>NC_081192.1:44063849-44414474 GCF_902713425.1 Acipenser ruthenus
TTGTGCTCCGTCTTTCGGGTGAGACGTAATTGTAAGTGACTCTGCAGCTGATGCATAGTTCACACACCCTAGTCTCTGTAAGTCGCCTTGGGTAAAGGTGTCTGCTAAATAAACAAATAATAATAATAATACAGAATTTTGCTGTTAATGCTATTGTTTAGGGGCATCACTTCACTTTTATCATAGTTTAATTTATAACCAGATACTGACTATACTCAGCAAAGGTTTGAAATACATTAGGCAATGAAGTATCCAGGTCAGACACATACAGAAGGAGATCATCTGCGTATAAAGATAGTTTGTATTCTATTGGACCGTACATTATTCCCCTGATTTGTGGGTTGGATCGAATTGCAACTGCAAGAGGCTCAATAGCCAGAGCGAACAAGATTGGAGAGAGGGGGCATCCCTGCCTCGTGCCCCTCCCTAGAAGAAAAGGCACAGAGATAATTCAGTTTGTCAAAATTTGGGCTTTGGGGCGTTTATACAGTGTTTTAATATAATTAATAAAATTTTGGCCAAAATTCATATGATCAAGGACTTGGAATAAAAATTCCCATTCTATGCAGTCGAATGCTTTTTCTGCATCCATCGACACCACAAGCAGTCTGTGACTGATGTATAATGTGGAATAATCTACGAAGATTGTCAGCTCCCAATCTGTGTTGTAAGAACCCTGTTTGGTCTTCATGTATAACTGTGGATACAACAGATTCAAGCCTCAAGGCAATAAGTTTAGACAGGATTTTAAAATCTACATCAAGTAACAATAACGGTCTACATGAGCTGCATAGTTGTTTATCTTTAGCAGGTTTGGGGAAAGTATAACTGTTGCTAATTCTAGAGTTGGGGGTAGTTGTCCCTTATGCAGGGATTCCTCCAGCATCTCTGTCAAAGGTGTTCTCAATTTATCCATGAATTCTTTATAGAATTCAATAGGGAATCCATCAGGGCCTGGTGCCTTGCCCCCCTACAAAATATTAGCTGCTTTAAGAACTTCGGCTTCTGAGATTTCTGCATCCAGTGCAAGTTTGTGGTCCTCATTAATCCTAGGCAGGGGCAGTTTACTGAGAAATTCTTTACTTTTTGTATGGTCGGGGCCCATTTCAGATTTATATAACTCTTTGTAGAATTCTTTGAAACATGTATTAATCTCATCTGGTTTATGTATAACAGTACCTTTACTTGTTTTAATGGAATGTATTATTTTATTATTTTCTTCTTTTTTTTATCTGCCATGCCAGTAACTTTCCTGTTTTATTACCGTTTTCGTAATAATGATAATTTGTTCTTGCCATAGCAGCCTCTGCTGTTTGCGTACAGAGATTATTATATTGCAGTCGTTTCTGAGACAGTAGATTAAATATTTCCGAATTTTTTGATTTTGCGTGTTCTATTTCCAGTTTACAAATGTCCATTTCAAGTGTGCTAATCTGTTCTCTCGTTTTCTTTTGTCTATAAGCACAATATGACATAATGAGTCCTCTCATAAAGGCTTTTAAGGATTCCTGAATTGTCCCATGTGAGGATGAATTTTTATTTGTTTCTAAAAACAGGTCAATCTGGTTTTCCATAAATTTAACAAATTCAGGGTCTTTAAGTAAATAGGGTTTAAATCTCCAGCTATGTGAAGATGGGGCTCCAGTCCCCAATTCCAGTATCATTTTCAAGGGGCAATGATCAGAGAGAGTGGCAGCTAAGTATTTGCAATCTATAATTCTTGGAAGCAAGGTTTGAGATGTGAGTATTAAATCTATTCTAGAGTAGGAGTTATGTACGTTAGAGAAAAAGGAGAAATCTTTTTCAGTTAGGTGCAGTGATCGCCATGCATCTATAAGACCCAGGTCCTTCATGCCATGCTTAAGGGCTACAGCAGCTCTGCTAGGCTCCACAGCCCTAGGTGAAGACTTATCTAGTGTGGGGTTCAGGACTAAATTATAGATCCTTGCTAATATGCACTGACCTTGTGTTACAGCAATTCGCATTATCATTTCTTTATAAAATTTAGGATCATCAAAATTAGGTCCGTATAAATTGATCAGCGTAAACGGCTCATGATCAATTTCACACTTTACAGACACCCATCTACCTGCATTATCCTCTTCCACTGAGTGCAACTTAAACAATATATGCTTACTTATGAGCAAAGCCACCCCCCTTGACTTGGAGTTAAAAGAGGAGTAAAAAACATGTCCCACCCACTCTCTGCGTAGTTTAGAGTGTTCTAAATCTGTCAGGTGGGTTTCCTGTAAGAAAGCAATATCTGCTCTTTCTTTTTTAAGATAATTTAAAATCTTCTTCCATTTTATGGGGTTATTAACTCCTTTGACATTCCAAGATACACAATTTAAAGTATTAGCCATTACGCTTCAACAGTAAAATATAACTGGAATAATAGGAGATGGTTTTCATAATTATAGGGAGAACGAAGCCCAGGACCCCAGG
Organism: Acipenser ruthenus; assembly: GCF_902713425.1. NCBI lineage: Eukaryota > Metazoa > Chordata > Actinopteri > Acipenseriformes > Acipenseridae > Acipenser > Acipenser ruthenus. The sequence goes on from NC_081192.1 coordinate 44,066,295, forward strand.
TTCTAATACCGAGCAGAAAACATCTTTCTTTGAACTTGCAAAAATCAAATTTTTGTTTTCATCATAACGTTTAGTAAGTAGAGAAGCAAAGAAAACATGTATGTAGCATGGCCTGCTTTCAAAATCAACCCCTATACCCTAACACTTAGTGCCCTATACCAGAGAACAAATAATAGTTATTAGTTCCCAACATACCCTCCCCATTTAAACTAAACGACCCTGCTTTCATTCCTACTGGGGTCCAAGTCTGCTTAAAATAATTCCATCCAATTCAAATGCTGTACTACAAAGTGACTTAGATCTGAATAATTTCTACACAGTTCAGAATAATAGTAACACTAATAAAGAAAGAAGTGTGTAGCCTTCTTAACTATATAACCCGATGCTATTGGAGTTTACATTTAAACAATCAGCCAGTTGCAAAAGCATGTCTATTGTTTCTCACTCACTGTTTATATTCCAACTCGAGATAGTTAGTATAGCGGCAGAGGAAGAAGTAAATACAATATTAAAACAACAATAATAATAATAATAATAATAATAATAATAATAATAATAATAATAATAATAATAATAAATATTCTAAGTATGTCCAATAATAATTCTTTAAAAGTATAGTAAAACTTAGAAGAAAGAAACAGCAACGTGAGTGTCTCTTGTCTTGGGTTACTTATCTACTGATCGTGGCAACATAGCTGAGTGAGTCCAACGCCAGTCCAACGCAAAGGTCTGCTATTCAAAAAGCAAACGGCAGGGAGAAAATCTTCGGTTATACCCCCTCAGGTTGTCAGTTCTTTTCCATCTCCTGAACAAAGTTTTCAGCTTCATGTGGTGAAATGAAGAACCTCTTCATGCCCTTGTACTCCACCATGAGTTTAGCCGGATACATCAATGCGTATTTCACTCCCTTTTCGTTAAGCTTCCTCTTAACTTGGTTAAATTCTTTGCGTTTATTTTGAAGTTCAATGCTGAAATCCGGAAAGAGAAACATCCTTTTGCCATTGTAGTAAAGCTCACCATTCTCTCTGGCTAAGCAGAGGATTCTCTCTTTGTCTCTGAAATGTAAAGTTTCATGATGATAGGCCTCGGTCTATCCGCATTACCTGGCTTGGGCGCCGAGGAGCGGTGCGCTCTCTCTATAATGATGGGATCTTTAAAGTGGTCTTGTACCACTAGCTGTGGTATCAGTTGGGCAACAAAACCTTCTGTGTCTCGCCCCTCGGAGCCCTTCGGAAGGCCGACCAGGCGAATGTTTGATCTTCTGCTTCTGTTCTCCAGATCTTGGGTTTTGTCTTTAAGAGACGACATTTCTTTCTCCAGTTGTGTAATTCGATCCGCGGCATCTTGTAGGTTGTCTTCGTTGGTGCTTACTCTGTTTTCAACCTCCGCTTTTGGCAAAATTTAACTTAATTAGCACAGAACGACCACCTTGAAATAGAGACACACACGTGACACAGATGACAGACTTGTTGTTGATTTAAACACTTCCACCTCTGTGTTTTGGGAAGTGTCTTCATGCTAGGGGTGGGTGATATAACGTCATCGGGCACACAGGACAGTTCAGGGGCTATGCCCACTTATACGGGACCAAGGGGTTTGTGCTCGGGTGTAAACAGAGTGGCTCAAATGATAAGAATCTTTTATTCTGATTGACCCAAAGACAGCTCAGGTCCGAGTTGTAAGTGTAAACGCACTAAAAGTAAACAAGATAAACAAGTCATTAACAACATGCATGGGCTGTGAAAAGGTAGTTGCAATAAATTCACAACTTGAACAGCTAGAACCTGTTCACAAAAAATGTTGCATGCATGTCATTCAAATCTGCTTCACTTCTTTATGAAATAAGAATACATTTTAAATATATTAAAATAAATATATTTTGCTGTTATTTTTATAATGACTAGTTTATATGTAACTGTGACAGAGAGCGAATGAATGTGAGTCAACAATCTCCCCCCCCGACCTGTGAGGGCACGGTATAACAGGAACAGTGTGCCCCGGACTGGATGGTTTGACAGTTCATTCCAGGGTCAGTCGGAAGTCGGCCATCCAAAAAGGGGTCGAAGCCACAATACTAGAAGTCAGCGCCTTACTGCGGTAAGCGATGTGTCAGTCATGGATTGGAAGAGACGTGATTGCACTTGCTACCAAAGGGGGCATGACTGAAGGTATATCGGGGTGTGTGGCCGAGCGATCTGTTCCTTTGTTATGGTTATGGAAAGACCTGTAAAGGACGAGCGAAACTGACAGTAACCATGAGTGTTTTGTATTTGTGTTTGTTATTAACTGTTTATTTGTAATTATTAGACGGCTAAGCAAACTGAGAGCTGTCGCTGTTAAGCCAGCATCCAACCCGGATTACAAAGACTGCACCAGTCACAGTTAACTGTGTATTCACCACCAGCATGGGAGCTCCGCGAAAGGACGCTGAGCCGTGCCTGTACATTGCCTTTGTGTATTATTATTTTGGGACTGAAACCCTGTATTGTTTGGCTATGCAATTATACACTGCTGTGTAGTTGCCAGCATTATTATTTAAGTCATGGCCTTGGGAATACTGGGCTAGCCAGTTGGGCCCCTGTTTAATAGGGGAGGCCCAAGCAACCTACCAGGCCATGACCGACGAAGAGGCCAGCCAATACAACCTGGTTAAACAGGCCATCCTCTGGTGACTCAACATCACGGGGGAAACGCATCAGGTACAATTCAGGGAGTACCTAAGGACATCGGAGACCCGCCCCAAGGAGGTTGCACAGCGACTGGGTGACCACATGGTGCACTGGCCTAGCCCCCTCAGGAAGACGGGGGTACAAATGGGCGAAGCCATTGCCCTGGAGCAATTTTGCCATGTGGTCGGCGCCGAGACCCAGGCATGGATTCAATGCCACAATCTAGCCACCCTGGAAGCTGCAGTTAAACTGCCGGAGGACTTTGAGGACTCCCTGATCTCCTCCAAGACCAGCCCATTGACCTCTCCCTCAGCACCACTAAGCAGCCGGGGACTGGCTCCACCTCCACCACAACCCTGCCTCACTCTGGAATCCAGACCTCCCAGACCACTGACCCCAATGGGCCGGCCCACCTCCTTACCATGGAGGCAGCGGCTGGCCCCCAGCTGGGGTAGATTCAATGCCCCTGACCCGCTGCCTTATCAGCAGGGGGACAGATATGTAACCCCAGTGCCTTCTGCCCCTAAGGGTAAGAGATGGGGAAATGGACGGGAGGGACCTTGTATTGTTGATTTGGTTGTCAGTAAAGTGAGTACCCATGAATTAGTGGTCTCTGGGTGTGAGCAGACCTTAATTCGGACAACTCTCTTGGGCGGTGTTTCGTGGCAGCCACAAGGCCAGGGGGCGATCTCCTGTATCCATTGAGGCACGGCGACATATCCCATGCTAAAAACATATATATCGGTAGGACCAATGCAGCGTGGGGGTGGAGGAAAGGCTGCCACATCAAGTAATTCTGAGCCGGGACTGGCCACAGTATAAACAAACGTACACTTGGCAGACAAACAAGGGGAAACGATTGGTGAGATTTTCCCCTTACAAGCTGACTTGTTTTCTTCTCTTTTTGTCCTAGACAAATAAAGAGACGGATCGAAAGATGGGAAGGTACATCAATGAGACGAGGTTGGGGCCTGGTGGGGAGAAAGCTCGGATATCAAACGGCACTCAAAGGGAGTCGGTACGCAGTGTGACCAAGAGAGTGAGGGTACTGGGCCATCCAGGGCAGATGTTACTCCGGCCCCTCTCAATATACCGGACATGTGGGACCGAAGCGCGGACCTAGTGTGGGGCCAAAACAACGACCCCACAGGTCTGGTCTATTGAAGGCAAGGATGTTGAAGGCGCTGGGGCGCGAGTATATCCACACTTCACTATCAAGGGGCAATTATTATATAGGGTGAACCCTGCCTGTAACACAATTGATGGTTCCCCCATCTTGTTGGCCCGAGGTCATGAGGCTGGCGCACTATATCCCTTTTGCAGGGCACCTCAGAGCTGATAAAACTAGGGTTGATTTTATTGGGTAGGGCTTCATAATGACATGTCAAAATATGTAGCCACATGCCCGAACTTGGGGTGATTGAGTCTTCCAGGAGCGAGTAGCAATTGCTTGCCTTTGCGTTCACCTACCATATATTGCTTCTACTTTCAATGGATCCACAGCTGCTCTTCTCTCAGAATCTCTCAAGTCTTTTTGTTCATGACACCACGAAGATTGCTCTTTACCAATGTATGAACATCAAAAACAGCAAGAGTCAAAGTCCTCACATATGATGTGCATGACGTGCACCTCTCTGCGAGAATCCATTAAAGTTTTTCCTCATACCCCAGTGCCAGGGAATATTTCTACCTGGAAATAGATCAGAAATTACAACAATGATAAAGTATTATTTTACACAGTCATTTGATTATAGTTCCAACAAGTTATATTGTAATTATGGTTAAAGCAATATCTCTTAAAATAATGCAAATGTGAGATGTAAGTTTAGATTTATTTAAATGTATTTAAAATATGATATTATCTATTGCTGCAAACAATACTGCTAATATATTTCAGAACATTAATATAATATCTGACCTGCTGTTTCTTGTCCTGAATCTGAAGACTGTAAACTTGGGCTGAAAGAAGGGTTTGGCTTTGGTGATCTCTAACTTAGTACAGCTGTAACAGTGACTTTCTGGATAACCTCCTGCATGCCGCTCAAGAGTGGGAATCTCTAAAATAAAAACAGTATTTATCCCAAGAGTTTATTCTGATTGGTGCTTCTCCAGAACTTTATCCCGGACTTGTTTTGATAGCTCCTTGGTCTTCATGATGCTGTTTGTTTAGATATGCTCTCTAACAAACTCTGGGGCCTTCCAAAAACAGGTGTGTTTAATCTGAGATCATGTGACACTTTAATTGCACACAGGTGGACTCCATTCAACTAATTATGTGACTTCTGAAGGCAATTGGTTGCACCAGAGCTTATTTAGGGGTGTCACAGCAAAGGGGGTGAATACTTATGCAATCAAGACTTTTCAGTTTTTTATTTGTAAATAATTTAGAAAAATATGTAGATTTTTTTCCCCAATTCGACATTATGGACTATTTTGTGTAGATCATTGACAAAAAATCCTAATTAAATCCATTTTAATTCCAGGTTGTAACACTACAAAATGTGGAAAAGTCCAAGGGGGGTGAATACTTATGCAAGGCACTGTGTAAATCTGACTAACTTTGGCCCTTACCATCAGAGTGAAGTTGTCAGCACACAGATTCTAAAGGCACATCATGCCACGAACAAAAGAAATTCCTGAAGACCTCCAGAAAAAAGTTGTTGATGCCTATCAGTCTGGAAAGGGTTACAAAGCCACTTCTAAGGCTCGGGGGCTCCACCGAACCACAGTCAGAGCCATATTGTCCAAATGGAGAAAGTTTGGGACAGTATTGAATCTTCCCAGGAGTGGCCGTCCTGCCAAAATTTCTCCAAGAGCAAGGCGTAAAATCGTCCAGGAAGTCATAAAGAACCCTAGAACAACATCCAGGGATCTGCAGGCCTCTCTCGTCTCGGCTAAGGTCAGTGTTCATGACTCCACCATCAGAAAGACACTGGGCAAAAATGGGATTCATGATAGAGTAGCAAGGCGGAAACCATTGCTCACTAAGAAGAACATCAATGCTCGTCTCAAGTTTGCCAAAAAGCACCTGGATGATCCTCAAGAGTTCTGGAACAATGTTCTATGGACAGATGAGTCAAAAGTGGAACTTTTTGGCCGACATGGGCCCCGTTATGTCTGGCGAAAACCAAACACTGCATTCCACAGTAAGAACCTCATACCAACGGTCAAGCATGGTGGTGGTAGTGTCATGGTTTGGGGATGCTTTGCTGCATCAGGACCTGGATGCCTTGACATCATTGAAGGAACCATGAATTCTGCTCTGTATCAGAGAATTCTACAGGAGAATGTCAGGCCATCCGTCCGTGAGCTGAAGCGCAGCTGGGTCATGCAGCAAGACAATGATCCGAAACACATAAGCAAGTCTACATCAGAATGGTTGAAGAACAAAAAATTTAAAGTTTTGGAATGGCCTAGTCAAAGTCCAGACTTAAACCCCATTGAGATGTTGTGGCAGGACCTGAAACAAGCAGTTCATGCTCGAAAACCCACAAATGTCACTGAGTTGAAGCAGTTCTGCATGGAGGAGTAGGCCAAAATTCCTCCACGGTGCTGTGAGAGACTAATCAATAACTATAGGAAGCGTTTGGTTGCAGTTATTGCTGCTAAAGGTGGTGTAACCAGTTATTGAGTCTAAGGGGGCGATTACTTTTTCACACGGGGGCATTGGTTGTTGCATAACTTTCTTTAATAAATAAATGAAATATGTATCAAATTTTTGTGTTATTTGTTCACTCAGGGTCCCTTTTATCTAATATTAGGTTTTGGTTGAAGATCTGATAACAATGAGTGTCAAAAATATGCAAAAATGCAGAAAATCAGACGGGGCAAATACTTTTTCACTGCACTGTACGTCAGTCAGCCAGTCCAGGTCTCCCCTGTTACTCCTATCTAATCCTATTGCTTCGTCAGCTGACACATTTCCTTAAAACATCATAACACCTTCATGAGGAACAATCGGAAGCTGAAGAAGCAGTAGGAGGCTCTTTTGCATACTTTTTTTTTTGGCAAGATCTATTTGTAGTTATATAATATGAGGTCTACCACTTCTCTTTCTGGTGCTGTAACTTCCAGTTTCCTTGAAGTTTTGCACATGGAAAATGTCAAATTATGGATTTTTTTTTTACAACACATATTTTTTTTCAGTAGATTACTGTAGGCAGTTTTTTTTGCGGGGTCTTAACTTAGCCGCGTTCTGTCTTGCGTAACAAATCTTCACTGTCTCTCGCTCATGTGAAGGTTGCTCGCTGCCGTTTGGGAAAATTGGGAAAAATTGACTGCTTGGCTCCTTCATTGGGATTATAAGGTAAGAAATATAATTGTATCTAAAAAGGTACTGTAAATATATGTACAATATGTTATAGTACTGTAATATATGTACAATAATGTCAAATAATGTAATATTTTCTATTTATAACACATTGTTTTATTATTATATTTTAAGATTATAAAGTGATATCACCGTGATGGGAATGGGTAAAAGCCAGACTAACATAAACAATACCGGACTCCGATCGTCCTGAAACTGGCAAAATCGATTCCTCCTTGCCCACAGCTCACTTAGAAACAAGAACCATCTTCATAGCACTTATAGTTTTTATATTACTTTATTAATCAAAGTGCTCCCAGACCAAGGTAAAACTCATCAGCATATGGTTCTGAAAGAACAGCTCCGGGAGCACTTTGATTAATAATATTTTAAAAAAATTGTAAGTGCTATGAAGATGGTTCTTTTTTCTATGTAAGCTGTGGACAAGGTGGAATCAATTGATGTCAAGACGATTGGAGTAAGCTAAATGCCCCGTCCGGCAGGATTTATGTTGGTCCGGCCTTTACCTATTCCCCACATTGATTAGGCTGTCTCAATAATTTATCTTGTTATATGCTCATCTCTGTAGATAAAATAAATAAATAAATAAATAAATGACTGACAGAAAAAGGAAGTCAAATTTTACTGAGCAAGAGATTTTTCGATTAGCTTCGCTGATAGAAGAAAAAAAATAAATCCTCCACAACATATTTAGCGACACAGTAACAAATCGCAAAGAAAAACGTGGTCGGAAATCTGTAAAAAAAATCAACAGTGATAATACCTTTGTTAAAAGGGATGTAGATGAGCTAAGGAAGAAATGGAAAAATGTCGTGAGCCAGGTCAAGAAGGAGCTGAGCGAGAGCAAATATCCTCCGACAGGTGGTGGCCCGCTACGAAAAATGTCCACCATGTCAGAAAAAGTAATCGAGCTGTATGGGGAAGATGCGCCAGCAATGACGGGTGTCAGTGGTGTTGAGACTGTCTATTCAACTAGAAACCGTGCCATCTGCGAACTACTCCTCTTTTGATATGAATGCAACCTACATCCACCTCAACAGCCACCTGCACCTGCTTACTGCACTGACCCTCTTCAAGCCAACTCTGATGGCCAAAGAGCAAAGAAGGCAAAGCGGTCACCCACAAAGTGTTCCCAGACTTCCATTTGTGGGGAAAAGGCACGCCTGCATTGCAAGGTTTTGGAGTTGGAGAAAGAAAAACTAAAATTTGAAATTACAAAGTTGCAGCTTGAAATTGTACTTTTGCAGAACCAACTTGCTGAAAGAGGTGTAACAATTGTCCAGGGCACAGAAGAGTAGGCTGTAGAATCATTCATTCATTCTCTATCTCTTTCTCTATCTATATGGATAACAGCTTTATCTTCTTTGTTCCTTGTGCTATGTGTGTCCTGACCTTTTCATTTTAGATAGTTTGAAAAAGAAATGAAGCCTGAGAGCAGGCAATGTTATAAATGTTCTGGATTGGATTGGGAAAAAGAATTCAGATGTCATGGATTTAAAATAGGCTACATTTTTTATGTGCAAAAGCTGAACTGTTAATAAAGTACTGTATATTAAACACCCACCGCAAAATAATAATAAATTTTAATAAACATATCAAAATGAATAGGAGTTTAGAATACTACATAAACTTGGTTTAACTTTCCAGAATGATTTCAGCTACTGGCCATCCACCTTTAGGGGCCTTGTTACCTTCTCTCCATTCTGCTCTAAAAATTTGGTCTTCTTCATCAAATTCACTTAAGGAGATAAAATTTCGGACCCAACGGGATATCACTATAAGTGTTTTTATCCTCTCCACTTTTGCAATTTACTAACGCATAAGTCTCACGCATTTTAGCTAAATGGCGAAGGGATGAAGATTGCAGCTACTATAATTTTTTTCTGGCGGGGAGGCGAAAGTCGGAAGGAGTGTAACGTTTGTTCGAGGGACGGAGCATTCGGTATTTGGAGTTGCAAACAGTAGGCCTATTTAATAAAACCCAAATCCACACTTCCAAAAAAGGACAGTGACAAGATGGAAAAAAGGTAATATTAACAACTGTATTGTTGTCGTATTATGTCGTTTGATAGAAAAACCTGTCGTAATTTTATGTCATGTTATTTTACCACAGACGACGCAAGGAGGATTTCAGTACTGTGGCAGTCAAGAAGCATACACGTTAGCAGGTAATTAAAATAAATATAAAATATTATTACACTGACATTCTTCAACATGTAAGTATATTGGTTTTTACTTGTTCAAATATTTAGCCTAAATGATCCAACATGTACATTAGAGGAAAATGTGTAGCTATGGAAAATGTGTAGCTATGCATTTGTTTGTGAATAATTCAAATGCGTGTGCACAGTATTTTGATTGAACTAAAGACATTGTTCAAAAATATAATTTTGTATCTGTTTTTAGAGGCCTCTTCGTGTTGATCTACTTATCGATGGCGAACCATCAGCTAGTATAGTATAAGATTCAAATGATCTTAATCTTAATGGTTTATCTGCCAAAAGCGATAATTAATATCAATATAATTGCTGGCATTACGTGCTACACATTCATGGGAGGGACCTGAAAATCAGTTTATGGTTGGTGAATTTATGGAAAATAGAAAAAATACGTTTAGTTAAACATTTAATAAACAAATGTTTAAAGTACTGTAACAGTGTTAGTGTAATATTTTGGTAACTAGTTATTCTGCTGTATATCATAGTATTTACGTGTATTTGTATAAATACTGTAGGAAAATATTTTCTTTTCTTACCGTAGCAAGAAACCGAGTCTGATTATGAGACAATGGAATTACATCTAATAACGTTGAAACAGCCTTTGAGGAACATGTAAGTATAATCAGTAACACTTTCCGTTGATACTGTCCATTTCTTATATTCTTTATTTTCAATATGTACCGTGTGCCCGTCTTAACTTCATTTTTATAGCTATAGCTAAGGATGTTGTTAATTTATTGAATAGGGTCTACAGGATGAATCTAATCTTAAAAATAAACAAATAAATAAATAAATACTGTGCCTATTCAATGCATTAAACAGATAGTATATATATATGGTTTTGTAGTTGCACAACCTACAAGCTTGTGATAACTATGGTTGGTATTTCAAAAGTATCAAAAAGTTAATCAATTAAACTACTTGTCTTATTCTGCTATACATTTATTAGGAGGGCACATCAAATGATAGTCATTCAGATTGCTCAACAGATGATGAAAACACAGCAGATGTGAGTGTCCGATCTATTTTTATTACTGCTCTTTAGAAACTTAAATGGATCTGAAACAGCGTGTTATAGTTGTGTGGGTACTATCAGGGCAGCAGTGTGGAGTAGTGGTTAGGACTCTGGACTCTTGACCGGAGGGTTGTGGGTTCAATCCCAAATGGGGGACACTGCTGCTGTACCCTTGAGCAAGGTACTTTACCTAAATTGCTCCAATAAAAACCCAACTGTAAAAATGGGTAATTGTATGTAAAAAATAAATGTATAATGTGATATCTTGTAACAATTGTAAGTCACCCTGGATAAGGGCGTCTGCTAAGAAATAAATAATAATAATAATAATAATAATAATAATAATAATACTATCTGGAGGTTTATAAAGCACTCTATGGAAGAGTATATACAGAGTGATTCACAATTCGCACAACACTGTTAAACTGGAGGGTATGTAGAGGATGGTGTGTAAAGTAAAAACGTCTGACAGTGAAATTTCAGTCATTACAATAGACATTTTTTCTTTGCATACCCTCCGTGTACCCTCCGGTTTTTGCATTGATCCAGCAATGATGCATATACTGCAGTTGTTTTAAATTGAAGAAATACAATTACAAGTGAACAGACTATCCAAATTAATAATCCCTTTTATATAGTAATTTTGTAGAATTAAAAAAAAAAATGAAAAAGCTACACATAATCTATTATAAATACTTTTTTTCAGAATGAAGAAAGCACAGCTTTTGGCCTTGAAATAGGTTCTGAGTTTCCTGAAGAAAGGAACAATAATCATTCTGTAAGAAGTTTGCAATTCAGAGAACTGTTAGTGTTCATTAGAATATGCCTTGTGTTTACCAGTGTTGGGGTTAAACAAAAAGCAAACATGACTATTAAATGTAGATTATACTGTTCTATTAACATTTTGCTAAAGTAATTTTAATGTATTTTAATAAATCAATAATTTGCTGTCTTAATGTTGTACTCTAACAAATTTTCACATGAAAGCCATTAACTTGTGATACAGAAACAAAGTAAAAAAAAAAAATCTTTAGCATTTTGATAGTTTGCCAGCACTTAGTAAACAATATCTATTCTTGGTGCTATTTTATGTAATTACTATTTTTGATTAATTTTAGGATTCCTGTGATATTCCCTGCACCACAGTGTCACCTTTGGAACAAAGGACCATGTTTGTGCCTCAGTAAATGTCAGTAATATCATATATTTGTTCATATATATATATATATATATATATATATATATATATATATATATATATATATATATAAGTATATGTAAATGACACCAGTGTGTAAGTACATTGAAAATATATTGTAAATCTAGCATTAGTCTATACAATTGGTACATCATTTTTAGTAGCACTTGATTCTGTTATTTATATATTGGCATCCCTATCTTATGAATATGTTACCCGGTATATGTTTATGTAAAAAATACATTACAAATATAAATCATGTTATATACATTTTTAAAAAAGTCATTGAAAATATATATTTTTTTTGCATAAGGACCTTAACCCTTGATACTTAGCAAAGTATTATTATTTGTTTATTTAGCAGACACCTTTATCCAAGGCAACTTACAGAGACTAGGGTGTGTGAACTATGCATCAGCTGCAGAGTCACTTACAATTACGTCTCACCCAAAAGACGGAGCACAAGAAGGTTAAGTGACTTGCTCAGGGTCACACAATGAGTCAATGGTTGAGCCGAGATTTGAACCGGGGACCTCCTGGTTACAAGCCCTTTTCTTTAACCACTGCACCACACAGTACCTTATAAACAAGGAAGACAGTGAAGATGCATGCTTCAAGATGCTTTGGCTGATCTAGTCTGGCTGGCAACCAGAACTGAAGCTCCTCAGCTCAGATGAGAACACCTTGGCACAGACATGTCACAAAATCACATTACTTTAGCAACTGCAAAAAGAACCACTCAGCATGAATGTTAACTAGAGCAAACTAGATTTTTGGTGAAAGCAGATACTGTCAAAATGCAACTTTGTTGTTTAATTTTGTTTAATGTTTTTTTTCAGTTTCTAGAGACTTTAGTCAGGTTTATTTTAAAACTTATTTAAGGTAAGCATCATCTTTTAAGTTTACTGGGAAAAACCCCCCAGACTAAAGTCTTATATACATTTTTTTTTCTTCAATTATATTATTATTTGTTTATTTAGCAGACGCCTTTATCCAAGGCGACTTTACAGAGACTAGGGTTTGTGAACTATGCATCAGCTGCAGAGTCACTTACAATTACATCTCACCGGAAAGACTGAGCACAAGGAGGTTAAGTGACTTGCTCAGGGTCACACAATGAGTCAGTGGCTGAGGTGGGATTTGAACCAGGGGACCTTCTGGTTACAAGCCCTTTTCTTTAACCACTGGACCACACAGCCTCCGTATTATGTTCTATGTGCAGTATGATATCTATACACAAGATACTATACAGATATTTATTAACTGGTTGATTTCTCATGTGTGACCTATAAGAGCAATGAGACACAACACAGAACATTCACTAGACACACAAGTACCAGAGGTCCAACCTCATGCAATCTGTTAATATTGAATCTGGCTCAAGAAATAGTAATGAAATGGTAACTTTGAAAACTTGAATTGTACATACTCGTTAGGCTGGTTTTTGATTGTTGTAAACTTTCCATACACCCTGGGAGTCAGCCTTCCTATCAAGTGCTGTCTGTACTGTATAATGAAGATGGCAAACCGTTCAGGTGAGTGCAGTTTTGAACTGTAGAATAAATAAATGGACGCTCCATAACTAAGGCCAGGGTTTGCAGGCTTTGTGGCTTGTAGTATAGTAGTGAAATCTCTGTATCCTGAATAGGATTGAATGCCTTTCAAACATCCTCTGTTCAATTTAAGCCAAGCTCCTAAAGTAAATGTCTTTTGTTTGTCTTTCTCCCTTTCAATGTCTGATTCAGCGGGAGGCTAACAAAACCAGGTGTGGCCTGTTGGCATAACAAACACCCTGAATGGCGGCAGCCAGCCACTCTGATAAAGATGTCAGCTGTGTGTATTCACTGGATGATGCTGGACAAACTTCAGAGCAGAGGAACACCTGTGTTGTCCACCAGACAGCTTTAGTGCATTAACTCTATAGAGTACACACAACACAATGTTTTCCCTCTGGGAATTTGTTTTAGAAGTACACTACAATGCTGGCAACCTACAGTACACTGTGTCAATGTACTGCTGCATATAAGCCCTCCTCACTTAAAATAAACTATAGTATACATATGAGCATGGCATCAGTTTGCGATCTTTGAAATATAGCATTTTTATTACATAGTAGACTCTTGTGACCAGCTCAACATTCAGACTACTCTCTCTGTCTGTCCCTGTCCCTGGAATCAGCCATTATAGAGGAACTTGCTGTGATTACCCTCATGGCAATTTGCTGTATTTTATCAGTTTACAATGCTTTATCATATTTGTGCCAGAGTTTACCATGACCTTACCATTGTTAACTATATGCAGCTTTACAATATAATCCTGTATAATCCTGTGAAAGCACGGTCAGACGTTATTGGAGTATACAGTATCCAAAAAGCACAAAACAAACGGAAGTGCTTATTTGTTCACTGAACACTAGTCTGCCATCATCATTGCATTTCTACTGAAAACTAACCTACATACCAGGCTACCGTGGAACTAACATGCTGTGTGTGTAACACATAACAAAAACATATCAACACAAAACAAACCACCAAAAACATGTTCACACCAGGATCAGTGTAAACAAATCCTCTTATTGTTATATAGACAGAACTGACTCTGAAACCAAACACACACAACACTGAACTGAACATGTTTCTCTTACACAAGCAGAAATAGTGAAAGATCCTTATTTAGCTACTTATAGTTATCATAGAATGTATGCAGTTTAGAACCCATATCAGCATGGGAGTGTACTGTCATGTTATTATTATATGTCATGAAAAAAAGTAAGTAAGCGTAGCCAAGCAAGAACATTTTATATTTTACATGTGTAGTTGCTTGTCAGATATGTAGTTTATTAGTTTATTAGATAGTAAGCTAGTTGGTGATGTGATTATCTCCTAATTGATTTAGATATTGTGTACAATATGCAAGCGCTGTTTAAAACGTAAATATTTGATAACAGTTCCATTGTTAACTAATCATTCAATAAAACACTAAAATTAGTGTTATTTATTTTAATTATTTAATTTTAATATTCTATATAAGAAATATTTACTACTTATTTTGTTTAAAATATATGCTGAATAAAACCTGCTGAATAATGTTACGTTAACATATTAAATTACATACCGCTTTGTAACTTTCCATATACTTAACAAAAAATGGACAAATTGAAAAATGTGACACTTCGAACTCTTAACACAAAATACTGTACTATGGCTTCCGGTAGACTTTTGCGATATCATTTTATAGTTTCTTTGATTACAAGATGTTAAATAAAAGACCTAAATTATGTTTATATATATATATATATATATATATATATATATATATATATATATATATATATATATATATATATATATATATATATATATATACAGTGCCGTGAAAAAGTATTTGCACCCTGTCTGATTTTCTGCATTTTTGCATATTCTTGACACTGAATGTTATCAGATCTTAAACCAAAACCTAATATTAGATAAAAGGGACCCTGAGTGAACAAATAACACAACAATTTGATACATATTTCATTTATTTATTAAAGAAAGTTATGCAACAACCAATGCCCCCGTGTGAAAAAGTAATCACCCCTTTAGACTCAATAACTGGTTACGCCACCTTTAGCAGCAATAACTGCAACCAAACGCTTCCTGTAGTTATTGATTAGTCTTTCACAGCACTGTGGAGGAATTTTGGCACACTCCTCCATGCAGAACTGCTTCAACCCAGTGAAATTTGTGGGTTTTTGAGCATGAACTGCTCGTTTCAGGTCCTGCCACAACATCTCAATGGGGTTTAGGTCTGGACTTTGACTAGGCCATTCCAAAACTTTAAATTTCTTGTTCTTCAACCATTCTGACGTAGACTTGCTTGTGTGTTTCGGATCATTGTCTTGCTGCATGACCGAGCTGTGCTTCAGCTTCAGCTCACGGACGGATGGCCTGATTCTCCTGTAAAATTCTCTGATACAGAGCAGAATTCATGGTTCCTTCAATGATGGCAAGGCGTCTAGGTCCTGATGCAGCAAAGCATCCCCAAACCATGACACTACCACCACCATGCTTGACCGTTGGTATGAGGTTCTTACTGTGGAATGCAGTGTTTGGTTTTCGCCAGACATAACGGAGCCCATGTCGGCCAAAAAGTTCCACTTTTGACTCATCTGTCCATAGAACATTGTTCCAGAACTCTTGAGGATCATCCAGGTGCTTTTTGGCAAACTTGAGACGAGCATTCATGTTCTTCTTAGTGAGCAATGGTTTCCGCCTTGCTACTCTATCATGAATCCCATTTTTGCCCAGTGTCTTTCTGATGGTGGAGTCATGAACACTGACCTTAGCCGAGACGAGAGAGGCCTGCAGATCCCTGGATGTTGTTCTAGGGTTCTTTATGACTTCCTGGACGATTTTACGCCTTGCTCTTGGAGAAATTTTGGCAGGACGGCCACTCCTGGGAAGATTCAATACTGTCCCAAACTTTCTCCATTTGGACAATATGGCTCTGACTGTGGTTCGGTGGAGCCCCAGAGCCTTAGAAGTGGCTTTGTAACCCTTTCCAGATCGATAGGCATCAACAACTTTTTTCCAGAGGTCTTCAGGAATTTCTTTTGTTCGTGGCATGATGTGCCTCTAGAACCTGTGTGCTGACAACTTCACTCTGATGGTAAGGGTTAGTCAGATTTATATTGGGCAGGGCTGGCCCAAATCAGGCCTGGTTGTTAACCAAAGTACTCAAATAGCTGACCCTAATTATCCCTTTAATTGGGTTGAGTTAACCGGGGGGGGGGGGGGGGGGGGGGCAATAACTTTTTCACACCTGAAGATTGCATGTTTGATTACCTTGCACACCAAACAAATGAAAGAAGCACCAAACTTTGGTGTAATTTTTTCCCTCAGACTCCCTCTATATACTACTACAACCCACAAAAAAAAAACTCACCAAATACAATGTGAAAAATGTGCAAAAATGCAGAAAATCAGACAGGGCAAATAATTTTTCACGGCACTGTATATATATTAAATGATGTCTCAATCCTAAAATTCTAGGTGATGCAAAACTTTTGGCTATAGTTGTAAGTGCAGCTGTCAACCAAAATAAACCAGGCTGGCTTGTTTAGTCTTGTGGACAGTGAACCTGCCTTTGTACCATGGGGTCTCCCAAAGAAATTAATTTAATTCTGTATTTATGAACACCAGGGGCAAAATGCAGATATATGTAAATGGAACCAATAATAACATGCAGACAGAACACACCTGTGAAAAGCAAAGAACCCTGATCTGTTGCTCTGATACAGAACAGCCCTGTTGCGTTTCAGTAAACAAACAGCACACATTCAGACAGGCCTGCTGAACGAGCTGTTGTTTGTTGACACACAGAGAAAGCCCCACTGAAATAGCTGTACTGCTCAATATCACCGCCACATGTTATTGAGGAATACATTTGCATTGCTTTGGACTTCATATGCAAGGTCCAATATAAGAAATACTTAGATGTATTTGCATTTAGACACAATGTAGCACTTGTAACATCTTCTACCTAACACTGTATAGTAAAATATGTGGCTAATCCTTCAGAATCACTTTGAAAACCAATGGTACTTGCATATAAGTATTCATAACACTGTTAACAAATGTGTTGTCATATTATGCTTTAAAAAATAATTGTTTCATCTCAATAATTACAGTAAAAGTGTTAATGGGTACAAGTCACATGAAAGCATGTGAAATGCTGCATTTTCAATTATAGTAGTTGTTTTCTTCATAAATGTTATGACAGTGCATTATGAATACTTATAAGCATATTATGTCAGTTTTCAGAGTGATTATAAAAGGATAAAGTACACAGTGATACAGTGTTATGAAGCCTTTATGAAGGTGTTTGGAATGCTACAATCTAATTAAAATTCAATGTTAACCGACTGTCTTCTGGAAATGTTCATATGAAGAAGCACGATGACCACGTCTGCTTTGATGTCTAACACCCACCTCTATCATAGGTCAAGCTCTGACGTAAAACTTTAAGTAAGCATGTCAGGAAGACAACTTCAGCTTGGTTGTGTTTGAGGGAGGAGTGGAAATGGTAAAAGGTGGGTGGCAAATACCTTTCAAGTGCTAGTTCTTTAAATTACAGAAAATAACTTCTGGCTTTTGGTAATGTCAAAAGACAAAAAACACCATGCTTTTTATTCATTTTATTCTCGGGTATTATGGTTAACCAACTGAAAAATAACAAAAACAACTATCTGATATCTGTTATAGCTCCCTAATGCTAGAACTGTTTAATTGGGGCTAGGAAAGAAGTATTAATGCTGATTTATTTATTTTTTTTTTTAATTTGGACTGCAAATGAGTTAGCCACTACTTTAGCTGGGTTTCAAATTTGCACATACAATAGAACATGAAAGTTGAATTAACAAGCCTTCAGTACCTGTATGGTGTCTGGGACATATGTGAGGTTTTATTTTCAGTGAAGGTAATACTTAAAGGGGATAGAAAACACTTGGTTTGTTTGCAAATTATAAAATAGATGGGAAAGCAATGTATTCTCGGGGTTGTTTTGATCGGTATATGTCAAATGAGCTGTTTAAATTCCGCGGTCTATCGAACTAATCCGCCATGGCTGGAAATCACTCCTGTGACGTCACTGGTTGGTGAAGGTGTGTGAGAAGTCCATGTGAGTGTGATTAAACAAATATCAACAATGGCAAGCAACGCGTCAGTAAAGAAATAACCGTCAGGTGTACATTGTGTTGCCCCTGGTTGCACAAATTACTACTACAAAGATTAAAGTGTGCACCGTCTCCCAAATAACAGCGATAACCTTGTTAATAAAGTGGCTGCAGGCAATAAAAAGGAAAACTGTCCCAGACTTACAACATGCTTGGGTATGCAGCGTTCACTTCCTTGACTGTTATTACATTTTAAAGGCAAATTCAATGCCGATGGAAGTTATATTAATGTAAAAACCAGCTAATTAAAGCACACCGCCTTCCCCAGTGTAACTTTTCAGAATACGACCACAGAAGCTGTGACTGCGACACTGTGAAAAGGTAAAACTCCCATCAAAGCGGATGGAGAAAACGCAGCATGTTTTGTCATAACATGGCGTTGTAAGTTCGATTTCTGATCCTGACTTCTCCATAAAGGCGTACATGTAAGTCCATTCCGGCCCAAACTAAACAATATACACTACTGACACTTCAAAACTTAAAAAAACGCAGTAAAACCTGGGACTCGTGTGCATATTTCTTGTTGACAGTTCTCTCGACCAATTAAAACATGACGAAACCGACTCCAGGAATACAAACCCCAATTAAGAGCAGCGGGTAAGTGGATAAAATAAATACATACATACATATAAATAAATAAATATCATGTTCAGAATTGGTCAGATGTACGTTTAATTAATTAATTGCTTATTTTTTTGTGTGTATTTGTGAATGAGTAGACTCGAGAGCCATGGTTGCTTGAAGAGCCAGTGACGCTCCAACCAGTGACGTCACGAGAAAACTGTCAATATGGCTGAATACATCAAAATTGAAGTGCCGGTTGCGTAGTTTTAAGTCTTTTTATTGTATTATATGATAAATACAATGGTGTTTTGCCTAAGAAATGTTATCTTTAGCACTTGATGAATCATTTTAATGCACAAAGTCCCGCCGTTTCCCTTCTGCTTTAAAGTAAGCACGTGTCTAATGCTTTGGCAGTTTATTTTCCCTTGTGGTGGTTTATATGCAAAAACTCAATAGAACTTTTTTTGTGTCAATTCCAGTAAAACGCTACTTATACTAACTGACTTCATAGGCTGGTTGATCTAGATAACATATGCAAATAAAGACTGCTGGATTGATGTTATCTCACAGTGAGGCAATTTTGAAGAAATTAGTTCTGCAAGGCTGGTATACTTTAGCACTCACATTCTGTGGGAACTCGATGACTAATACAGTGCCAACACACAACATGCTGCAGCCTGACTGTCCATCCTTGTTATTATTATTTTAACTGTCAGAGCTGTTTGACTCATAAATAAAAAGGTAAAACTGGTTTAAAATGTTACGTTTTTTTTATTATTATTACTGTGACTGCTGCAGAAACCGGAACAAATAAGCTTTAAACCTTACTCATATAGCCTAGGCCTTTTTATTAAATCTGTTTGTTCACTGTTATCCCCTCCCCCAGTCCCCCAATTAATAGTCGCACCAGTGTCAGCAGGACAGTGTAAACAATATTATGGTTTCATTCTCCTCCCCTTGAAAATGATTTATTTCTTACATGATCCTAAATTCGAATAGAATTTTAAGTGGTCACCAAGCCCGTCGCTAGTCATACGCAAACACGCAAGCTGAGTACCCAAAATGCTCCGGAATTTTTTTTTTAAAAACACAGTAAGTGGTGGTGTTGGCGCGAAAATCATTCTCAGTGAGAGAGTAGATGTACACCTTCGCTATAACAGGCCTGTTGGGGTACAAGACTTTTGTTCATTATATCGAGGGGTTCGTTACAGCGAAAGGACAATAAGAAATGAACGGTAAACTTGGACTGGAGTACGTTCATGAAATGAGATTGTAGAATTACATGTACCTGTTCGTTTCATGTATGCAGTATTCTACAAGAATCCCAGACTGATCTTTTATTCCAAATCAACCCAACATTTTGACATGAATAGTTAATCAGATCCGCAAGTGTTTTTTTTGTCGTTGTTTTCATTAATCAATTTTGCTTTGCCGCATGTTTGCTGAACAAGCCAAAGAGTGCTTTTCGACAACATTATATTCACGACAGAGATATGCCTGCGTTACTCCCTCTTTCAAACGATCAATATACTTTCCAGATTTGTGATTTTTGTTTCGGAGACATAGTTGCATACTCATTCTTAAGACAAAAGAGTTGTCGTGCGTACAGACCGAGATGTTGACAGTGTGTGTATATTGTAACAAAATCCTTGACGCTGTAAGAATGAGCCTTCACCAGGGCCAAACTCGATATTTATTATACTAATAAATGATCAAAGATAATCTGCCAATTGTTACCTAACAATTAACACGTCGCTGGGGGCCACGACCTACGCCGCTAAAAGTAATTAATTTTTAAAAGGAATCTCAGGGTGGAACCATGCTGTCTTTGTTTATTTGCTTCTCTCTCGGCTTCACAACAACAAAACACTCCCCTATCTCACACAGTAAGTCCTGCCTCGTCTCTCTTCACGACCAATCACCAGCAGCTCCTGTGGTCCATGCCTTTCTCCCATAGGCTGTTCGACCGACATGACACACACCGCTCCTACTCCAAGCGTTACTGCACTTCAGAGACCTTGACTTTGCTTATGTTTTTTTGGTGGGCTGGCGGCAAGTATGGTTGTAGGGTCAAATTTGTCCCCAACTCTTTAAGTTGCATCTTTCCTGCCATTAACCAACCAGCTGCTTACTGACCTTCTTTCAGCTACTAACAAGCTTTGACCCAGAAGACACAGCTGAGGTGAAATGACCCAGGAAGTGCTAGTGCAAACAGATAGCCACAGAATAAGGCATAGAAACTGTGAGCTTCCTTTAAACTAAATTAGCACTAGATATGTTTTAAAATGAAAATACATGTGTAAGACAATAACATGTGTTTTTTTCAAAACTGCACACATCAGACCTATTTAGCCAATAGAAGTGCAAGTTTTTGAAATTATGTTGTTTGCTACGGTTACTTTAAATACAGATAAAGTGAGGCAGGGGGTTCAATAAAAAGAAATGCAGCACCAGCAATGCACTGTGGCTGAGTAGTATATGCATTTTAAATAGCTGTGAAATAGCAGGGAAATAAAGCAGTGCAGTATGTCATGAATCATACCAAGATAAACTCAAAGAGAAAGCATTGACCTGGAAGTAATGATGCTTGTGGGAGGATGGCTTTATCAGAAGTCTGAGAGTAGGTGGTGAGTGCAAAAAAAAAACAGAAAATGTCTTTGACACCATTGGAGTTTAGTGCTTTTGGTGCACTTTTATTAAGGAGCTAAAAAAACAACCAAAAACTGTACCTAAAAAATACAAAACAAAAAGATGCCCAACTGGGCCACCAAATGATACATCTCTTAGCAGGATGTCTGGATACATTTATCTAAACCAAAAACCACCAAACATTCACAAGGCTTAGTGCAGCACCATCCTCTCCCACCCTCGCATGGGAGCTTGCCTCACCCTTAGATACAGCTGAGGTAGTTCAATGAGGTAATTAAGCACTTGATTAGGACATGCCATGTTTCCTACCAGCTAGGCTGGACTGTCCAATCAATACCTAGTGACCCTATTGATTGTTCACATTCTTACCTGGCAGTGACACTATGGACAATTGTTGATACAGGGCAAATTAACCATATATCTGCCTGATACTATTACAAACAAAACTATATACATCATTGTATTATTTACACATAAGTCACCTAGCTGTATTGTTTAGAGAATGCCAAGTAATCTGCAGGGTAAGAGTGTCCTGTCACAATGCTCAAAAGACAACATCTTTTTAAAGTCGAGCACTCGTAAGAGAAATTTGAGAAGTGTTTTCAGTTTCATCCCCCAGAAGAAAAAAGAAAAGCAATGAGAATTCTGTTGAAGAATATATTGCAGTGAAATGATGAACTCGCCGTCTAAACAGGGACTTTGAATATCAAACTTGTATTTTATTTTATGAACAGGCTTTGTTTTAATAGTGCATATAGGACCCAGTATCTCATATGTAGGCACATGTACTACTGGGGCAAAAAGCATATTATTAAACTACAGGCATCATAAGTAGGGCCCTAATCATTGGCAATAACTGCACCACACATCAAAATGATCTAAATTTGTCCTCTTAAAGGCACTTAAGAGACACCTGTGTCTTTATGTGCAGTGTACTTTCTTATAAGACATGAAGGTAATGTACCATGACTGGACTGAAAGCGGACAGGCGGAGCCCTGAATTTAGAACATTTGCGGTTTCTTTGTCCCATACATACTCCCAAAGGTTCTTTGAAAACTCTGTGATTCTGGATCAAATTCTTTTTTTTAAAAAAAGGAATTGAATTTCAAGGTATCAGGTTCCACAGTAGTTTAACTATTGTCTTCTCCCACCCCTCCAACAAAGCAGATTACACAGCCTGTGCCATGAGTTTATATCATGCTTACCTTGGTATACAGCGGCATTGCAAGGGAAATGTAGTTTGCACTGAATTATCACAGGTTTGCAGTGCCTTTCATCTTCTCTGGGCTAGGAAACTAATGTTTTAGAATAAAAAAGGAATTAAAACAAATGAGTTGCTGCTTAAAAGCTGTCTCAGACATTTGGGGTGCCAAGCATTGCATAAAAAACGATATTTGAAATGTGCTTAAAGAAGTGTTGTCCTCCGTGTGTAGAAAAATACACTTTGCCACAATAAATACTGCAACCTTAGCAGGATGTCCTACAGGAATGTGATACCTGTCCTATGAGATCTCACAGAATGGATTATTTTTTCTTTAAATGTAAGTGTGTACAATTATTTTACCTCTCCCTAATTTAAAATGTGCAATCATGTTCCCTCAACGCAGCATGTACCCACAACATCTATAACCATTAAACACTTAATCGTGCTGAAGTTAGAAACACTAAAAGAAACTTAATGACAAACGTTTTGACTGGAAGTCTTTTTCAATGTCTTCAAACATCTAGTTGAAAGGTTTGTCATCATTTTTGGTTTCTTTTAGTATTTCTATAATATATCATTTCTATAATCTCCCCACATGAAACTGGACCAAGGGTTACAACAAGAAGCACAGAGTAAATCTACCCCCTGGAAACAGGAGAGATTGCATGAGCATGAGCCTCACTGATCATGTGACTTTAAAAGATGACATGTTTGGTTATATATTAGCATATTTAATTACTCTATGACAGTATGCAACATGTTCGGCAAATAAAAAGATCTTTGATACATCACACAACTCACCTGGACAAAATCGGCACAAGTGTTTGCCAGAGCAACTACATTGAGATCATATAAATGACACGCCACAGTTCACACATTTATAAATAAAGTGTTATAAAACTTTCCAGCTAGTGTCAGTGTTATGTGAACCTATTATTTGCAAGTACATGTATATCTAAGTATATTTAGTTGCCTTTATAACAGTATACTGCTGTGGTATGCCATGGTAAAAACATAACAAAGGGCTGGGTTCACAAAGCTATTTATCCAAATTATCATTAGTGCAATTTTTCTTTGAAAGGTAAAAAACACTATTTACATTTCTAAAATGAATAATAAACAGCTTTAGACTACTCCCAAGTCCCTACATTAAAAGTCTCAGTTTTTTTTATTTCTGGTTGGATAACTTTTTGGCTGCGTTTTTGCTATTTAAAAAAAAAAAAAAAAAGAAAATGCTAATATTGATTTGGAGTAAATAGCTCTAAGCTCTTTGCTAGGCCTGCAATCTCTGCAGGCTGCGCAAGGTGTTCTCTAAGCACTGCAACTTCAAAGTGCTTTCTCTGGCTGGATTAGGACACTAACCTTATACAACTTGGAGCACGGTACATTTACTGTGAAGTATTTGCCATGCTTTGCCATGGTTAACAATTATTTATACAATTTTACCATCTGTGATTTACCTAGCTTATGTGTGCTTTAACATAAATCCACTATGCTTTCCTTTTTTAAGCATTGTGTGCTGCAGTTATCACTTTAAGACTAGTTCATTTGTATTATACATGGATTTGTAAATACGTTTAAAATAAATGATCAAATAATGTATTGTAGCAGATGGTACATATCAAGTACATTACAAAGCACATGAATACAGTCTTTGCAGTTGTTCTTAGTGGGACTGTCCCTTACAAATCGAATAGATTTTTACTATATGTAGTAAAAGGCACACACAAGGTAATTTAAATTATATTGCTCTTTTTAGTGAATATATTGTGGTTTATGCAAAGAACATTGTTATTGCTATAAAAGCATTACAAATGCCTTATCTGGAGTCAGGAGAAGCCTTGCCTTCTGCAGTTTATGAGCAACTGAGGCCATCTACTGGCCCTCGGGTGGTATAGCAACAGGTTAGTATTGACAAAACTCCAGTCCTAAAGTCCATGTTTTTGATTCAACCAGGCTTTAAAAAAATGCTTTATTTGTATTAATACATAGCATGATGTGTATTGAGAAAAATAGACCGATCATTATGAGGTCTCGACTGTTGTCATGAATATATTTAACTACATTAAGATTTGATTTTATTTCTTTTTAAAATCTATGATTTGAATCCCACTTTCTTTATACATTTTATTTATGTGTTTGCATTTTACACACCTGAATATACCTGTAAATGAAATGTATCTTTTGCTTATATTGCAGATTTAATTAAAATCTACAGTATTGTGTGGCCTTGCTATATACAGTATGCAATATAATAGTATATAATACAATATGCAATATAATATATTATCAAAGTGGACAATTTTTTTTTGTATTTTATACTTCTTTTTCACTTTTAAAACCACTCTGAAGTACAATACTATAGTGGTTTATCTTCTGTATCATGGACTTCAATCAATTAAATACCTTTTTTTACAGCAGAGAGGATGCTGTTGTTGCCTCCTGTCCTGTGCTCTATGTTGTGCTACAGCCATGTTTCATGGATTAAAACATGACCTCAGAAAACTTTCTATAAGAAATGTGGCCAGTAATATGCATGGTTTCTAAAATTGTTTGGAAATACAGTGCTCCTTTAATATTTGCTCATTTGATTAATTCATTGTTATGCACTGTTGACAGTGAATTGTTCTATATAAGGTCCCTTCACTAATCCAGTGTTTTCAATATGTCATGGTTTTTAGATGTGTAAGTCAGATAAAGAGGGAGTGCTGTGCTTATAAAGACACTGCACTGTTTAGTTTTGTTTTGCTGGTTACCTGACTAGTTTAAGAAAAACAGATTCCCAGGTTTATAGCATTACAGCCTCTTTACCATGACAAGCTGAAAAAACATTGCTGTCATTTCAAGCAACATGTACAGTAGAACCTGTCTAATCCAGCCCCTCTACAAACCGGCATTCTATAGAATTCAGCATCATTTTTGGGTCCCGACTAAATCCTTATTGAAGTAAATGACATGACAACAGTCTGGAACCTGTGTAGTCTGGAATCTGTTACATGACAACAATCTGGAACCTGTGTATTCTGGAATCTGTTACATGACAACAATCTGGAACCTGTGTATTCTGGAATCTGTTACATGACAACAATCTGGAACCTGTGTATTCTGGAATCTGTTACATGACAACAATCTGGAACCTGTGTATTCTGGAATCTGGCACGACATGAGAAGCTTTGTCTACCGAAAACAAATGTAAATGTGACTGTGCAGTTTATAATCCAGTATGGTGTGTAAATACACACAGGTAAGGTACATCTAAGTAAAATCCTTTTTACATTATGGAAAAAGTAAAATGAAAATGGATACAATCCGTGAATTACAGGATATACCTGGACAATACTTCTATTCTATGTATTCTAATAGTTTTTTAAAGTGTTTAGTTTATCAATTATACCGTTTTAATTTTATTAGGTACAGTGCATACAGAATAATGCCTGGGGTAGTGTGTGATATGAAAAATGAATGCTCACCCGAGGGGTGGCATGCTACACAACCCCCCAGGACGAATCCAACCATCCCACCTGATTTATCACACACACTCCATGCAGTATTTTTTCTAATCTCTGGTGAGCAATTTTTTCCTGCCAGTTCTAAAGCTGTGTGTTGCTTGTTGTGGGTGGCTTACTCTACTTGCTTTCAGTTTGACAGCTCGCGCTGGAGTCACACTCTGTTGCTGGTGTTAATGAGCGCTGGTTATTATGGGAAATATCAACTGGATGTGCCCTGTGATGCTCACCACTGTCACCAGTTATTATTAAGTTATGTAGCATGCCACCCGTCGGGCGGGCATTCGATTCTTATATCACACACTACCACATGCATCATTCTCTATTTACAGTAGACCCTACTTCTGTAATCCAGCACCAGGATGCGATTTGAATGGGGGGATTTAAGAACATAAGAACATAAGAAAGTTTACAAACGAGAGGAGGCCATTCAGCCCATCTTGCTCGTTTGGTTGTTAGTAGCTTTTTGATCTCAGAATCTCATCAAGCAGCTTCTTGAAGGATCCCAGGGTGTCAGCTTCAACAACATTACTGGGGAGTTGGTTCCAGACCCTCACAATTCTCTGTGTAAAAAAGTGCCTCCTATTTTCTGTTCTGAATGCCCCTTTATCTAATCTCCTTTTAGGATTTTTAATGTTTGAATCAGATCGCCGCGTAGTCTTCTTTGTTCAAGACTGAATAGATTCAATTCTTTTAGCCTGTCTGCATACGACATGCCTTTTAAACCCAGGATAATTCTGATTGCTCTTCTTTGCACTCTTTCTAGAGCAGCAATATCCTTTTTGTAATGAGGTGACCAGAACTGAACACAATATTCTAGGTGAGGTCTTACTAATGCATTGTAGAGTTTTAACATTACTTCCCTTGATTTAAATTCAACACTTCTCACAATATATCCGAGCATCTTGTTGGCCTTTTTTATAGCTTCCCCACATTGTCTAGATGAAGTCATTTCTGAGTCAACATAAACTCCTAGCTCTTTTTCATAGTTCCCTTCTTCAATTTCACTATCTCCCATATGATATTTATAATGCACATTTTTATTGCCCGCATGCAATACTTTACACTTTTCTCTATTAAATTTCATTTGCCATGTGTCTGCCCAATTCTGAATTCTGTCTAGATCATTTTGAATGACCTTTGCTGATTCAACAGTGTTTGCCACTCCTCCTATTTTTGTGTCGTCTGCAAATTTAACGAGTTTGCTTACTATACCAGAATCTAAATCATTAATGTAGATTAGGAATAGCAGAGGACCTCTGGCTCTGCTTTTTTTTTTCATCTGCGGCAGGGAAATACATATTTTGCACTTACAATGTCTTTCTGCAGGAAAATGTATTTATACAGATGATATTCATCCCTAAATACATTTCTGCTGGAAATCTAGCAGCGCACTGTCTCGCTGGTTCTCAGTGTCTCTATGGACTGTTTTCTAGCTACCGTCTGATAGGCTGCTTTTGACCATCTTCTAGTTACCATATTACTTGGGACGTATAGTAATTGTTGTATTGTTTATTACTAAGTATGGTCTACTTAGGTTTCTCATTGTATTAGTGCTGCACTATTGAGATGTACCTGTGCTGGCCCTGTGTGCACAAAGTGAATAAACTAAACTAAACTAAGGCAAGTCAGCTAATAAGACTCCACAGAACACCAATGATACAGAGAAGTTCTAGATGAAAACCTGTTTCAGTCTGCAAGAGACCTGGGACTGGGGGAAGGTTCCAGCCAAAGCTACACTGGAGTGGTTTAAAAACAAGAACCTGAATGTCTTAGAATGGCCCAGTCAAAGCCCAGACCTCAATCCTGTCATCCTTAAACTTTCGGAACCAAATAGTTTGTTATAATAACGGGACATTTCTCCAACCAGAAATTCTGATTCTTTCATTGTAAACCTGTCTTCATAGGCTTTGCTCTTTTCTGAGTTTTTCTCCACTGAACATATTTTTTCCGCTTTCCTACAACTGATAGAAATGGGTGTATAATGTGTATTTCATCTCATTAAATATATTCTTTTCCAATTCTGATAATTTTGCTTGCTGAAAATTAGACACATTTTGTGAATTAGGGAAATTTAGTAAATGTAATCTGAAAATTAGTCAAATTAATCATTTTATTTTTCGTCAGGTGAATTTAAGTTTATTGGTTGAGGCCCTAAATGACGAAACGCATTGTGTGTGTTTCAATAAATAATAAAGTTTTTAAAACAAAATGTAAGGAGAATCTAATGCATAATATTAGAGGTCAAGTCTAAAGAAATTTGAGTGTGCAACCAACCTCATCTCTATGAGTGTCATCGAGCAAATTATACTGTACATGGTTTATATGTCATTGCTGTTAACTACTTTTAACTCTGCAGAGATATTAATATGGAAATTGTGACATGTTTCCCCCTATTTTCAGATTTTGCCCAGGATTATGGTGGCACTGTGGATTACAATGATCTGAAAGCCACCATTGTTAAACACTGAGCCTCACACTGATCTCAGACAAGGGCAAATCCTCCACTGACTGACAGCAGCACTCCTACAGGTGAGGTGTGTTTTTTGTACTATTTGACTTGATTTTGAAATTGGTAAATGCCTTAGCCATCCAATCTAGTTAGAACTGTAAAGAAAAGTGTAGTTAGTACTCCGTGGGGAGTTTTTGTTTATTTGCTTCTTTATTTGGGTCCGCTACTGAAATATCTATATATATATATATATATATATATATATATATATATATATATATATATATATACACTACCGGTCAAAGGTTTTAGAACACCCCCATTTTTCCAGTTTTTATTGAAATTTAAGCAGTTCAAGTCCAGTGAATAACCTGAAATGCTACAAAGGTAAGCGGTAAACTGCCAGAGGTTAAAAAAAAAAGTTTAGGTTACCAAAAACTGAAAAATAATGTACATTTCAGAGTTATACAAAAAGGCCTTTTTCAGGGAACAAGTAATGGGTTAACAACTTACAGCTGTTCTGCAGCAATGGAAGTAAATTAAGCCTTGAAAGTTGATGCTAATAATTCCTACAGGTGTCCCAACTTTTGTTGATTACTTACAAACCCTCTGTCTGTATAAAAGCAGTGTAGAAACAGACTGTGTTACTACACCCTCTTAAGCATTATTTGGACAGTATTGTACTGCATGAAGTAGTATATTGCTCTCATAAAGGCGAGAAAAAGGCAATTAACAAAGGAAGACAGACAGACCATTATAACCCTTAAAAGTGTAGGTCTTTCCTTTAGAGAAATTGCAAAGAAAGCCAAGGTGTCAGTGAGTACAGTTTCCTACACCATCAAAAGGCACTTGGAAACGGGAGGAAACTCTGACAGGAAGAGGTCTAGCAGACCCAAAGCCACAACAGAATCAGAAGACAAGTTTCTGAGAGTCAACAGCTTGCGTGATAGGCGGCTCACAGGACAACAGCTTCAAGCACAGCTTAACACTGGCCGAAGTAAGCAAGTCTCAGTTTCAACTGTGAAGAGAAGACTTCGAGCTGCAGGTTTGACAGGTCGAGTGACAGTAAGAAAGCCATTGCTAAGATGGCAAAATAAGAAAAAGAGGCTTGCCTGGGCCATGAAGCACCGCCAGTGGACTACTGAAGACTGGAAGAAGGTCTTATGGACCGATGAATCAAAATTTGAAATCTTCGGTTCATCACGCAGGGTTTTTGTACGCCATCGAGTAGGCGAAAGGATGGTTCCTCGGTGTGTGACACCAACTGTCAAACATGGAGGAGGAAGCGTGATGGTCTGGGGCTCTTTTGCTGGATCCAGAGTTGACGACTTGCACAGAGTGAGTGGCACCCTGAACCAAAACTGCTACCACAGCATTTTGCAGCGCCATGCAATACCCTCTGGTATATACCTAGTTGGTCAGGGGTTCATCCTACAGCAAGATAATGATCCAAAACATACCTCCAGGCTATGTCAGAACTACCTTAGAAGAAAAGAACAAGACGGTAGGCTTCAAATCATGGAATGGCCAGCACAGTCTCCAGACTTAAACCCCATCGAGCTGGTTTGGGATGAACTGGACAGAAGGGTGAAAGCAAAGCAACCTACAAGTGCAACACATTTGTGGGAACTTCTGCAATAGTGTTGGGAAGAACTTTCCGAACAATATTTGATTTCCATTGTAGAAAGAATGCCACGAGCATGTTCGGCTGTTATATCTGCAAAAGGTGGCTACTTTGATGAGTCAAAAATTTAGATTAAATTTTGTTAAACAAAACGATTCCATGATTTCTTTTTTATCTCCAATTGTTTATTTGTTCTATGCTTTAATTTCAGAGTACATTGAGACATTAAACTGCGTAAATTTCAATAAAAACTGGAAAAATTGAGGTGTTCTAAAACTTTTGACCGGTAGTGTATATATATATATATATATATATATATATATATATATCCACAATGATCTGTGGTGTGGCTTCTAAGTGATCTAAAGGTATGGACTAACCAGCACAAAAAATGGTATACTGTACTGTGAGGCCACTCTCTGTTCTCTTTTATAGTTCCAGCTGACTGTAAATTTCACCGACACTGAAATTACACTGTCATGGTTACCAACACACTTGGCATGCAGTGCTTCTGTAATCCAGAACCTCAATCAAGTTGTTTCCTCGTTGGCAGTAGCTAGCATCACAGGTTAAAGTGAAGGACCCTTGCATTTTGTATAAAATTTAAAATATGAAGGCATCATCCCAAACGGTTTATGTGTAGGGGTATACTTAAATTGCGGTAAATTTACATATTTTTCATGGGTATGTTGCGGAATAAAATTAGGATTTCGCTGACCTGTTTAAACATTAAATAAACCTAAGTAGACAGTATTTCAGAACACTATAAAGCCTAAAAATAGTGGTACTTGCTTCCTTACTAAAACAGAGTGCTGTCATTTGTTAAAGGCGAGTATGCAGCATCCCCCTGCAGTTGAGTTGCCCATACATTGAGACTGCATGTCTGCATCCACTGAATTGTTTGGAAGTGTACAGCAAAGCTTTGCCGAGTTATACAGATGTGGAAATCGATTAGAAACAGTCCAAAAACCCGGTTACACAAGGGCATTTGGCATATTTTAATAAAGGCAATGTATGCAGCACGTTCGTTGTCATGTTATTTGTCCCATCCAATAATTTATTTTATTTGAACCGAGTCAAAACAAAGAAGACGTGGCTATTCGGGTCTAAAATTCCATCTGTAATGTGTAAGCAGCAGGTTGAAGCGAGGTGGCTGTGATGGATCATTTTAGTTCTGATTTAACTTGCAGACAGGAATACTTTTTGTCTGGGCTGACTTTACAGTTTGGTTTCTGAAAGCTGTTTATTTTACGTTCTGTTCAGCAGCCTCTGTAGTAGCCTTTTGTTTAATGTGTGATTCTGAAGCTAAATAGCGATCGATCGTATTTTCTCCAAAGACACATTAAGATATGGAAAACAATTACCTCAGTCTGCATGTACAGTTTCTTTGGGAAATATCAGCCGAAATATACTTTGCTTTTTTTGTCGTCCATTTCTACTATTTTACCTCCAATGCTGAAAACTAGATTTTAGCAACCTAAATCAAAACAATGCAGCACCAACTTTGTCCCACCCCCTACTGCACAGTACAGATCAGGCTGATTAAAACTTTGTCATTTGAATAGTAAACAAGAACGTTAACTGCTTTGGAGAATTTATTTTGTAAATGTTACTTGTGGACGTTTTTTGTTTGTTTTTTGCTTAAATGCAATGCACACGGGATGGCGAAGGTAATCAAAAAGGGCTAGCTACAGAAGGAAGATACGTAGTTTGCGTCGCTTGCGTTGTGCAGTAGTTCATTTAAACAACGTTTATTTTTTATTTTTTTCCTCTCCGTACTTGTTTGTATGCATTGGCACCTAAGAGGTGAATTTCGCGGTGACCCCTCAATTTCACGATTTCCGCGAAATCGCGATTTAGGTAGGTCCCTATTTATGAGATATGAGCCATTGCAGAAGCTATCAAGAGTATCATATTCAGAATATTGCATTTATCTACATATGTGCTTGTGTTAACTTGCTAAGGACATTTTTTGTAGGTTGTAGAGCGGAGATACTGCAAGTCATGGTGATTCAACTTTTGTTACTGTTACTGGTGGCTCTAATTTGGAATTTACAGCAGTGGCGGGGGATATGACTGACAGGCTCAGTTTAATGGCACCATAATTATGTAGGGGAGGGATCTAAAGACTGTACATTCTTTGTTGATGCTTTTTATACAGGTAGTTGTCAAACTGCTTTAATTGTGAATTTACAGCCATGCAACATTTTATTTGTGTCGGATGTGTGAGGGGTTTTTTGAGTTGTAGACTAGAGTTAGGCCAATACCACCAAAACTAACCCAGTTTTGAAAGTCTGAGATCTTTGCTTCTATATAGAAAAAACTATTATACAAACTTTATCTAAATTATGACTTTTATGGTGGCTATTTGTACCAATTTCCAACTGTATATCACAACTACAATGTGCCACTGCAGGATTCCACTGTGTCTTTGTTGGGAATGATTCGAGCTGTTGATTTCTTGTTCTGTCTTTGAAACACTGTGAGAATCACATCCCAAGCCATGCTGGACTCATCACATTGGCATCGAGTTGCTTTTCATTGTTGCCTTAAATTGACTTGAATAGAGTTGTCTGCTGTGACTGACTACAGAGTCTTTCAGCCAAACAGCATTAGTCAGCAGTTGCTTTACTTACAGAGGGCACAATCTGTATGCTTTGCAGTAAACCCTTTGTGTGTCTTGGTTTGAGTCTTTTTGATGTTCCCACGGATGAAATACAGGTTTTACTATAGCTGCAAGACAGATTTGTGCTCCTTCGGTCTTACACGACCCCCATGCAATATACTTTGTAGGGTCAGAACAACAATCGATTGTGCTGGAAAATGATTATTGATAATCAGTCGGCAATATTTGTGTTTCATGTTGAGCTAAAAAGGATCAGTGCAGCGTCTATCAAAATGTGGTGTTCTTCTCTTCCTGTAAATATTATTTGTCCATAAAGAGATGATGGGTTGGGGGATGTACAGTACTTAATCACACAGTAACGTGTGATGTGAGAAGAAGAACTACTTACGTGGGAGATAGTTACCACTTATGGGTAGGGCTTCTGTTTTTATTCATTTTATTTTCTGTGCTTATTTTGAGCTATTTTCGAGTTTTATGTAAATCGTTTTTTTCAGAGCTTTCATTTGATATATGAATTAGTATTTTTGGTTGCTTTCCAAAATGCTTGAGCGTTTTTTTCTTTTTTTTTTTTATTCCTGTGAAAATATGTATTGTAGTAACTCGACAGTACTGTATTGTACCATCTTTCCTTTGCAGGGTTTTTGCGTGTAGGCATTTTTTACATTTCGCCACAATTTGCAATTCTGTTTTAAATCCTCCGTATCTTAACTGTAATACAGCTTTAAATCCTGCTAATGTCACAAGGATAAATGTGTTTGAAATGTTTGCAATTGTGTGACCGCAATTGTCTTAATTAAATTAAAGGGGCATGCACCGATCTCCACGTCACCAATTGAATCATTCAATTTACATGTCAGCAAGAATACCTGCAAGCACTATAAATACCCTCTCCACTTACCCCTCGTATGCATTTTGATCCATTCGTTCTCACACAGTCAGGGAGATTCTGGATTACTGCATTTCATTGGACGATTAATTGTTTCCCCGCAGCAGAAATCCCTTCCTTCGGTTCAACCCGCTCCTCCTGTGTCCGATGTATCTACTCAAAGGCAACTGCGATCTACAGTTTTTCTAACTCCAGCCTTTTCAGCCCAGGTGTCCACCTCTCTATCTCCTTTATCGGATTCCTCACCTGCTCTCCGCCGCAGCTGCAGATCAGCACAACATTCCGGTCACTCTCCAGTTCACCGTAGCTCCTGCCTGTATACTAGATTGGCTCCAGCTTCAGACATCAAAGACTGGACAATCCCAAAGCTTCAACAGTTTCTCCGCAATCAAAATATTCCATTCAAATCAACAGCGCGTAAGGAACAAGAGTAACATGTATTTATCTACTCTTCAGGTTTCCCCTCATTGCAGGCGTTATGACAAAACCTCGGATTGTCGCTTCCCAGTACCCTCCGCACCCTCTGAATCACCCTCTCAAGCCCCGCCTCCATTTCCTGAAGACCCAGTGGGCAGAGCCACCGCAACAGCTGTCTATCAAAGGCTAACCCAGCAGCCCCTGGGTAAGTGAGTACCGAGACTTTTTCACAGTCAGGAGCGGCTGCTCCCGTCATCCGTCCCGGGTTTTCAGTGTCTGCTGCGGGTATTCTACAGGCCCCTGCCTTGCCTTCAACTGTAACCTCCCTCCTCAGTCCAGACATCCAGCAAGCCCTGGCAGTCACATCTATGACCACTACGGGTGTCCAGCAGACCCCCTCAGTGGAAAAAATAGATTGCAACACATCTATCATTTCTACTTTCCGTGCAGGTCCTCTTCCTACCAAACATGATTTCCTGTCTCTACTAGGCCATCTGAATTATGCCATGAGGATAATTCCCCAAGGAAGAGCTTTCATATCGTATCTTCTCCAATTGGTCCCATCTGTTGATTCTCTCAATGGTGTTATGTCTTTCTGCCGTGAGGATCTCCACCTTTGGGAACTCTTGCTGAAAGAATGGAATGGAATCACATTTTTCTACAATGATTGCCTCCTGCTCCCCGAAGACATTCAACTCTTTACAGATGCAGCTCCTTCCCTCGGCTTCGGAGGATACTACAAGGGGAAATGGTTTTTGGCTATATGGCCTGAAGAATTCAGCACCATTCCCTTGTCCGAACAATCCGGTAGCCATAGCCATATTTCTTTGGGGGTCCTCTTGGGCCAAAAAGTCTATCCTCATACACTCTGATAATTTAGCTACAGTCCAAATCCATAAATAAAGGTCACTCATCTTCTTCCTCTTTAATGAAACTATTCAGAAGAATTACCTGGTTATCTGTTTACCACCAGTTCATTCTCAGAGCCCAACACATTCCTGGCCGCCTAAACCTAATTGCTGACTTTCTCATTTCCACTTTCATAAATTTAGATCACTTGCTCCCGAAGCCGACCTGTAGCCAACTCCAGTTCCTCCCTATTCAGACCTGATATTCCTGTGAACCATCCTCTGCATCCTCTGGTTCTACAAGCTCAAGAGATTAGCTCTTCTCGGTATTGCTCCCTGCACCCTATAGATGTACTGGTCAGCTTGGAATTGTTTTAAAGATTTCCATTCAGTATTTAATATATCTTTTTCAATTCAGGTAGTTTCGTCCTTCATTATTTCCCTTCAAAACAGAGCTGTACGAGTCTCTTCTGTCAAAGAATCAATTGCTGGTATCCAGTTTTTTCACAAACTCATATTCGGTTCCCCTAGTTTGACAGTTGGCAACTCTCAGATTTCATTAATTCTGAAAGGGCTTCAAAGGTCAGAATGGCCTTCCCCCCAAACCCGCCTACCTATCACTTTTGACGTACTTTCCCAGTGCATCTTCTTTATTCGTTCCGGTTACTCATCTCAGTTTTTAGACAAAACTCTTGAAGCTCTATTCCTCCTAGCCTTTTTTGGGTTTCTGAGGTGCTCGGAGTTTACAGCACACTCTTATAAATTTAACCCTCAGATCCACCCCTGCATTTCTGACTTATCCATCCACTGTACACCGCAAATTGCTTCACAGCAATTGCACTGATCTTTAATTTAAACTTCAGTCAGTAGCCACGTCTCTCTCCCAATTCAGCTTCCTCACTGCAGCCAGCACAGCACAAGCACACATCCACGGATCGGTCCAGGCACTCGAATCAGCAGGTAAGCAACAGCGTTACTTGTAGCAGAAATTTGGCAAGGTTGATTCCATTTGGTCTCTTCCGGTCTGATCTCTCAGCTCCCGGTCAGTGCATTCCCTTCAGTGTTCTGTCCCTCTGTGTCTCAGCTACCGGTCAGTGCATTCCCTTCATTTTGCTGTCTCTCAGTTCAGCCGAATGTGTTTTTTTTTACATGAGCAGCAGAATTTTGGATGAGCTGAACTCCTGCCAAAGAGCTTCCTTGGAGGCCTGCCAGAAGGGCACTGCAGTAATGTACTGTAGACCTGAGGTGAAAAAAGCATGCATAAAAACCTCTTTAAAATATCAATGGACCTTTCTTGTTCAGCCAGCTAGGGTCATATTTTATATTTGTAAGTGTTCGGTGGCTACCTCTAATCAAGTATGTATTTCTCACACAATATTTGTGAGCCAAGCTAGTTGGGTCTGTAATACAAAGAGTACAAAAGAAATTTGTATTGCATTAAATGTAAATAAAGACAAAACCCTGATATTAACTCAATCTGTGTTTTATAAACCCTGGTGTGGTTTAAACATTTAGAATGCTTTGCCATTGTCATCCTCAGTGCGAGATCTACACTCTTAGCAAAATTATAAGTGTAGTTCACATATCCGACTTCAGTGACTGTTAAACGACTGTGACGCATATCTGATTATTTCATTTTGGCCCGTTCCAACCCTTGTCCGTTTTTTTTGCCAGAGTGCACAAAAAAGATACAATGTCAAAAATACATAGCTGAAAGGAGTTTGTTTTAAAATAAGTAGGCTTCAATTTAGATATACTATAGTTGGTTTTGTTGGTACAGTACTATATTTTCAACAGAAGTATTTTAATTCAGAATGATATGATTCTGAAAATATCACTTGCCAAAAGAGACGACACGATAACTAATAATTATCCCATAATGCATGGCGCCAGGACACTGGAGCGCCGCACAGAGCACTGTTCAAAACCACACGGCAACCATCAAGATGGCAGAAGTCATGCGTATGCTAATGGTGGGGTAAATTGGGAATTTTTTTTTTTTTTTTTTTTTTTTTTAAACGTGAATTTTCCATAACTTTTCAACACCAGACCTCACAGCCAAAGGAAATTAACTTTGGAAACCACATACGGTACAGTAAACATGTCAAAGATCATGAAATGGTTAACCCCTCAAACACATAAAGTTTGCCAAGATTACCTATTTTTTGTGTTTTTTAGTTTGTAGTTTTTAAAACGCACCTTAGTGAGGTTTTGGTATTTTCAAATGTGTCACTTTAACAAAGAAATCTAAGCTACTGCCACTGGAAGCACACCCTCACTTTTTACTCTAAATCTAGCTACAGACAATGCAAAATTGAAGAATACCGCCAGTTCAGTTAGGACTATGTTGTACTTTAGCCTCACCAAAGTGGCCATAAGCAATGCTGGAATGCATGACAAATACAAATACAAATGTTTTGCTTGATTCTTGTAGATCCATATCTATCCAAAAATGTCTTTGGGTGTGAATAAAACTCACTGAGTGAGTTAGGTGCTCCTAGTATTTTTTTCTTGACAGCCCTATTTATTACGAGTCGAACGGGGTTGTACACATGATTGGAGCGTCTAAGTTGAGCCCAGGGTGATTTTTCTGGCCAGGGTCACTTTCACTTTAGGTTGACCTTTGCCAGGTCACAGCTTGAAGGGGAAATTAAAAAATAAAAAGGATTAGTATTTCTGAACTCGGGGCGCAAAAACCCCCAGGTGAATTTTTCTAGCAAAATCCGAGATGGTCGGGCAACAAAATGCCCCTTTTCTGGTTGAGCTGGCGTGGAATGACCCAGTGCTTTAGATGCATGCAATAAAGGTACCTTAGAAATGTAAATAATAAATTGGATTGTAACAAAATACAAATATAGGCTTGTGACGGGGTACCCCCTGACCTGTGTTTGTTTATATTATGATTTAAATGTACTGTTTTGTGTTTATTTTAAACTATTTTACAGCCTGGATGGTTAAAATGCCCCATCCAGATAAAATTGTTAGAATGTGTGGTCAACAGCAAGTGATTATTGACAAACTGGCTATTGACCACGTGTATGAGAAAACCCATGCCAAAAGTAGTCAAGAAATAAACTAGGTAATTGATAGCCAGCTAATCCCTCTGCCACAATATAAAAACAAGCAGCTTTCACTGAAAAGGGGTTAGTGTATTTAGAGGCGGAACGAGAGACTTGAATCATGAGATAAAAAGAATCCTATGAAAACAATTGCTACCTGTGCTGGTTTTACACCAGCACGATACTTGTTTTGTTCCATGACTGTTTGTCTGTTTTGGCCACCGTGCCGTTTACTTTTGTGTAAGTGTCTGTCTTTTGTTCAACCTTTTTATTTATTATTAAACGTGCGCCTCAGCGCTTCATACCCCATTCTCTTTCTGGTCTGACATCACCCACAAGCCATCCGGGTCACAAGGCTATGTTAGCTTTGGAGTTCATCCAGAACTCTGCTGCCCGCCTGGTGTTCTCTCTGCCTCGCTTCGCCCACGCTACTCCACTACTCCGCTCGCTCCACTGGCTCCCGATCACCGCTCGCATCCAATTCAAGACTCTTGTACTAGCCTACAGATGCCTTGACCAGTCTGCACCCAGCTACCTCCAGACCCTCATCTCCCTACACCCCCACTCGACCTCTCCGCTCCGCCTGCACTAGAAGACTAGCTCTACCACCGCTACGCTCCCCTGCCTCCAAAGCCCGCTCCTTCTCCACCCTTGCTCCGCAGTGGTGGAATGACCTTCCTACAGATGTCAGGACTGCCCAGTCCCTGACCACATTCCGGTGCCTCCTTAAGACTCACCTCTTCAAAGAGCACCTGTAGAACTCCTCTGTTTGTATCCTGGGACACTATCACCCTTCATGTAAATGTGCTTTATTTTGCTCTTATCAGCCCCTATTTTACTGCATTTAATCCTGTACTTCAGAATACTGTAATCTGCCAAGTTTTTAACCTGTAGTACTTTGTATTTAATCACATCCTGATGTAACTATCACTATTTAATCATATCCTGATGTAACTATCACTATTATCTGCTGTATTATTGAATTGTGGTTTGTCAAACTTGTACTTTACTTGAACAAAAGTTATTGTATTTCTTGCTCTTATTGTTTTACTTGTATTGTAACGCTTGAAATGTTTTTGCTTACGATTGTAAGTCGCCCTGGATAAGGGCGTCTGCTAAGAAATAAATAATAATAATAATAATAATAATAATAATAATGCAGTCTTTAGGAGCAATCTGCTATGCTGGTGACACACTGTGTTTTTTTTTATTTTATTTTATTTTATTTTTTAGCAGAGACGATGTATAAATGGGGATTGTAAACAGTCCTTCAGGCTAAATACAAAATACAAATCAGAATTAGACTATTAGCTTTTCTAGGTTTGATAGCTTAAGGGTGTTTAGTATACCAGTAAGGTCTAATATTAAAACTAAAGAGGTGTGAGGCATGGCTGGAATATTGGGATTGACAACTGGTCACTTCTCCTATTGTGAGCGGCAGCATAAATAACATTACCAAGTAAAAATAAAGTCTGGAAAACTAAACTGCTGTTGTTAAAATTATTCAAAAACAGGGCCAGGGACGTTCTACAAAGTATGCTGTGTGAACATGGCTGTGGGTGTAATTTTGTGGCTGTAAAATAGTTTAAATGCTGGCTTCCTGCCAGGCTTTTTGGCTTGCACGCAGTATGTGCAGTAAGTTATTATTTTTTTATTTT
This sequence comes from Acipenser ruthenus, assembly GCF_902713425.1. NCBI lineage: Eukaryota > Metazoa > Chordata > Actinopteri > Acipenseriformes > Acipenseridae > Acipenser > Acipenser ruthenus. The sequence continues at coordinate 44,105,935 of NC_081192.1, forward strand.
TTAAACTTTAGTTAAGCCTCAAAATGCAATACATTAAACCTAAATATTTTTTCTATATCACAGTTCTATATTAATTAATAAATATACCTGTGTACAGTTATTTTGGCTATGGGCAGCGAGGTCTATATTTAATATATAACATAAGGGAAGCCCATAAACTTCTCCACCCCTTCCTTTCTATATTGTGTTTGTACGCAGGAGGAGGCGCTGCCTTTTTCGGAAAGTACTTCGCACGATTGGAAAGACTGCTGTGTATTTGAGTGAGCCAGTGAGGAGCGAGGAGAGTTTACGAGAACAGTTCATTGACATGCCCAAGGAGAGGGGCAAAGCGGAAAAATACAGCACGTGAACAGACGTACAGTTTCATAGTTCATACACAGAATCTGTCACACATAGGTAAGGCAAAATGTCTGACGATGGTAAAGGTAATCGCTGGAGGTATGCAGACTATTGCCATTAATCAACAGGAACTGATACTTCAAAAGCACAGGAGGACGACTTGCTAAGGAAAATGTATATACTGTATTTACTATCAGGAAGACACGCTTCATTTATATATTAATTTTATGGGACCGCATGCTTGGTTTAAAATAAATAGCATTAACGTTTTTGTTTTTCCTAGAAAGAATACTAGGGCAAATTCAAAACGTTTAAATGCTTTTTGTCAGGTTTAGACAAGGCACAGCATAACCTATTTCACTCCTGTAAAACTGAATAAATACACAAGGAATCATTCATCTGCTGGAAATTAGAGACTCCTATGCAATAAGCAGCACAGGAAATACTTCCCTTTTAGTAAAACAGTTACCGTATTTGATGGGGGAACGATTTTTTTTTTTTTTCTGCAATTTAGAAAAGGGATTTTACAGAAATGGAAAAGAGACTACATTCATGCAAACTGGGTTTTCTGGGGTAACTTGATGAATGAATTGTATAATTAGGTAGGGTTACCATATGGCTTCTCTTGCTGACCTGGGGATCTCTGGCACTGCTCTGGCCTGGTTCTCCTCCTACCTCTCCAACCGCACTTACCAGGTAACCTGGCGTGGAGCAACCTCCACACCTCACCCTCTCTTAATTGGAGTCCCCCAAGGGTCAGTCTTGGGTCCTCTCCTGTTCTCTCTCTACACCCGCTCCCTGGGCCCCCTCATCGCATCCTATGGTTTCTCATACCATCTCTATGCTGATGATGCTCAGATTTTCCTCTCCTTCCCCACCTCTGACTCCACCATCTCCTCCCGTATCTCTACCTGTCTGTCTGCTATTTCCTCCTGGATGCACTCGCATCACCTCAAACTCAACCTCTCTAAATCTGACCTCCTTTTCTTTCCCTCCTCCTCCCCCTCCTCTGATCTCTCTATCTCTGTTCCTCTGGAATCTACCACACTCTCTCCCTCTTCCTCAGCTAAGAACCTTGGAGTCACCCTGGACCCCTGCCTCTCTTATTCCCAGCACATCTCCACTCTGGCACGCACTTGCAGATTCTTCCTGAGCAACATCCGAAGAATCCGACCCTTCCTCACCAACTATGCTACCCAGCTCCTGGTCCAGGCCCTGGTACTCTCCCGTCTAGACTACTGCAACTCCCTCCTGGCTGGCCTCCCTGCGTCCGCCACCCGTCCGCTCCAGCTCATCCAGAACTCTGCTGCTCGCCTGGTGTTCTCTCTACCTCGCTTCGCCCACGCTACTCCACTACTCCGCTCGCTCCACTGGCTCCCGATCACCGCTCGCATCCAGTTCAAGACTCTTGTACTAGCTTACAGATGCCTTGATCAGACTGCACCCAGCTACCTCCAGACCCTCATCTCTCCCTACACCCCCACTCGACCTCTCCGCTCCGCCTGCACTAGAAGACTGGCTCTACCTCCGCTACGCTCCCCTGCCTCCCGAGCCCGCTCCTTCTCCACCCTTGCTCCGCAGTGGTGGAACGACCTTCCTACAGATGTCAGGACTGCCCAGTCCCTGACCACATTCCGGCGCCTCCTTAAGACTCACCTCTTCAAACAGCACCTGTAGAACTCCTCTGTTGTATCCTGGGACACTATCACCCTTCATGTAAATATGCTTTATTTTGCTCTTATCTGCCCCCTATTTTACTGCATTTAATCCTGTACCTCAGAATATTGTAATCTGCCAAGTGTTTAATCTGTAGTATTTTGTACTTAATCATATCCTGATGTAACTATCACTATTTAATCATATCCTGATGTAACTTTCACTATTATCTGCTGTATTATTGAATTGTGGTTTGTCACACTTGAGAATTATTGTATTTCTTGTTCTTATTGTATGACTTATATTGTAACACTTGAATGTATTTGTATTTGCTTGCGATTGTAAGTCGCCCTGGATAAGGGCGTCTGCTAAGAAATAAATAATAATAATAATAATAATAATATGGCTCCAGATTAACCGGACGCTTTGAGACAGACCGGAATTTCAAAATTCCCCCTAAACTGAAAGTAATTCACGTATAAATGAGCTCCACCTTTGCTGAGATTAATCCTGCTGTGGTGGAATTGCTTGGGCGCAGCAAACAAGTCACACGGATCAGCTGCTTCTGATCAGATCTTAATGAACGAATAGCTAATCTATCGATAGAGCAACGAGATGATGCTTTGATTGTATTTGCAGAATAATATGGGCGATTGAATTTTAACAAACAAAAAAATAGCGACTGGCTGCAATTCATTCTTGGTATAATACAATTATTTGACGTGCATGCGGGTATTTAAGCACCATTATTAATTGTAGCTAAGGATGGTTCATTTACACCTTCATTTATTTCAATTTAGGGGCAAGTTTGAAATCCCGTTCTGTCTCACAGCGTCCAGTTAATCTGGAGCCACATGGTAACCCTAAATTAGGGCTTCCCAACCTTGGTCTTGGGGACCCCATTTGTCTTCTGGTTTTCAATCCAACTGAGCTCTCAATTACCTAAGTAGACCCTTAATTGGACTAATAATTTGCTTAATTAGATCTTTTTGATTGTTCTCAGCTCCTATAAAATGTTATAGCTAACTTGAAATCTGCAACTGTTTAAGAGCTGGAAACAAGTAAAAAGGTTTAATTAAGCAAAGTATTAATTCAATTAAGGGTTTAGTTAAGTAACTGAGAGCTCAGTTGGAATGAAAATCAGCAGACACTGGAGCATCCCCAGGACTAGGGTTGGGAAGCCCTGTATAGCAACTACCCTTCTAGAACAGAAATGGAAAAGAGAAAGAATTCTTGCAAAGTAGGCACAAAGCTGAAAATAAGGAAAAGACCCCCTCCCATAATAAATAGATACAATAATATATATTTTATTACTATATAATTTTTAAATTGTAACATTCATGCTAATGTATACAGCACTATATATATATATATATATATATATATATATATATATATATATATATATATATATATATATATATATAATTATAGTTTAATATGCCATTTAATCAAATTTCCAGATGGGGGCAGATTGTGTCTTAGCTTCTAAAATGTTCAGATATGAGTTGATAACACGTAGACATTTTGACATTTTGAAGAAAAAGGCCATGACTATTATGGGTGACCTTCAGACGACAGTAACAAAATAATAATAATAATCTCTTGCCAGTGCAAGCCTTTTTTGTGGTAGTAATATTTGCAAGCATTGATTTTGTTAGTCCTAAAAGTTTAGTTATCTATTTTCTGAATAATAAAAGGCTCATATTTTCAGTATTGATGCTTACATCTGTGTATAAAGTCAAATAAGGATACTGAAGTACAAAGCTTTAAAAAGCATTAAATCACTGGTAAGGTTACAGAACCAGCAAGCAACAGCTGAGGAGCTCTTAAATGATCATTGTAATAAAGCTTTGAAGCATTTTGTTCCTCCTTTTAATATGAAGCAATAAATGCAGGTACATATAAACATTTTCAAAAGCCAGTCATGCCAGAGATCGAGCAAGTCCTTGAGTTTTAAGACCACGCTATATATAAAAGAAAAAATGGTTTAGATAATTAAAATAGACCCCAATATTGTGTGAATATTACTGGAAAAAAACATACATTTTTCCCCTGAGGGGAAAACAGAAAAGTATTTGTTCAACACCTCCTCCTCCTCTTGGATTGTATCTGCATTGCTGTCGACTCACATCCCTCAGGGTGCAGGGAGCTGGAGGCTCGGCTGCACTGTCGAATGTCTGCATTCATTGTGGTGGTATTTTGTTAGTTATGCGGTTGGTTTGGTTACTTTAAATTAAAAATAAATGGCAGTTGGTGAACTCTGATTTTAACTGTTCATAAAGATCATACCATAGCACCTGGAAGAATTAATTGTACCACTGGATGCATTTTCGTGTGTGCGTGTGAGTAATTCTTATCAGGAATCTAAGCCAAATACATACTGTCATTTTTTTTTTATTGAAGTTACAGTAACAGTGAAATCAAATTTCAATTATAGTACACTGAAAAGTATAAACATTTAAAGGTACTGAGCATTTTATTGAAAATAAGGTTGTAAGTGAACTTGAAAAATGCATGTCCCATTCTGATCACAGGCATTTTTAAACCACAAAAGCAAGGCGTCCTCAACATCAGGTTATTGAGCAAATCAGAACCGGTGACGACTTGCATCCAGTTTGCTGTTCATAGGCCTGTATAATAGTGTCCTGTTTTTTTCAGAATGATTGAGAAAATATTTGCAGGAATGTTAAAATCTGTAGCAACATCTTTTATGTTTTCATACAGTGGTGCATTATTCACTGCTTTCAACACCTCCACTTTTGTCTGCAAAGATAATGACATTTTTTAAGGGTACTTCTTGGAAATGGCATTTTATGCATGCGTGTATTTTATTTATTTATTTATTTTATTATTTTTTTCCTTTAATCCTGCAGCCATGGCCCGTGGGCACCAGAAGATTCAATCCCAGCAGAAAAATGCTAACAAGCAAGCCGAGCAGAAGAAAAAACAAGGGCATGATCAGAAGACTGCTGCCAAAGCGGCCTTAGTATACACCTGCAGTGTCTGTATGGTAAGAGGATCTGAAGACCAAGCATTCCTCTGGGAAAATCCTAGCCTAGGATAGGATCCACTTAGAAGGAAGCTGTTACTGCACAATGATGTCAATATTTCCCTGTGGTAACAGGCCAAAAGGCAGATGGCTCTTAAAGAAAAATGAACTGCTTTGGAATAACTGTCACACACATTTTTCCCTTACAATTTGTGTGTATGCAAATAAGTGTTTTGAACCTCAGAGAAGAATGCTATATATTCCTTCTCTGTCTGATGCGCTTTGCACGAGTTGTGACAAGTTGCCCTAAACATGTGCTTCCTGTGCTTAGCTGTGGTTGTTACAGGGTTACAAAGATGTCCAAAAATGACAACCTTTTTACTGTAGGGCAGTTTGCAGGAATTGGGTTGAAAAACTGGACCAGAAGGACAGTATATCTGAAGTGTGATAGCTTTAATCTGAGATTCCTAGGTAAGTATTGGTATGTTATTCTGTAAAATATATTTTTATATATACTGTAACATAGCCTCTCCGTACTCAGCTCGCTTGCCCTTTAAAACACAGACCCAGACTCAAGAATTGCCCAGTGAAGCACTTTCATGCACTTTTCTTTTTACAAAACAAAAATAAACAATACAAAACAAATGCCTAGCTCAAACGTAGAGCCTAACTGCACTTTAAACAGTAACTATCAGAATGGACGGCTAAGCCGTTTACCAGTCACAAACACCTTACACAATACCTTTCTTTGAACTCAGCACTTCTCTTCATAAACCAGCTCCCTGGTGATTTCTCTGTAATAGAGCTGGAAGCAGCTAATAGTTTTTGCCTCCTTGCAGACACAGATGCCTGACCCAAAGACGTTCAAGCAGCACTTTGAGAGCAAGCACCCCAAATCCCCGATGCCACCAGAACTAGCTGATGTGCAAGCATAAGATGTGTTTTCAGGTATTTAAGAAATATATTCAGCATTGGTTTAAAGTGTTACCGAACAGGCTGTAGGGTTTAGAACACAACACATTACTTCCCCTAGCTTTCCGCTTTGTTGGACATATTCCTGGAATACATTTTTCAACATAATTGCAAATCTCTTTTTTCTTTTTTTGGGGGGGGGGGGGGGGGTGAATATTTTTATAAACATATCCCTGGTCGTAAATCAGTTTTAATTTTTTATTTTTTTTTTACATCAGTTATGCTTCGGGTCTTCCTGTCAAAATTTCTTCTGAATTTATAACATTGACTGCTAAAATCCAGCTTGTTCAAGTAGAAATATTGATTTTGTTCCAGACTCCCAAGTTCAGCATTTAGATTCATCTGTCCTACCTGCTCGCTCCGGCACAGGTGCAGAGTTATGTTTTAAACCCTACAGCCTGTAAAGGTAAAACTTTAAGGATTCTTGGCAAATTATATTGAAGCACCATGTTAAAGAGCTAATCCATTCTTTAATTGCCATTTTCTTACTTCTTATTAGGTTTATTAACATCATTATTTGCTCCCCTTTTATTGTAAACTAAATCTTTTGGTTCTTGATGTTGATGATATTTTAGAATAAGCAAAGAAATTTAGGTGCAGTGCTATAGATAAACTGCAGAATCATTAGCACCATGCTGTAGGTCACATGGTTTGACTGCAGCTTGAACCATTTGAACTCTAATACATGGATTAGGCACCAGAACTCAGCAGCAACATTTCATCTACAGTACAGCACTGTCTTTGAAACATCTTAATATTTCAAATTGGAGAATAAAATACAAGCAAAGAACCATGAAAAGGGGGACCAGTGATATTATCTAGTGCTGATGAGAGGCAAGATAATGGATTGTAAAAACCTCTCCTTTTTAAATGGACAACAACTAAGGTAAATAATTTCGTTAATCTATTTTGTAATTTGTGTAACAACATTCTAACCAGGCCCTTAGTGATTTACTGATTTATCTTTTTTTATTTTCAACATGATCCCAATGGACACTTTATAATTTATAATTATAATTACTTTAACTAATAATAACTTGGTAGTATCACTATGAATTTAATGTGCTGGTAAGTTTTATACATACATTTATGTACTGTTAATCTGTGAGCCAAACCAACTGAACAAAATCTCTGCATCAAAGGACTGCATTATGAAACCCATTGCTGCATGGGGGTGTATGAAGAGCAGCTATGCAGCAATGTGGGAGTGTCCCTGTCTTCTTATTTGGCTTATTGTTAGCTTGATAACAGGAGCTTAATCAGTAGCGGCTGATATAGGGATATTTGCAGCTTTACCTTTCCAATGCAAGGCATACTTTTGAATGTAAAGAAAGAAATCGGAACTGCATTTTGCATGTGCTAATAAATCTCACCAGCAGTGGGCACTTGTCTGGTAGATTGCTAGAAAGCCCACTGACATGGGTATACTGTACTGTACTGTACTGTACTCCATGTTGAAGTGATTTACAGAGCCATCTAAAGCAGCATTGTTATAGATGTAGAATACACGGTAGGAAGTAGTTAGCTAAATACGGACCTGCAAAACATGAAACGACTAAATAAGTGTTGTAAAAGGATTTTTTTTGTGTGTGACCCTGAGAGAAAAATCTATTGATACAGTCTCATATACATATAAATAGAGCATCTGCTATATTCATTAAGCCAGTGTTTTAATCATATGTTCAAGGGTAAATGAGAAGGTAAATACTGGATAAATAATTTTTTGTATATGATTATGAAAAATAAGCATGAGGGGGTTATTTAATACACAATATGCAATACATTTATTATGATATATATATATATATATTTATATACACACACACACACACACATACACACACATACACATACATACATACATACTGATGCAGAAATGCAACACTCCGGTCTAATGGATTTAATCAAATATTTTAAACATAAATATCAAACAAAATCACAGAAAGTGTGAACAAAAATACAGATTAAAGAATCATGATCAATTTTAAGTATGAAATGTGACACACTGTCAAAATGAAAACCATCACAAAGTTAGTATCGGGTATGACCTCCCTGAGCATTAACACAATCCTGGCAGCGTTGATGCATAGACCTGATCAGCCTCTGGATAGACTGCTGTGGGATGTTCCGCCACTCTTCCTGTGTAGCTGCAGCCAGCTGGTGAAGGTTGGCTGATCATGGTTGTCTCCTGTGGATGACACTGGTGATTTGGTCCCACAGATGTTCTTTTGGACTCGAGTCAGGAGAAAAAGCTGGCCACGGCAAGACCTCGACATTGTTTTCTTGAAATCGTGCAATTGTAATCCTAGCACTGTGTGGTCTTGCATTGTCCTGCTGGAAAATCGAAACTTCCGGATTGGCTTGCCGGAACCGAAAAACTGTTGCCTTCGTCAATGTATCGCTGAGCAGTAAGGTTGCCCTCAGTATGCACCAAAGGCGTTCTTGTGTTAAAGGAGATTCCTCCCCACATCACACTTCCACCACCCCAATGGTTAGCTTGAGCAATGCAACAGTCAGCATAACGCTCACCACAACGTCACCACACACGCTATCTTCCGTCAGGTCTGTCAAGAGAAAAGCGGCATTCATCGGTGAATAAAACACTCCACCGCTCTCTCTGCCGCCACCTCAGATGTTCTCTGTCCCACAGAAGACGGCGATTTCATCTCAGCTGTCAAAATGTTACCCTTGAGCGGATCATTTTCATGCAGATGGCGAGCTACAGTCATTCAGCTGATGTGTGGGTTATTTCTTCCTGGAATTTCTCATGCTGTAGCCACTGTAGTCTGAAAACGATCACGCAGATGAATCAGTCGGATGTGGTGATCCTGGGCCGGTGTCGTGACCCTCTGCCTTCCAGGACGTGGCCTCACCCTCACAGAGCCAGTTTCCTGGTTTCTCTGGACTCGTCTACTGATTTGTTGAAGCAGAACATCTCATTCTCTGGGCAACTTCTCTCACAGACATGTCATGCCTATAGGAACCAGGCGATCTCCATTACTCAAGTGGGGCATGGTCGTATCTTTCGCTGTTCTTGTGTTACTTTTCGAATAGCTATTTATACAGATTCATAATCAATTCATTTTGGCAATTTTAACTCAAATACCAAACACTGAGCACCTGGTGTTTTTATGAAATCACATGACTTGAGCTCAGTATTTTGTTATCCCAAGGAATAATACTCACTGCTTACTATTTAAAATGTAAATAACATTATGTATGGGCCCAGTGAGCTATTGATGTAGAACTTAGACTGGACTGTTGCGTTTTCATTGTGCATCAGTGTGTGTGTGTGTGTATATATTTAAGCAATAGAGCCTGTCGATGCGGGCTCTTCCATGTGGTAGATGACCGCGACTGGAGTTAATGTGTCCTGAGCCATAGGTGAGGGCACTAACCAAAGTCAAGGTCATCTACCACACGGTAGAGCCTGCACCGAGAGGGCTCTATTGCTTAATTCAAGCTGGCAGGGAGTGGATGGCTGGTACCGAAAGAATTGAAACAGGGTTGGCAGTTTGACTGGCTGGTTTTGAGGCAGGGTGTTGTTTGGATCCAACTGATGACAGAATTGTTGACCAATCATGTCTTTCCTGTTGATTTGCTGTCCAGTAGCTGTGAATTGAGCCTTCATTACGGTGTCCTGTCACAGACATGATTTCATTTGTCTCTAGACCAGCGTCAGAAATTATCAATGTTTAAGTAGCTTTTTATGTTATCAGATTAGTTTTTTAAGAATGTTAAGATTGTTTAGAATGTTAAGGGAAAAAAGTGTGTATTTATGCGCAGATTGATTTAAAATTTAATTCACAGTTAAGCACTTCAACATTCCAGCGGGCATTTATGCAAAATAGAAGCCCACTAAATCTGGAAGCTGATTGGCTGTTCGCAATCGAGCATTTTCTAAATATATATATATATATATATATTTTTTCCCCCCCCATTAGATTCACATGCATTCACATTTACTAATACAATGCAAGGTCTCAAATTTCAAAACCCATATAATAATGTGTAGTGGTGGTTAAAAAAGTTTTAAAATTGACTTTGTTTTTTCTTTTTCCCAGACTACCTTCAAGCCACAAGCCTACCTGTCAACAGCCCCTCACAAATACCTAGTCCTGCACCTGTGTTTTCATGTTGAACTGCAGAAACGTGTTAACAAAGGACCTTCGGATTACTGAGAATGGCGGCGTGATTCAATACAGCCAGTTGGCCACTTTGCAATGATGCTGTGGAAAATGCATTTCTACAAGATTTAAAAGATACCATTCACTAAGATGTTTTGCAAGTGTCCCTGTGAAAATGCTGCATTCTGCTTTAGTTGCATGTTACTGGGATGCCCATTTCAAGCAGTTGTCACTTACAGTGGTCGGATACCTTTTGTGTTCCTTACCAAAATAATTATTGCATTTGGTGAAAAATGGCAAGGGATGCCATGCTATGAGAGAGACAAGAAACAGTACTGTCACCTTTAGGGAAATGTGCTGGGCTACGCAGATTGTGGAATATTTTGTACAGTATGTTTTCATGATAACACACATATGGTCTCTTTCCCCACCAAATGAAGTTCAAGAATCCTGCTCATTATTTGGAGCCACCTTTGCCCAGTTTCATCACCATATGTTAAATGTTTTTTTTTCCCCATAACAGCAATGCAAAGTGGCCAACTGTCTATAAAGCCTATATTTTTAGCCTGTAACTTCTGTATAAGTGTACACTATAGAGACGCTGCATAGTTTTGTAAAAGCATAATTTTTACACTTAGTTTCTGTTCATATTATATAAAATAACATTAATAAAGTAATACTTTGGTACATTTTCCAGCATTTTTGTCTGGTCTGCATTATGATGTCTTAAGGCGGGGGGGGGGGGGGGGGGGGGGGGGGGGGGGGGGATTAACCGTGTGGTGTTTGTTTTACATTCATGTACAAAAAGCATGCCAGTGGTTGCCATAGTAACTGTGTGCCCAGGCAGTAGGTTGTGATAATCGCATGCTGTAGCATGCCATTTTAGTAGGAAAAGGTTAGATACATAGGTTTACATGGTAACTGCTCAGCTAAGTAGAAACTAAGCTTTGTGAGAGATATGTATGTGTATATATATATATATATATATATATATATATATATATATATATATATATATATATATATATATATATAAAGAAATAACTGGTGAAACTGCTGTAAATGGATTTTGGGTGCATTTCTTTACATGAAGAAAAAGAAGTTCAGATTTCTTGGTTAGTACTCTATATAGAATACTCAAAAAGCTATATGAAGTATGGTGTGTGGTTTTCTTTGTAATGTTTCCCTGCCCTTTGCAATAAAACTATGAAATCATTGTTGCCTGAAACATGATGACTCGTGTTGCCATATCATTATTGGCAAATTAAATTGGTTTGAATGAAGGGTGTGGTGACTTCAGCCCAGTGCAAATGTGCAAATCAATTTATATCTCCCATAATGGGCATTTCCCTTTTTTAAAGACCTACATTGAATAACCCCTATGTTGGTAATGATTTGTGTATATATTGAAGAAGGATCAGTGAATTGCACACACAGTTTAAGTGGAAGAATACAGAAACATCCTGTCTCCTTAAATGAGTAATTGTCTGTCTGATAAATGGTGTACACCTGCTTTTCCTTGCAGTGGTGCCCAGAATACATAGGTGATCATTATGAGTTTCCAAAAAACCACAGACACACAATCCAGTTTAACACGTAAAGGGTGAGGTAGCCTTGACCTGGAATAGCTATGTTACCATTTGTGGTTTGCAAAACATGGTCTGGAAACTAATACAGTTGTCTCCAGCTAAGAGAACACCCCTCGGGAAGCAAGCAAAGTGTTCTCCAACACGGAGTTAGCCACCAGACACAATATGAATCAATCAATAAATCAATGAATAAATATGCATCAACATATGAACTGAATTGAATAAGTAAAAGAAAAGCAATAGACAAGGGTATGTTAATAAACTATAATAGTAAGTAACAGACAAACTAACATTAATAAACTAATTGTCAAACTAAATTAACACAGCACCCTACACACGTTAAAAAATGACGCAGCAATAATGTGATATCGTGTAACAATTGCAAGTCGCCCTAGAAATAAATAATAATAATAATAATATATAGAGGTAGTGAGAGTAGATAAGAAAATAAGAAAGTTTACAAATGAGAGGAGGCCATTCGGCCCATCTTACTCGTTTGGTTGTTAGTAGCTTATTGATCCCAGAATCTCATCAACCAGCATGTTGAAGGATCCCAGGGTGTCAGCTTCAACAACATTATTAGGTAGTTGGTTCCAGACCCTCACAATTCTCTGTAAGGTGGGGCTGGTAGAGTTGAAATGTCCCATTGCTATTTTTGTGCCAATTTTATTTCCAATTGCGGTGGCTGTTTTTGTGGACTAGTCAACACACTGGTGGTTATCAAAACATCTTTAACTGTTCAAGGACATTTTTTTTTTTTTAACCACCGTTTAGATTCTCCAAAATAATCATCTGGAGTGGTCAATGGCTTGATCAATACGGTGTTTAATGAACTTCAGTTTCATTTAGAATATGTGAATCTGACATACAGGCCACTTTTTTTTGTCATTGAAATGTAATTTAAGAATGTATTTTAGTTTTAGTAAAAAAAAAAAATTACAATTGGAAACATTTTAAATATAGGTTCAAATTGTAGGTTTGGAAAACAGTATTTTAAAATTTAAAAAATTCATAGCACCCTAATGTTCAGTTGTTATGCGATTGATATGCTGTGTTGAAGAGCAAGGGAATAGGGGTGCTCTTTGTGAGGGGAACAGCAGAGGATTACAGAACTCCCCCTCCCAACAGGGCCTGTAGTTGCTTATCCTTGGCAGGCAACACTGGTTGCAAAAAAGCCTAAAGCAACAAAGCCAGGAAAGCTGTTCACAAATGTGTGTAGTCTTGCCCTTCCATTTACAGAAGGATGAGCAATCAGAGGTGCGATAAAGATTGCTTGATATGATTAAGCATAGGAATGCCACAATATAGGTAGGTTCTGTCTGTGAAGACAGAATGCCTTTGTATGTTCAGATTACTATAAAAGAAGCACCAGGGTTTCGCCACACCTTCATTGGACAGCACATTTATGAGGCACGGTTTATTACACCGTGTAACAAAATTTTCTTTTTTTTTGTTCCTGGGTAGTAAGTGTTATTTCGTAATTGCTTATGCCTCAAATGTATAGAAAATGGCTATTATTCCCCACAAACTTTGCTTTTGTGACCAGGACAGTGATATTTTGAAATTTACCTATTTTCCAGAACATTCCAGATAGATTCAGTGCTGAGTAAACTTGGAGTAACTTCTAGAACTTTCTAGAACTTTCCAGTAATATAAATAGTAGTATAAATACAGGGGCCTTAAGCCCACCAGTTCAGTTTAGTTCCAGCTGCCTAAGTGGATACATATCTGCATTTTTCTGAGATGGCATCAAGAGGCTGCAATGGTGGCATTCCTGATGGGTCTCCAAGGCGGTTTTACCAAGTTTCCCTGCTATCTTTGCCTTTGGGACAGCAGGGACACCAAGGCGCACTACCACAGGCGGGACTGGCCACAGCGGACCGAGTTCTCTGTGGGGAGGAACAACGTCAAATGGGAGCCACTGGTGGACCCCCGGAAGGTGCTGATGCCACCACTGCACATCAAATTGGGCCTTATGAAACAGTTTGTCAGAGCTCTAGATAAGGAGTCGGCAGCCTTCAAGTACCTTCAAGACTTCTTCCCTAAACTGTCTGAGGCAAAGGTCAAAGCCGGTGTCTTCTTCGGACCACAGATAAAGAAGATCCTGGAGTGCAATGAATTCCCCAAGAAGCTCACTAGTAAGGAGAAAGCGTCTTGGAACAGCTTTGTCGCAGTGGTTCGGGGCTTCCTGGGCAATCACAAGGCCGAAAACTATGTGGAGCTGGTTGAGACTCTGGTGAAGAACTACGGCACAATGGGCTGTAGGATGTCCCTCAAAGTCCATATCCTTGATGCTCATCTTGATAAATTCAATGAGAACATGGGAGCGTACTCGGAGGAGCAAGGCGAGCACTTCCACCAGGATATATTGGACTTTGAATGCCGCTACCAAGGACAGTATAACGAGAGCATGATGGGAGACTACATTTGGGGGCTGATTCGTGAAAGTGATTTACAGTATAATCGTAAATCTCGAAAAACTACTCACTTCTAAATCTTTTGTAGTCATTTTTGTATTACTTTAGTATAAATACATGTTAATTTGGATTCATATGTTGTTTTTTTCTGACTTTATGTGAACGAAAAGACACAAATTCGCCCGTTTTCTCAATGGAAATAGGTACATTTCAAAATATCACTGTCCTGGTCACAAAAGCAAAGTTTGTGGGGAATAATAGCCATTTTCTATACTTTTGTGGCATAAGCAATTAGGAAATAACGCTTACTACCCAGGAACAAAAATTGTGTTACATAGTGTTATTTAACCATAGTTTGAAATATACTGATTTATTTATTTGTATGGGGGCTTTTTTTGGTCTGTGGAGGGTTGTGTTTGTGAACGCTTGTGTGTGTTACTGCTCACCAGAGCCGCCTTGCTATATATCTAGCATACATAACAGTACTTTACTGTTAAATAAATACAAAAGAAAATAAGACATGTGAAAAGACAAAAAAAAGCACAGCGCAGAGATGCAGAGGTGCAAAATTATCAGATCCTGTCTGAATAAAGCTCCTCTCACAAACTTGCACATGACACAAACCTTCTCTTTTGTGAATGTGGAAGAGTGTGGGTGGGTCATGTGAGTAATCCAGACCCAATGAGATACTATCATCATCTATGGTTGCTAAGGAATAAAAAAAAAAAAAAAAAAAACATGTCTATTGGCTCCAGAATTTAATGTTGCTGGCACTATATGAGGTACCCTGGCGCTAGAATCTAGCTCCAAAGCGCCATATTTGCACCCCTGACAGCAAGTACTTAAACACATAGGCATTAGATGCAATTAGAAAATGTATTGACTACAGGTGCTCAATGTGAACACTATTTGGACAATGGCTTGCCTCAACCACAACAAATCCACAGGAATTACAAGCCCTTCATGGAAAATAACAGAGCAAAGGGTCAACCAAAATATCATTCTCTGTCCCATAGTTTAATTCTGTGTCATGGTTCTAATGCTGTTTACCCCTAATACATACAAAAACATATCAAGTGACTTTTTGAATCACCTCTAAAACACTTGAAAATGGAGAAAGTCGTCGTCGGCTCATATCTATGATCAAAATTGAAACCCCCCAAAAAAATGAGCTAAAGGGTTGACTGCATTAATTGTTGTAGAAACACTTAAATATTGATCATACTGTGCTGTGAAAAAGTATTTGCACCCTGTCTGATTTTCTGCATTTTTGACACTTTTCACATTGTATTTTTCAGATTTTTTTGTGGGTTGTAGTAGTATATAGAGGTAGTCTGAGAGAAAAAACTGCACTAAAGTTTGGTGCTTCTTTCATTTGTTTGGTGTGCAAGGTAATCAAACATGCAATCTTCAGGTGTGAAAAATGTATCGCCCCCCCCCCCCCCCCCCCCTAGTTAACTCAACCCAATTAAAGGGATAATTAGGGTCAGCTGTTTGAGTACTTGGGTTAACAACCAGGCCTGATTTGGTCCAGCCCTGCCCAATATAAATCTGACTAACTTTGGCCCTTACCATCAGAGTGAAGTTGTAAGGACACAGGTTCTAGAGGCACATCATGCCACGAACAAAAGAAATCCCTGAAGACCTCTGGAAAAAAAGTTGTTGATGCCTATCGGTCTGGAAAGGGTTACAAAGCCATTTCTAAGGCTCTGGGGCTCCACCGAACCACAGTCAGAGCCATATTGTCCAAATAGAGAAAGTTTGGGACAGTACTGAATCTTTCCAGGAGTGGCCATCCTGCCAAAATCTCCAAGAGCAAGGTGTAAAATTGTCTAGGAAGTCACAAGAACCCTAGAACAACATCCAGGTATCTGCAGGCCTCTCTCACCTCGGCTAAGGGCAATGTTCATGACTCCACCATCAGAAAGACACTGGGCAAAAATGGGATTCATGGCAGAGTAGCAAGGCGGAAACCATTGCTCACTAAGAAGAGCATGAATGCTCGTCTCAAGTCAAAAAGCACCTGGATGATCCTCAAGAGTTCTGGAACAATGTTCTATGGACAGATGAGTCAAAAGTGGAACTTTTTGGCCGACATGGGCCCCGTTATGTCTGGCGAAAACCAAACACTGCATTCCACAGTAAGAACCTCATACCAACGGTCAAGCATGGTGGTGGTAGTGTCATGGTTTGGGGATGCTTTGCTGCATCAGGACCTGGATCCCTTGCCATCATTGAAGGAACCATGAATTCTGCTCTGTATCAGAGAATTCTACAGGAGAATGTCAGGCCCTCCGTCCGTGAGCTGAAGCTGAAGCGCAGCTGGGTCATGCAGCGAGACAATGATCCGAAACACACAAGAAAGTCTACAGAATGGTTGAAGAACAAGAAATTTAAAGTTTTGGAATGGCCTAGTCAAAGTCCAAACCTAAACCCCATTGAGATGTTGTGGCAGGACCTGAAACGAGCAGTTCATGCTCAAACTCACAAATGTCACTGAGTTGAAGCAGAACCACGGCGCTGTGAGAGACTAATAAATAACTACAGGAAGCGTTTGGTTGCAGTTATTGCTGCTAAAGGTGGCATAACCAGTTATTGAGTCTAAGGGGGCGATTACTTTTTCACACGGGGGCATTGGGTGTTGCATAACTTTCTTTAATAAATAAATGAAATATGTATCAAATTGTTGTGTTATTTGTCCACTCAGGGTCCCTTTTATCTAATATTAGGTTTTGGTTGAAGATCTGATAACATTGAGTGTCAAAAATATGCAAAAATGCAGAAAATCAGACGGGGCAAATGCTTTTTCACGGCAATGTATATTTATTGGATGTACATCAATTGTAAGGGTAAGGCTATAGCGATCAGGCAAAAAGGCAGGAAGTAAGGCATCTGTTGAAATAACGATGCACTTGAGGAAACAAATGATTTTAACAAACAATAACTATAATCGTTGGCTGCTTGTGACAGTAACGCACTCACACACCTTCCTAAGCCCCAGCCTCTATAAAACTGACTGTACAGGACAGCTGCAGCCTTTAACACATCTGCATCAGTTAAACCAACTTGAATAACTGCTTGGCCCACCGATCAAGGGCCACATTTTACTCAGTTCCATTCAGATTCTTCCATGGAAATTAAGTATTTTAAACACGGCTCAAAATTAACCCTTTCCTGGGTTCAGTTAATATACACATTTAACTACCAAAAACGAACACTATTTGCACTAGAAAACACATTTAGATAGGAAGATAAAGATCATACTGTTATGAGTTTGGTGGAATAAATCTGTGCATTTATACTGTAGAATTTGGGAGTGAATAAAAGTACCAGTACAAAATAAGTTATTTACACAAAAAAACACAAAACTAAACATATTTACAAGTGAGAGGTTTTCACCCCCTCACATAAATCAATTATAAATCAAATCACTTGTTTTGTGTTTTTTTAATATAGTTTCTATTTTCCGATGCATCCTTTTCGCTCAGCTTCAATTAGAGATGCATTTTCCAGCAAAATTAGATCAATGAAATGTGGAATTTCCTGAGAAACATACATGTTTTAACAAACAGTACTTTACACAATTGTTTGAATACACCATTTTCACATCATATACCAATGAAATAGCTGGCCATTCATTTTGGTAGCAGGAAAACACAATGAGCAAGTCTGAACTGAAAATCTGATCATAAACACATTCTATTTAATAGATGATTACCCAGGGCCCTCTTTCACTGGTTACTAAGACACCACAACCCTTCTGTTGAATTACCAGCTCTTATATCTAACAGTATTCATTATACCACACACAATAATCCACTCTAATGAAGTTGGGCTACACCTACGTCAGAGCCACTTTGATCTTTCTGAAACCAATTATTCTGGTAAATTAAGTTGAATCTCTCCTTTGTTGCCAAGGGATACTAATATAAATATCAATGGATGATATCAAACTGCTCTGTTTCAGTTGCATGGCTCGAGTTGTTCTCAAACACTCCTTGGGCTTTCTTCCTATTGTTTAAAGGACATGTGAAGATACAGCCTTGCATTCATTTCAGTTCTATCCAATCTGTCATTATACATGCAGCTGATTGTGCATATATTATGTATCTCAACAACTATGCAAAGAGTCCAAAATCTTTAGCCAGGATTTATTTAGACACTGTATCATCCCCACAAAAAAAAAGAAAGAACAACCTGACCCTTATCTTGCATTTAGTTCATACTGTATATACAGTATTTTGTCAAAGGGCTTATTTTGTTGCAATTTGCAAAATTAATAAAAAAATATATAAATAAATACTATAGTACCATCCACAGTATACTTTATGAAAATATTGTATTAAGGTTTAATTCTAGGCACACTTGTTGAGTCTTAAATTAATCTTATGTTAAAGGTTTTCACAAAAAACTGCATTTACACTTTAAGTACCTTTGTAAAACACACCGTATTGTACTTAAACATCCTGGTTAGTGACATCATTAAAGGAACCTATACAATATTATACATTGTCAAACACATGCGATTTCCTAAACACAGGGTTAGCAATTGGAATATTTCAAATCAATCAATCAATCTTTATTTAATATAGCGCCCTTTGCAACAAGTTGCCACAGAGTGCTTCACATGGGCAAGACAAGAAAATATACACAGCAGTAAGCATTAGAAGCAGACCAACAAATGCAATACACTACATAAGTACGATAAAATAATGAAAACAATAAAACATACAGTAAAAAGGCAATAACAGTAATCATGCATATGATAGACTATAAAAAATATGTCTTCAGCCTAGTTTTAAAATCTGCCATAGTTGGTGCCTCCCTTACAGAGACTGGCAATCTGTTCCACAATTTACCGTAGCCGAATACTCTGCCACCTGTGCTATTTTTTAAATTCTTTGGAGCAGTGAGATACCCAGCATCCTGAGATCGGAGCGGGTGACTTGGAACACATGGGACCAGTAAGTCACTCAGGTAGAATGGAGCTGACCCGTTATAGGTTAAAAGCAGGACTTTAAAATCAATCCTGCATCATATTGGGAGCCAGTGTAGGGATGCCAATACCGGCGTACTAAGGTAAAACTTTCTTGTTTTTGTTAGGATCCTGGCAGTAGTGTTTTGCATGAGCTGCAACCTGGAAAAAACACAGTTTGGAATACCAGAAAACAGGGCATTACAGTAGTCTATTCTAGAAGTTACAAAGGCATGCATCAGTCTCTCAGCATCCTGCGCTGCTGAGAGAGGAAGCATCTTAATTTAGCAATATTTTTTAGATTGAAAAAAGACACTTTAGTTACGTTCCTAATGCAGGGTTCAAATGAAAGATCAGGGTAAAAAATGACACCCAAATTTCTCATTTCTGTCTTTGACTCAATGGGGTAGCTGTCCACTGTACAGGCACATTGATTTACCCCCTCGTTGATTTCTTGACCCCAAAATTATGACTTCTGTTTTATCAGAATTTAATAGTAAAAATTGGTTGACATCCACTTCTTAATATCAGTGAGACAGGTAGTTATGGTATTTGCTGATGTGGAATTACCTGGTTTCAGAGATAGATAAAACTGTGTGTCATCAGCATAGCAGTGAAAGTTTATCCTGTGTCTACGGACAGCATCGCCCAAGGGGAGCATATACAAATCCAAATAAACTAAATTTAAAATGCCTTGCAAAATAGGTTGACATAACCACATCCTACCACAAGAGGGCCCTGTTTTTTTTTTATCAAGCTACCCAGCACACAAGGTATTGTCTGGTTTTAAGAATCTGTAATGCAATCTGCTAAACAATTACGCACTAATACAATTCAAACCTACGGGTATTTAAACAAAAAACAGAAAAAAACAAAACAAAACAAAAAACTATAATGTCAAAATTGTGATGAGAAACTACTATACATTATAATAACTACAATTATTTGAGGCACGGTGTTGCTATATTTTTATTTTTGTAACTACTGTATTTGGTTATTTTTGTTTACTAAATCTAACAATACGTATTTTACTAATATTAATTTTTTTATTTTACTAATATTAATTTTACTGATATTAATAATAAAAATAACAATACTACTACTAATACAGATACATAATAATAATAATAATAATAATAATAATAATAATAATAATTAGTATGTTCAATCTGAATTTTCATATCAAATACAGGCACTCCAACTTGGTTTTGCAAGCACGCAGTTACAGACCTATAATTATAATCTGAAACTGTACAGTGTGGCTAAGAGGTGAGGACAGATTATGAGGACAGAATCTTGCTTATCCTTAGGCAGTCATGCATGGTAGATCGCCCCCTAGTGATCGGCATGTTAATGACTGTATACAGCCCTCCATCTTTGGTCTCCTCAACACAATATAATAGAAGGCACTTGTCATTCACTAGTCTCATTATTGTTCTTGTCATTTTTCATACCAGTATCCTACGTCTCTGTACCTTATCCTGCAACACTGTCTGTGTAAATTAAGCACTATCTTCTTCTCCATCTTGGCCATACTTAATTAATAAAGTCACTTAAAATGTGCTCCGCAGGACGGCTATAGCATCTTGTTTTCTTGTGGGTCCCGAGTGACAGCAAGCATGCATTCATCCTATATGTAAAAAAATAACTGCACACAATGGCACAACATATATTACATACAGCATGACAAAAACAATAACACAATATATTGAAAAAAAAATATGAATTATTTTTCAGATATGTAATTGGTTCCATCTACTCTGAAAGACAGCGTTCCTTATAGTGCTTTTTTGAAATTACTCAGTTTGCAGTTCAGGTGCTGGTATCAGGTTCAAATCCACCTGGGACTAAAGAAGCCAACCATATTCCCTAAAGTTTAGGGTTCCTGAAGAGCATAATTATAAGTGCACCAATTCTAGTTGAGCCCCACGAGGACCTGTGATGCATGAACAGTTTTCTTCTCTAATTAACTCTTGTGAGCTTCTTTGCAGAGAACAAAGGGAATACTTTCAAACATCCCTCTAGCACTTTTAAATAATGGCAAGCTGCTTCTTCAGAAATGATCAACAATATGAATTGGATTTTGTTTTTCTTTTTTAAGGTTGTGAACGAAGCATTAATCTCTAAAAGTATACTGAAAAATAATATAAATGCAAGTCAATATCCGTGGCCCTGACTCACCTACTACTGGGAATGAAGGTAAAGGTAGATGCGCTACACCAACTGAGTAAGTACGGTGGCTGAGATGTCCAAAGCGGTTGCAAATCTAAAACAGGGTGGTGACATCTAAAACACTGCAGCTAAATAAAAAGGCAGGCACATCGTTTAGAAAGCGTCTGTTAAAGCAAGGTTCTGGTGAATGTCGATATATTTATCAGTCAGTGACAGTTACAATATTATCAGTGCAGTAATATTTCTGTTTTATCTTAATATTTATTTATATGTCAGAAATGTATTCTGTAATGAATATGGCCTAAACCAGCAATCTGTTTAATGAAATAAAAAAGGAGTTTGAATGACACTGCAGTATAAAACTAAAACAAATGCCTGTCAATTTTTTTGATTTTCTTTGCAATCAGGTGTCGCTGACTTGTAAATAAACCTTGCTTTAACCCCCCCTCCCCCCCCCCCAAATAAATGACTTAAACATTTTAAAAAAGTAATTTTTAGCATAAAATTGAACTTCTGGCACAAACGATGCGCCTGTCTTTTTTTTTTTGATGTGGCCACAGTTTAGATGTCATCACCTCTTTATCTGATCTTACCACCCCGTTTCCATCCCTTGGTTGCAGCTGAATCTCTGTAGACTTGCTATCGCTTTGTACTTCTCTGCCACCATAAAGTAAGAGCTTAATTTACAAAAAAAACCCTACTTGCAAATGGTCCTTATATTCCATCAACTCGTTTGTGTGATCACAAGGAAGACAGGAAGAAGAATTCACACAGAGGCTCACCTAGTGAAAGCACTGTTCCACATGGAGTGCAGAGTATGTCACACCATCGAAAGCTTGCTGGTTCAAATGTTTGTGCTGAATTGCCGATCTTGGATAAAAACAAATCAATCATTTATATTGCTGGTTGTGCAAAAACAAAAATGGTGCTGAATCACTGTAGCTGTCACAGTTCAATCTTCACATTTTTTTTTTTACTTGAATCATCAGCAGAGAGTTTATCTTTTAAAGCACATGTTTTTTTAACAGTGTGGAATGTGTTCTGAGGGGTAGAGGGGCAGCTTTCAATATGCTGTCACTATCTAATTCAGTTCAAGGGCAAACGGCCTCCTGCTTCAATTATTTTAGCAGGAGGCGACTGCAGTCAGAAAGATGTGAAAGTGATGATGATGGCAGAGAGGGAACCAGGGATCAATAAGTCAAACTGCCAGGAACACAGCTTCACAGTAAAAACAGCAATGTTTGTACATTCTGATAATGGTTTAAAGAGCAGCGCTAATGAGATCCTTGACATTCTTTGTCAAGAGACCCAAAACTGGAGAAGCCAAAAAATATATATCTATTTTTTTATGACTTCATTGGCACCTGGGAAATCATAGCAAAGAACCAGATTGATCCAAGTCTCTTTCTGAATAGCTGATTAAGAAATAATGGTAATATGTGTTTTTTAATTAAAAAACTCATATGGGAAATAACAGTTAAGGGTTTGTCAAAATTCCAGTACATCCAGTACTTTTTAATGTTGTTAATGTTGTGTTTTATGGAGTTAGGGGTTACAGCCTCTGTTTAAGTAACTATGAATTACAACAATAATGAATGTACTCACGTGCATACACAATCTCACTAATGTCTCAATTTAAAGACATTACGGCACACTGTAGCCCTCTGAATAAAATTGTCTGCAATCTTATTTGTATCTAGATCTCTGGTAAAGTCTTGATGAACATTAAGGACAGCAATATGGTTCAGCCTTGTCTGTCCCATTGATGACCGGAGGTAGTTCTTAACTCTTCTGAGGCTGGAGAATGTTCTGCAACATAGAATGAAACGGGCGCAGTTGGAAGGATGCTAAAAATTTGCTGTATTTAGGCAGCATATTCCATAAGTATTCATTTACTTCAGTTTTTAAAACATTTTGAAGTTTCGCACAATGAAGTAATTTGCATAAAACTCCATTACTTGGGCTACTTTAACGTACAGCTACAATAGTATGTGAAGCATCCACACTACAGTTTGACAGAACTGTACCAGTATGGATTGAGAAATGTATTTGAACTATGTGGGCCCTTTTAATTTTAGCCATTTGTAAAACGTTTTTAACATGACAGATCATTAATCACCTCTATGGCATAAAACAAAAACTGCCGTGGACTGGGTACTGAGCACCTGCTTATCTTTCCCCATGGGTGCTTGAGCCCTGAATCACCCATGGAGCCAGCGCCTGTGGTTTCCCCATTTGGGGCCCTGCTTGTCACTGATGTTGATATCAGTGATGATGAAGGGCTATGGGGGCGTGAAGCCCAGAATGTCACTTGTGTCTATAAAATGTTATTAATAGTTTTTAACTGTTTACCTATTTGCTGCAGGGTGTGCACCCCTACACAATGTTATTCTTATTTAATTCACTTTATGCCAGAGATGAAGCAAACATTTTGAACTTCACACCCCTTACTTATGAACCCTTAAGAAACGGGTTTAACCACTGACTAGCCAACACAGTATCAGCTACCAGAATCTACTGTATAAACAAAATGATCAATTCAATATTTGAACAGTGCTACCTTGTTCTTTCCCTATCTGATTTAAATATTTAAAAACCATTAAATATATTGAAAGAAGTGATTAAGTGAAGCATCCTTACAAAGTAAGTACAGTTCATGTACAGTTTGCTATGAATCATGAAATAAGGAGGAAGTGCTTGTTTGTGTATGCATGAACCCTAACTATTATGTCTCGTGTAATATTATTTACATGTAATGTGCCTGCATTTCTAGTGAGGGTTTCTATAGTACACAGTGACACCAGGTGGCCAAATGATGTAATTGTGTTAAGAAAGTAAAATCTGAATTCCCTGTGCACACCTTGCAAACAATTGATCTGGGCCAAAGATATGACACTCTAGGAAACTCGACGTGCTTGATTAGGAAACATTTTCCCATCATGCTTTGCTGTGCTTATTATTAATCTAGTCTACTTGAGTGATTTGTATGTTGAATAACTGCTGCTGAGCTAGTGCTTTCCCTGTAAACTAGCAGGGAATCCACCGCTAAAGAAGAGATTCATATTTCCCTCACAAACCGCATCTTTCTTGCTAATTTACCAATCTCGCTGGTGTATGGTTCTGACAAAAGGAAACTACAGTGTGTATTTGTGTTTAGCGTTTATGGTTAAAAAGCCTTTAGAGGGGGAGCAGAGGGAGATAATCTGGTACTGGACTGCATGGACTGCAGACTAATGGTGTGCCTACAATTTAAAGCTATATTAAAAAAATGCTTGGAGAAAAAATTGCTAAAACAAAAGCGATAGTTTACATGAGCATTTGTTTAATATCAACAAAATACCTCTAAATGTATCATAAATTACATGTCTAAGGTTAACTCAAGCAGACAAGCGTTGTGGTTAATGTCTTTACCAGTGCTGTGAGTTCAACAGTTTTATGGTTGTATGTTTATATCCACTAGGATCTGGTTTCCTTTACTTTATCCTCAACCACCACTCCATCTTTTTCATTCGATTTGCCATCTATTATTACTATAAATCCCCATTCAATAATACTCTTCTTTTAGTAGTTTGTTGATTTAAGTTAAACAAATACTTTACTGGAAAGTTCCTTGTTGGATAGCACTTGGTTTCCAAGTCTGTTGTTTCAACTTCTACCAAGTGTGTGTTAGAATTGTGTTCCACGTGTTGGAACAAGTTGCGATTGCAGGCTACAGCACCTAAGAAAACTCTGCTATTGCCTTCCTGTTCACAGTGAGATTATTTCCCCGAAACCTACAAGATCCTTTTCCCTGTACTCATTCAACCTTATTTCTAACAAGGTCTTAAACAAAGACACTGAACCATATTTGCTAAGCAATTGCTCCAGTGTAAAGTTTTGTTAGGGGGTTTTCTGGTGGTTCTGGATTCGTGAAACAACAACAAAATCAACAACAGTCTAGAACTAGTAACAAAGGGCCATACTCTCAGACTGTTTCCTCTAGTAATTAATTAACTCCTATTTTGCCACATTTTTCAGTTTTTCGTTAAGTTTATGGAAAACTACAAAGCGGTATGTATTATTATTATTATTTGTTTATTTAGCAGACGCCTTTATCCAAGGCGACTTACAGAGACTAGGGTGTGTGAACTATGCATCAGCTGCAGAGTCACTTACAACTCCATCTCACCCGAAAGACAGAGCACATGGAGGTTAAGTGACTTGCGCAGGGTCACACAATGAGTCAGTGGCTGAGGTGGGATCTGAACTGGGGACCTCCTGGTTACTAGCCCTTTTCTTTAACCACTGGACCACACAGTCTCTCAGCACAGTGAAGTGTTAATATCATTAATAAGTGGAAGATACATCATACCACCCAGACACTACCCAGATTAGGTCGCCCTTGCGTAATGTAATTCAATATGTTAACGTAACATTATTCAGCAGGTTTAACACAAATTTATGAAGCAACATTTGTTAATTCTATAGGGTGATGCAAAACTTTTGGCTATATCTGTACACCAAGAATGATCATAAAAGCTTAAAGCTGGTACTGTTTAACTAGTTTAACTACAGTTAATATCCATTGTAACTACATACAGAGAATTCTGCTTGCCTCATCATCTATGTATAAATGTCTATTTCATGTTCACTGATTTAAGTCATTTGAGATGGTGGACTGGCTTTATTCTGTTTTTTATTCAAGTGTATGCGTCATCCTCAGAAACTTCCAATCCGTTTCCAAATGTCACTGAAGTATGTTGCTTCTCTCACAAGTGACATTCCTAGACTTCCAGTCAGAACATGCTGAGCTCAGGCAAGACAAGCTTCATGCTTCCCCAGAAGCACACTGCAGGACTAAATGAAGCCCCTTATGGGACACAAGACACCTGATATCTGTCACCACATTTAAGCAAAGACACAACAATGAAGAATATTGCTTGCATTGTGTCCCACATTCCTTATCAGAGCTCTGTGTTAAAGTATCTATGCGTGTATTGCTGTAAGGATCTCAAAGAGAAAAGTCCAGGGAAGTTTGAAAGGTTTCCTGTTAAGTTCTGTGAAGAAGATGGTTTTGTCAAAATGCTTGTTTATCTATGCTGTATATTTGTAGTATCACTAAATGTCTGATGATAGAGCGGTGGAAGGTATGGATCGATTTCCCATCAATGATCTAAAGATGCTATAAGGGTAAAGAGAGTGCTGACTGGAGTATTATAGAGATATTATGAGAAATCGACCAATCACCATACAGCTTATCCTGTGTATAGCTGTTATCCTGGGCATAGAACGTACAGCACAGTTCTAAATTTAAACAAACAACAGCACCTTGGTATGTTTAAAAGGAGTTTATGAGGACAAGCGTCATTGTTGTGATTATAATAAGTTTATACTTTGTGTGTAGTAAAGTTTGTAGTAATAACATATATCATTTTGCAGTCTGAGTCACTCTACCCACAGTGTATTAACCCATACAATGACTACAGAACACAACTCAGGAATTGCTTTAAAACAAGAAAAAATATATGTAATTATATAAAAAACGAAATACCGAGAATAATGGAACAGCAGCAAACAACAGGGACCCTCAACCCTTGTGCCTATCTTTGGAGCTGTTGCCAGGACAGTTTTTGACACCAGCAATAACTAGAATGAGGGATTAGGTACAGTAGGTAGGCAGAGCACAAACGATTTGTTCCCCACCCCCCATCAAGCTTTGAAAGATGAATGGAGAAAATGTAAACTGAAGCTATAAAGGAAACTGTTTGTTCTGTACGGAGTGACAGGCTCCTTTTTTTAGAAGCCGGTACATCATTTCCAATTATATTTAAATTTCAATGTAAACTGGCAACAGTGAAATAAAATCAAGCTTAAATCAACGGTGATAAAATATGAACTGTAATCACACCATTGTTAAACAAGTTTTATTTTAGTACTATTGCATGCCTAAAGTGTTACTGGTGTCAGGCTCCAATATACATGTGCTAAATACTTATATGAAGAGACAGAAAAAAGTCAGCAAGCATGTACTGTAACATTTATATATACTCTGTTATAGGGTCATTCAGTTACATTTAAATGTCTGTTGAAATGGGGAGACAATCCAGCACTGATGTATAACCGAACACCAGAATCCTGGGGCTGTAGCTGTGGGTGTTCTTTTAATTCCAGGAAATCAGTGATCCTACAAGGGCATTTTATAAGGACTTAAAGAAAACATAAACAAAACAAAAAACTAACATAGTATGAAGTAATGAATATGACTAAGTGGATTTTTGAAAGTAGTTACAAGCAAATGTTGGTACAGCAAAAAAGAAACGTAGAGGTGCATTTTGTCAACAATGACTATAAGAAGAAATCTATACAAAAATAAAATAAAAAAAACTACATTAGGACACATAAAACTGGTGCATGACTAATACACAGTACTGTACTTTGGTATAGATATCGGTACACAATACCTTTTTTATACAAAATAAACCTTACAAAAAAACTGAAATTATAACCAATTCATCATAAACAAGAAAGCTGAAAATACTGAAAGCATTGTATCCTCTGTTTGTATCACTCAGTCACGTACTGTAATATAACACTTGTTATATTAACTTATATTATGTACTGTAATATAACACATAAGTTAAACCTGATACGACAAGCATTAAGAAATATTACACTATGCAGTAACTGCTGTAGAGAGGGAGTTTTGTTTCAAGATATCCTAAAAAAGGTGTGATGTTAGAAAAAAAAAATGGTATAAAAAAACAACTGTGCTATGAACAAATTATACAAAATGGTCCAAGTTAAACAATGCGTAATAGGGGCTGAAATACCCCTGTATTTTTTAATGTAACAGACACTACCTACAGGCAAATAATGTACTTCACGTGGCAATTTTAATTTCCATAATATTCTCTGAAATCATCCCCATACCTTCCAGACCCTGGGTGCTCACCTACAGCAGGACCTGGCCATGCTAATTCATAGCCTTGAAATAGAACATATATCCCTGTTATTTCATTTGTTTTTACTTATTACTTATCTACAGTAATATAATCTGTCTGCTTCTTTGTTGTATTTCTGTTTCGATTAATTGCATTACTATTCCAGACATTTTTTTTATAAAGTCTTCTCAAAGCTGAAGGTAATGTGATGGAATTATGTCAGTGCAACACATACTGTACACCTAAATTGATTTTTCATCACAGCCTGATTTTCTTTCCCCGCACACTTTCTGCCAATCAGCTTTGAGAAGTATTTTCAGTACATTTTTTAAAAAAACAGACTTGCTAGTCAACATGGCAAATAGTTAAACTGTTTACAAAACTGAAAGTTCATGTTTTTATAATGCTATTTTCAGATTGTTTTTCTATCTATGCTATTAATATAGCTATAGACCAGCGGTTCCCTAACAAGCTAAAGTATATTACTATGGTATTGAAGTTAAATACATACAAAAACGACTTTCACTTTCCTGTTCCAAACATATGCTGCACAATTCCCAGCTAAATCTAACAAAAGTATAACGATTTGAAATGCAGTTATATCATAATATTAATATGGAAAACTGTAATATTCCACAGTAATACTAGGTTGTGAAGGCCTTACTTACTTTGCCTATTTTTTTCTTATGTGTGTTAAGGCACAAAAAAATTAGTAGTAAAATTGTAGTTTCTTTGCAATAAACAATGTGGCAAAAGGAACATTTTCACAAAGTAATAGTAATACTGAATTTTACTTATGGCTTTTTTCTTTAATTTAAATAAACTCTTCACACAATAAATGTGGAAAAGGGAGTGTTGTACAAAGAAAAAAAAAGTTTTGTTTTTCGTTTACTCTCCTCATAACTGACAATAGGATCACAACAAAAATGTTGATCACTGTACATAATATTTATCTTGAAAGTTGGACCAGTGTTTGGAAAGCGTGAAGCATTTTTGAGTGAAGTACAGTACCTGTATCTGTATATCCCCAATTACCTTTTAATTCGAAGACGACCACCAAGACATTACGTATGGGATATGCCTGCCCATTGGGTAGGTATTGCTGAGCTCTCTATACCAGAGCTGCCGATAGGCCTCGTCCTGGGATGATGCACTCGGTCCCGCCCACCGAGAGGATAAAACTGCCATCCAAAGGAAGCCATTTCTCTTTTTCCTTCTCAAGATGGTGAGGTAAGACCTCTATGTCTAGCTGAGCATTGATAGAAAAGAGCTACTCGAGTCGAATCGAGTTGATTGTATTACCCTTGCATTCACGCTGAAAGCTGGCTCGGTCCAGAATCAACGACTTTGAAAAGACAAAGCCTTTCTACTTTCTGTCTTTCAGCGGCCTCCTTGCTTGCGTGGTAGACCGCTCTTTGTTATCTGTCTGTTGTGTGTGAGCGACTGCCTGTGCAGTCACCCGTGAGTGGTTGTCTATTACACAGTTCCTTCACGGGGCTAGGCCTTGCCGTATCCCCGCTGTTGAGTGACTCTTCCAGCCTTGCTCTCCTCCATGGGGCTAGGCCTTGCCGCATCCCCGCTGTCGAGTAGACCTCGCCGGCTGCGTAGGCCCACCCACCTCGGTGAGTTGGGCCTTGTAAACAAACAGTGTGCTCTCCCCTATACTATCTTTCTACCGTGTTTTTACTGTCTGCTTCAACTCGCCCACCGCGGCTGCGGCCCTTGTGTCCCCCTGGTGCACGCTATGCGTTGACCAGATGTATGTGACCACGCAGTTAGGGTAGACATTTGTGTAGCAGGCCCTCCGGTGCTTCGGTAACGCGGCGCACGCATAGCCCTTGATACTTTTGTATCTCGGTGCGCAAGTGCTCAGTGCATACGGCACATGGTGCCCAGCGCCTCAGCATCAGTGCACAGTCACAACGCTGCACGGTACATGGTGCACATTGTGCTCAGTACTCGGTGCACGAGGTGCTTGGTATGCACGGTGCACACAGTGCACACAGTGCTTGATACCCAATGCTACAACGCTAGTGCGGGAACGCACAGTGCTGCATGGTATGCAATGCACGGTACTCGCTGTGCACGGCGCTCAGGACGCACAGTGCACGCGGTGCATACGCTGCTTGGTACAACGCTAGTGCAGACACACACAGTCCTGCACGGTACGCGGTGCACATAGTGCCACGGTACTCAGCACGCACAGTGCACATGGTGCTTCGCCACTGCCACAGAACTAGCGCAAGAGCTCACGGTGCTGTGGGGTACACGGTGCACGCATTGCACGGTACTCAGTACGTACGGTGGTGCCCACTGCTTCAGAGCTAGTGCAAGTGTGCATGGTGCACGTAGTGCTTACGGTACTCTGTGCGCACAGTGCTCGGTAGGCAGGTGTCTAGTACCTCAGTGCGCATAGCGCCCTCGGGTGCTCGGTGCACAAGGTGCCTCGTTACCCTCTGCCTGTAGACGGTGCTTCACTCTGTCCCGGTTGTGTGACTGCACCTAGTCCACGCTAGACACCCCTGTCCAGTTACAGCGCTGTGTTTACTCTTTTTCTGTTTAACAACCCTGCTGGTGGGCTGGTAAGAACAAAACAAAATCAGTTACCCGCGTTGCAGTGGTGACTGTTATTTTTACCCTCACAGCTTGCTGTGGAGTGTGTATGTATTAGTTTCTTTAGTGCCTTGCAGTTTAGAAATAAAAAATAATACAAGCGTGATTCTTCCACCGGGACACAGTTCTGCTGCTCCCGCTGTTGAATGGCTTCTGCCGGCTTGTTTCAGCCCGCCTACTCGGTGTGCTGTTTAAAAAAAAAAAAAAGCAGTTACACGCGCTGCCGTGGTGACTGCTATTTTACCCTCACAACTTTGCTGTTGTGTGTGTGTGTATGTGTTTTTTCTTTATTGCATGGCAGTTTAAAAAGAAAAACTAGTAGCAGTGTGATTCCTTCACCGGGACCCAGCTCTGTTGTGTCCTGCTGTTGAGTTGAATCAGCTGGCTTGTTTCAGCCCGCCTACTCGGCGTGCTTGGTCACCCGCCTGGCATGGTGAATGTGTTTCTTCCATAGCTGAATTGCTGTGTGTATAAGCCTCTATGTTTTCCTATTACTGCCTTTCCAGTTAGAAAAAAAAAGAAGTGTTCCACTCTGGCATACGCTATGCACTGCCACGTTGTGTGACTGCATGCGGTCCAGAACCAGGTTATCGCCGCTCTGCACTGTGGTGAAGCACAGTGCGCTTTCCTGTACTGCTCTCCTGATTGCCTACCGCAGCTACTCGAGCCTCTGTATCCACCCCAGTATATGCTCTGCGCTCCCGGGTTGTGTTGACTTCACGCGGTTAAGGCTAGGCACCTCTTCATTCAGCGCCCTCGGTGTTTAGATGCTCCATGCCTCAGTGCTTAATGCCACAGCATGTCAATAACACCTGTACTTGGTGCCCCGATCCTTCGGTGCACCAGTACTGTATTCTACCTCACTCAGTATCCTCGGTGCGTCTGCACCCTTGGTGCCTGAGTGCTTCAATACATGGCTAGTTGGGAGCCCCTGGCCAGGCAGCAGGCTCAAGCCCTTGCTTTGGCCCCAGCTCAGCCGATAATGCCGGCCCCGAAGCTGACCCCACCTGTGCTGGTGGTTGCCCCGGATGTTACAGAACCGGATTTCAGCATTGCTGAGGAGGACCATGATGCGATTTCTATCACAGCCTCGTGGGAAGGTGGCTTCTTCCTTCAAAAGCAGCTCCTACATCCCCTGACCATTCCTTTGGAGCAGCGGTTGAGGAGAGTGCAGTGCTCTCACCGAGAACGCAAGGCGTCTCGGCAGGTAGAGAACGAGATGCTGGCATCCACTGTACTCGCCAGGCTGTCCGACTGGGCGAATGGTTTATCACACTGGACCGAAAGAATGTGGATTCCACGTTCCTATTCGTCCAGCGCACAGGAAGTATCTCTGCTTCGCCTTACAGGGGAGTGTCTTTGAGTTTTCCGTGCTGTGATTCGGCCTCTCCTTAGCCTCCCACATGTTTTCAAAGTGTATGGATGCCATTCTAGCTCCCTTGCGGCTGC
Organism: Acipenser ruthenus; assembly: GCF_902713425.1. Taxonomy (NCBI): domain Eukaryota; kingdom Metazoa; phylum Chordata; class Actinopteri; order Acipenseriformes; family Acipenseridae; genus Acipenser; species Acipenser ruthenus. The sequence goes on from NC_081192.1 coordinate 44,138,156, forward strand.
AAGTGATCAGGGCGATTAATTAACTGGACGACTGATTGATCTGCCACAGTCGCAGGAAGGAGCAGTGGCCCACACAGCGATTGTGGCGAAAGCATCTGTTGAGGCTGGGTCTCACCCTCAACAATGCCAGAGCCAATTAATACCAGTGTAAAGTACAGTCTACTTGAGTCTCCGGCTGGATTCCCTTACGATGCAAGCCTACCTGTCGGACAACAGAGTAGCTGCCATTCACAACTGTCTGGCCCTGTTCAACAAGGGCTCACAGTACAATAGGTGGCCCTGTTTGAGCCCATACACTCCATAGAGCTGAAGTACCTGTGTATGAAGACAGCCTTCCTCTTGGCTATCACCTCCGCTAAGCGGGTCAGTGAGCTGCATGCGCTGTCTGTGCACAGCTCCTGCATGCCTATTTGGAAGGATTGCAGCAGGGTGTCTTTCCTCCCCAAGGTGATCACAGCCTTCCACATTAATCAGTCTGTGGAACTGGAGTCCTTCCATCCACCTCCGTTTGCTTCAACAGAGGATGAGAGATTGAATTTCATCTGCCCAGTGCGGGCATTGAGATGCTACGTGCATAGGACAAGAGCTCTGAGTCAATAGGACAGTCCCTCTCTAAGCAGCGTCTGTCACATTGGATTGTGGATACAGTCTCGACTGTGTATTATGGTGCTGGCTTGCCCCCACCTGGTAGGGTAGCCGCACACTCCACTAGAGGGTTGGCTACATCTTGGGCCCTCTTCAGAGGTGCCTCGATGTCTGATATTTGTACTGCGGCTAGCTGGGCTACGCTGCATACTTTCTCCAGGTTCTACTGTCTTAATGTGGTAGACCCTGCCTTGCCTACTGTAGGCACAAGGGTCCTTGAGGGTGTAAATTCACACCGTTAACCTCTGGGTTAGACAGTGCTTGTGTGTCCCTCATATGCTGCCGTTCCTTCTCCCTCGCGATGGCTCTGGTATACATTATCCCATATGTAATGTCTTGGTGGTCGTCTTCAAATTGAAAAGGAACGTTAGGTTACTTCCGTAACCCTGGTTCCCTGAAAGAGAAGAAGACCACCAATTGCGAGGTCGCATCGGTCGCCCTCACGGGTTAGACAAAAAAGAGAAATGGCTTCTTTTGGATGGCAGTTTTATCCCCTCGGTGGGCGGGACCGAGTGCATCATCCCAGGAAGGGGCCTATCGGCAGCTCTGCCGATAGGCCCAATGGGCAGGCATATCAGATACGTAATGTCTTGGTTGTTGACTTCTCTTTCAGGGAACCAGGGTTACGGAAGTAACCTAACGTTCTGACTCGTGTACCAAATCTGAAGCAGCACGTAGTTGATCCTGTCTTATGTATCCCACGTATCACTTGCCATTTTAGAAACTGTCGTGCAAGTTCTGGCAAGGTGGTAAATCGATGCAAGGCAAAACGTGTTGTGATACCGTATTTCTAATATCTATCAACTATGATGTAGATGTAGATTTTTGCCTTTGAATTCAATGTTCGTTCAAATGTATATGTTTCTCTACACTAAATTAGAAAACGATTGAGTGCGAACAGCCAATCATCTTCCAGATCTAGCGGGCTTATATTTTGCATAGATGCCCCCTGGAATGTTGAAGTGCTTAACTGTGAATTAAATTTTAAATAAATCTGCGCATATATACCGGCTTTTTACAACTAATCTTATAACATAAAAGCTACATAAACATTAATATTTTCTGACGCTGGTCTAGAGACAAGGACAATCATGTCTGTGACAGGACACCATAATGAAGGTTCAATTCACAGCTACTGGACAGCAAAACAACAGGAAAGACATGATTGGTCAACAATTCTGTCATAAGCTGGATCCAAACAATGCCCTGCCACAAAACCAGCCAGTCAAACTGCCAACCCTGTTTCAGTGCTTTCTGCACCAGCCAATCCAATCCCTTCCAGCTTGAATGATACCCCGCCTCCAACAACAAGTTTCGAGTCCGACTCTATACTAGACAGACTATTCAACAATCCTACAGTTAATTTATCTGGCAATGTCATAATAATAATAAAAACTGTTTTCTCTGCGTGTATGTCGTTTTTCTATTCTAATTATGTTAGGGACTATTTTCCTCAGTGGAAGGTTACCCGGAGAAATATCAGAAGTTCAAGGTAAATATAAGTTTTAAAGTTTTTTTTAAAGAGAAACTAAAGAAGTAAATTGCTTTCTAATGGCGATAGAGCCCTCTCAATGTGTGCTCTACCGTGTGGTAGATGACCTTGACTCCCTATGGCTCGGGACGCATAATTCCACTCGCGGTCATCTACCACACGGTAGAGCCCTCATTGATGGGCTCTGTCTTAAATATTACTCGATGTGGTTGTTTTTACCTTTGCTTCTTTCATTGATCAACCAATGAGCACATAGATAGATCTGGCAGTTTTCAAACTTGTCGCATCACCTCTGTGTTGCTTGTGGTGTGTATGGTCATGTCACTGCGAAAGTGTCTCATCGCCAATTAAAAAATCGCATCACATCTGGTGTGTGGAGACCTTAAGAGTGGATGGAATGCATGCACGTTGAATGAAAAACAGATAAAATAAGTCCTGGTACCCAGTACTGGCATCAAAATAAGTACCATGAGTACCGGCAGAATTTCACCCCTGGTTGCACATACTATCAGCAATTGTTAAATAATGTGTGTTGAATGTGTATTTTGCAAGTGGTAAAGAGCAAGATGTGTAATTTTCTTCTATCTAGTCTTGCTTAGAGTAATCAATTACACATTTCACAGATGGCTGTACGACTAGTGCGAGTAGTCTCCCTGAAAATATTGGTACATTTAATGGTTTTGCGCAAAAGAGAACATTTGTTGGTAATGGCAAGACAGGTTTTTAGACCAAAAACCAAAGCCAGTATCAGCACTCCTTTTTGTGGGTAGAGCTGGAAAGCAATCAATAACCTCACCCTACAGTAAATATCAACCTTAATCCCAGTGGATCCTTCCCTTAACAGTCCACCATTAGCAACTCCTTATTGGGGAAAAAAACTATTGCAGGTCCCCTGAGGGAATATTTGTGGTTCATTTCTTAAAGGTTCCTTTGCTTTGGTTGATGAACGGCCCTGGGCGAAATGTTAGTGGGACAATCCATGGTTGTTCAGAGCATCTGTTTTCTTGTAAGCTGCTTGTGGTGCAGAAGTTGAAAACACCCTGGACAATGAAAAGGGGATTAACTGTGGATCGGAATCTCCATTCATGTAATCTGATTTGAGAAACTTTGACGTGTGATTTGCAAAGAAAAGAATAAAACAATGAGAAATGTCTCTTATAATAGACCAGTCTAGTCTACTAAAATCATGTATGTATCTCATACAAAGAAATATGTGCTTATTAATCAAGTAGAGAGAGAGAGAGAGAGAGAGAGAGAGAGAGAGAGAGAGAGAGAGAGAGAGAGAGAGAGAGAGAGAGAGAGAGAGAGAATAGAGCGGCCAAAATATAATGCTTTTTAAAATGTAAAAATTGCACACAATTAGTCTGTAACCATGACATTGTTTCATAGAGCTAGATGGCCTTCCTCTGGAGTTAATGAAGAGATGCTTGTGTTTGGGTATACAAAAAGCAAAAACCTATGCCTCCTGGTGATGAAGAAAAAAATATGAAATAGTTATAGCATTATGGAAAACTCCATTGTAGTTCTCTCTTTCGCCCTATTTTTCTAAATATACAGTATTAGCGACATGCTGTTGGTTCTGAGAACATAGTAGGCCTGCCATCCATTCTGGTTAATATACAATTGTGGTTTAAATGTTGTAAATCTCCCCTCTCCTATTTAAGGTATTGTTCACTATTATAAACAATGTTAAGCAAACCTGTAAGCCCGGTTTCCTGTGTGTGATCGTACATTTGTGAACCATGACTATGAAGCAATATCCTGAAGTACCAGTAGGAATCCTACAAATATTAAGACTTAAAATACAACTTTCTTCCTGGTTAAAAAAAAAAGTATTCATGTCTCTCTAGTGTTTGTTCCCTTGAGTACATTTTTTTGTTTAAAAGTCCCTTCCTGGGGATTTTGTTATCTCTGTCACAGAATGCTCTGGTAGTGCTATAAACACAGAAGTACTATCTGCTGATGCAGTGTTAATACTGCTGTACCGTCCTCAAATTTCAAATTTTACAACTACTCTGTTGCCCTCTGATGGACTAGAGATAAAAAATATATACATAACATTACCTTTCCAAAGACATTGACCTTCCAAAGCACTTCCTAAACATAAAGCATAGAAACTGTTATTTGAAGTGATGACCTTTAACCCTGGCTCATTAAAATCTCCTCCACAGAATTTAAGTAGATAATTCATACACTGGTTTGGACTTAAACAAGTTTCTGGGCAATTCAGTGAAAAATTTTCATTTGTTATTAGACAATTAACTTGTTTTGGTTAGAACCATCACCACACAACGTCTTGGGTTTGTCAATAATCTGATACTGATGACTTGTCAACAAATACATCATGGAACATCCCTTCTTCTGATGCAAGAGTTCTGGCAGTGCTTTATTATAAATCTGAATTATAATACTTTAGTTACTGATATAACAGAAGGTTGAAATCATAATTCAGTTGCTTTGTTCTGAATCATGCTTTTGAAACCAGAAATACAACACGTTTTTGGAGATGCTGGATTGCTTGTAAACTTATTTAAACTATTGACATGTTCATATAAAATATATTGATAAGCTTCCTGACTCATACAAACAGGAGCCTATCCCATTGGTCTGTCACGCCATTCTTGCCAGTCTACACCTGTGAAACTGGACCTTGGTTTTTCTGAACTATTGTTACTGTGAACTGTACGCAGGCAGACAAATAAAAGAAAAGCAGACAAATAAATTCTAATCACAGTATAGAACAGACCAGTGAGAAAGTGAAAAATCCTTTTTGAGGGCTGCAGGCAGGTCCAGTATGGCTGCCTTTACTGCAACCAGCAAAAAGTAAACCACATTGTGCCTTACAGCAGAGGGGTGAAGCTTACAGTGGGTAATATGTTCCATTACCAGCACTTCCCAAATCCTGTGAATCGAAGTTGCCAAGTTATTGCGGCAATGCACCTTCCAGCTGCTATAAGTAGGTGTGAAAGAAGGGTCTGTTTATGTTGGTGCAGTCAGTATACATAGTTCAGGGACAGCAGACCCTGCCAACAGTCTGCGGGCAGTGGAGGTGGAGGTGCAGTGGTTTTCTAACACACGTTTGGAAGTGTATTGAATTGTGATTGGTAACCACTATGCCGCATGGCCCACTGATAGGCTGAATTAACAGTAACTCCAAAATAAACCAAACATATAGGAGGCTGTGTGGTCCAGTGGTTAAAGAATAGGGCTTGTAACCAGGAGGTCCCCAAGTCAAATCCCAGCTCACTCACTGACTCACTGTGTGACCCTAAGCAAATCACTTAACCTCCTTGTGCTCCGTCTTTCGGGTGAGACGTTGTTGTAGGTGACTCTGCAGCTGATGCATAGTTCACACACCCTAGTCTCTCTGTAAGTCGCCTTGGATAAAGGCGTCTGCGAAATAAACAAGTAATAATAATACAGAGTGTCGGTAGAGGTTATTTTGGCTTTCCATGAGGTCTGCTTGTATTGAAATTTCTACTTGACTCACAAATTACTACTTTGAAAGAGAAAGAGATGCAGAAAGTACTCTCCCTTAACACTAGAACGACCAAGGCGGTCATTTTGACCATTTTTGGAATTTAAATTTAAATTGCGGTGCGTGTGTTTAAGATACAGAGTTGTGCATTCCTGACTTTTCCTAAATATATGTACTAATAACCCTGACAAAGAAAGAATCGCGTAGCTGCAAAAATTAGGGAGATAAAATACCGTCATACCTATTGTGACCAGAAGCTGTCAAATTGACCACTACATATAAAACGTATTATAAAAATGAAATGTTGCAGTATTATTTGTATTTATCAGTCAGGACTTGCTGACATGTATTGAAGTTTGATTATATCAGTCTGCATTCCTCAAGTGAGCAGTCTTCTGACATTTCCATTGTTTCAATGAGCCTCCTGATAGTCCATCAATCAGCCTTGACAGCTCACAGCGCCCATCTGTCTGTCTGTCTGTCTATCACCTGTGCCACTACTTTTCTCCCCTATGTTTTAGATGTACTCTGGTTACTATATAAGTCACTCGTATTTCTGAAAAACTCATTGTTACCCCAATACACATTGAAAATGGATCGCAGAAGATGCATGACAGCAAAGCAGCATTTGGAATTACTGCAAAGTTTACCAAACAACGATTCTGATGCAGCAGAGACGGACAATGATGAATCTGGCTCTGAAGCAGACTGGGTTTGTGAAAATGAATCTTACAGCAGCAGTGACAGGGAGGAGGATGCTAGCGAAGTGCCAGGACCGAGTGCGCAAAGAGGGTGCAGGAGATCCCGTGGGAGAAGAAGCAATCCTGTGGCAGCCACTGCAAGGATGCCAGCCACTTCACCTGCATCAGCCCCTGGACCTGATCCAGTCGCTACTTCACCTGAGGCAGCTGCTTCTCCAGCGGTAGCACCAGCACCACCTGGCACTCAAGAGGCTGGTAATGATGGCACTGTTTGGAGCACTATAAATCCTGGTGTTGAAGCTGCAGGTAGAATGAGTGAACATAATATTTTGAGGGAAGTTCCAGGGCCCACGGCATATGTGCTTTTCGCCTATTGATTGGCATGCATACGCTTCACCACATACAACATTGCACTGAAGCAGAAGCCCATCGACAACTACAAGTAGATTCCTGGTCAATGCCCTAGAAGGAATTAGAAGCTTTCATTGCACTAGTATATGTCCGTGGAGTATTTGGTGCCAGAAGCCTGTTACTGTATAGTTTGTGGTCCAGTAAGTGGGAAGTTGCTTTTTTTCAGAGACAATGCCACTGAATCACTTTTCTGAAATTTTGCGATTTCAACATTTTGATCTGAAGCAAACCAGCAGCACCCGACTTCAAAATGATAAATTTGCTCTGGCATCATTGACCCGCTTCATTGACAATAGCATTCTCTGCTACAAACCGGGACAGAATATTACAGTGGACAAGCAGCCAGCCGCAAGAGACGACAATGCCAGATTACAAAATGTAATGGCAACAAGACTGTTGATAGCTGTGCCAAATGCGCAAAGACAGTTCAGATAACTCTGATATGTCATTCTCTTACCAAGTTGTTGTTTAGGTAATTCATCCATAACGTAAATCATAAAATAAATCTAACTGACAAACATTTTGAAATGTCCATTGAAAAATATTAGCAATTATTTATTTTCTTTTTTTTTACTATTACAGCAGTGGGGTTTCTTTCTTTATGAATTTACTGGTACTTTTCTTTGCGTTTTCAAGCACTCCATGTTAATGTTAAAAAATGAGAAACAAACAATTCAAGTGTGCTATAGAAATTTTGAATTATATAAAACATTTTTGGTATTAGTTTTGTAAAAATAAATGCAGCAATTTGCAGACTGGATTAAACAATTAGAAAATATACCCCCTTTACTATAGTTTTACTTCATACCTTATAAAATGTATGACAAAAAAGGCTACTTTGGATGTTTGCTATTGTGGAAAAAATATATACTAGCCCATTTACGAGTTTCTCAGTGAAAACACTACATTGTGCTACGTGTATGAGCGATTGAAACCAGCCAACAATGTTGTCCTAAGGATGAAATACCTCATTGAGACGATGGTAGCAATTAGGGCTGAAATTCTCAACAAACCAGTGCAGGTACTCGTATGCACAGCCGGGTGTAAACATTTTAAAAATGGAGACAATTTGAGTGCCAATGAATAAATACTTTTAAAATGTTAACATATCGGTACACAATACATTTATGAATACAAAATAAGCCTTAAAAATAATTGATGAACAAGGAAGCTGAAAATACTGAGTGTTGTATCCTCTGCATGTATCACTCAGTCTTGTACTGTAATATAACACTTAAGTTAAACCTTAAATGACAAGCATTAAGAAATATTACACTATGTGGTTACTGCTGTAGAGAGGAAGTTTTGTTTCAAGATATCCTAAAAAAGAGATGATGTTATAAAAAATTGTATAAAAGAAACAACTGTGTATGAAAAAATGATACAAAAAGGTCTAAGTCAAACAATGCACAATAGGGGCTAAAATACCCATCATTTTTTTTTTTTATGTAACAGGCATTACTACTACTACTAATGATGTACTTGACTTGGCCATTTTAATCTCCATAGTATTCTCAGCCATACTTACCAGACTCTGGGTACTACAACAGGACCTGGCCATGCTACAATAATAGCCTTGGATTACAATGCCTGTTTCTTTTACGTATTTTTTTACTTATTACTTATCCTACAATAATATATTCTGATTAATTACTTAAAAAAAAAAGTATCCATGGTATTGTGGTTTCTGCACAATAAACAAAGTGGCAAAAGACACATTTTCATAAAGTAATATCATTACTGTGGTTTACTTATGCCTTTTTTTAGATGTACATGCAAGTGAAAACTCATGTTTAACTTAAATAAACTCTTCAAAATGTTTTAGAAAAGGGGGCATTGTACAAAGAAAAAAACACCTCACCGTCAATCAATCTTTATTTTATATAGCGCCTTTCATAGTGGACCATCATCACAAAGCACTTTACAAGATGCAGTAACAACAAGAAAATCCATAATACTTTAACTACAGAGAAATGCATAATACATGCTATACAGTAAAAAACAATGCATAATACATTAAATACAGTAAAAAGTGCATAATACATGATAGTAGCATAATACATGAAACAGTAGCAGCAACACAGAAGCTAATAGCAGATATCAGGCTTAAAGAGCATGGAAAGCAAGAGAGAACAGGTGGGTCTTGAGAGTTGATTTAAAGCGAGCGACGGTGGGAGCATCATGCACCAAAGCTGGGAGAGAGTTCCAAAGATTTGGAGCCATGTCCTCATAAAAGAAAATACTAGGATCACAACAAAACAAAACGTTGAGCCCGTGTTTGAAAAGCGTGAAGCACACCTACATCTGTATCCCGATTCTGACTCGCTTGGTAAATCTGAAGCAGCACTTTTTTGATCCTGCTTTATTAATGTTAATCCCTACTGTCCCACACATCATTTGCCATTTTAGAAACTTTCATGCAAATTCTGGCAATGTGGTAAATCGTAAATGTAATTTATGGAGAACACTGATGTGTTTTTTTTGTCTTCAAATTCACGTGCAAGAATATTCGTTTCGAATATAATCCAAATTACTCCATAATAATCCAAATTACTCCATACCCCTGTTTTCACGTTGCACTGCTAAGGTTTTCTCTCGTTGATCAACGAATGCGCACTGACACAAAACGAAATGGGCGGATATTTGTGACTCATGCCAAAATTAAATCTGATCAGAATGAAAGCTCAGCCAATCAACATGCAGTGATTATACTGACATTAATGGTGGCCAATAGCAGCTAACAGAAATAGAAGCAGTATGAGGAAACAGAATGCAAGCAGCCTGAACCGTGCTGAATGAAAGCGCATTTGAGAAACGGTGCGCTAGTGGACTGTGTGAGTGGATGGAATGCATCCGCTTTGGATGAAAAGCAGATTAAATAAATCCCAGTACCCAGTACTGAGTACCGGCAGAATTACACCCCTAGTAGAAATTCTGACTAGTAAAATAACATTCCTAGGCTTCTGCTTCCTTATCACCCATGGTGGAAGTCCTAGGGATCTGGTTTCCCATTGGTGCCTCCACCCACCAGGACACTCATGACTTCATTGTGTGCCACCTGTGTGAAGGCCGAAATGCAACTGTTTTTTTTTTTTTATTGATGACTATTAAGCAAGATGAACAACACTGTTTACAGAATCTAAATACAAAATGCCAAATGTATCCCAAAAAGAAGAAAAATTAAATAAATAAACACAAGAAGAATGTATTTATTTATTTATTTATTTATTTATTTATTATTTATGTTATGCAGATATTATTTTGTGATATTTTGTGTTATAGACACACACACACACACACACACACACACACACACATCTCATTGAATATAACATTCGGTTATAAACTTATGAGATTATCAAACTAGTGTGGTAGGAATGTTTCACAACCAATGCAGGATTTCTTTCCCAAGGGATTACAGCAACACTTTTAGTTGTCTTTTTTCTTTTCCTTTCTTCAATATCCCCTGAAGGGATTCTTAGGTGTGGTTGAAAATGTTCAAAACCTGCCACGCCTGCAGAAAAAAGGGTCAAATGACATAATCGTCTCGCAGTTCATGCTTCTGAATCAGGAAAAACTGGCAAGAATTTTTTTTCTTAATGCTTCCGCCAATTTACTGTAAGCCCTGGTGCCTCTTTTTTTTTCTTTTTTTTCAAGAAATTCAAAATTAGACATAAAAATTAGACAATTAGACAGGCACTATAACTTTTGAACAGTGCAGTAGGCTATATTAGAAAGTAGGTTACATTGCACAATTTGCTAAAAAAATAATTAAGAAGTTTAATAGTATGTGTTTCTCCATGATATAAGTTATATTGCAAAAATGTTAACCACACCACTGAAATGGATGAAATTGAGGATTGTCTGTAAAAATAGGTTACTGGCTGTATATTGGGCTCTGAGGAATAACATGCCACAATGCAAAAAATAGATTCTCCTTTAGCCTGGGGAAAAAAAGACTTGAGTGTTCAGAAATAGCAATTCTCTCACTTTAGCTTCATATCTCCTGTGTCAGTAATTTAAGATAGAATATTCTAGCTTTTTATATTCATACTAAAATGAATATGAACAAAAGTAAGGTATCATTATTTTACAATAAGTTACAAATAGAATGTACTTTGTGCACTAAAGATCTATCATGTTTCAAACACAGTGTTGGTGAGGCATGTTCCATTTTGCTGTCTGATGTAATTTAATCAATAAATCATAAGTAACACAACCACTCAAGGACTATCACGGCATTGTTCAACTTAATCTCGTTAATCGTGACTATCATATACTGTAAGGGAAAACCCATTGCCTTTCTCCTTCAAATTTAAAGAAGCAGTTATTTCCTAATAGAAGCATTGGCATGTTACACGAGCCAAGTCAGATTTTATTTCTGGACATTAAATAGAGGTTAATTGTATTCCTACGATTACAAAGTGGTCAAGACCTTTTTTATGCCTTCCTACTCTGTTAAAAAATTTGAGAAAATGTAGTAGCGCTGGTAACTTTCAGAACATTTTCAGTTTACAATATTGTTTTCTCTAAATTTACAGACATTTACTGAAAAGGACAATATGCCTGAACAGAACAATGAGTATGAAGTTACAGTTAATACTGTGTACAAAAAAATCTCAGATCTGTGCCATTGTTACTACCAAAGATCAGATCTGATCTGTTCAGTGTCTGCTTATTTTTACTATTGCACCTCCTTGTTAAATTTGTTCCATCTGTGTAACTTAGTAAACTCTGTTTGTCTGTTTCCGTTTATCTACATGTCAGGCACTAGCTTGCTTCCAAACTGTGTCCACTTAAGTTCCCTTTTCCCCAACAGCAGCTATACTTCTCTAGCAAAGTGCAATAAAGCATATTAAAAGCATTCTAAAGCACAGTTAAACATTGTAAAGCCTCGAGAGGTATGTTAAACCATTATTCCCAGCACATCTCCACTCTGGCACGCACTTGCAGATTCTTCCTGAGCAACATCCGAAGAATCCGACCCTTCCTCACCAACTATGCTACCCAGCTCCTGGTCCAGGCCCTGGTACTCTCCCGCCTAGACTACTGCAACTCCCTCCTGGCTGGCCTCCCTGCGTCCGCCACCCGTCCGCTCCAGCTCATCCAGAACTCTGCTGCTCGCCTGGTGTTCTCTCTACCTCGCTTCGCCCACGCTACTCCACTACTCCGCTCGCTCCACTGGCTCCCGATCACCGCTCGCATCCAGTTCAAGACTCTTGTACTAGCCTACAGATGCCTTGATCAGACTGCACCCAGCTACCTCCAGACCCTCATCTCTCCCTACACCCCCACTCGACCTCTCCGCTCCGCCTGCACTAGAAGACTGGCTCTACCTCCGCTACGCTCCCCTGCCTCCCGAGCCCGCTCCTTCTCCACCCTTGCTCCGCAGTGGTGGAACGACCTTCCTACAGATGTCAGGACTGCCCAGTCCCTGACCACATTCCGGCGCCTCCTTAAGACTCACCTCTTCAAACAGCACCTGTAGAACTCCTCTGTTGTATCCTGGGACACTATCACCCTTCATTTAAATATGCTTTATTTTGCTCTTATCTGCCCCCTATTTTACTGCATTTAATCCTGTACCTCAGAATATTGTAATCTGCCAAGTGTTTAATCTGTAGTATTTTGTACTTAATCATATCCTGATGTAACTATCACTATTTAATCATATCCTGATGTAACTTTCACTATTATCTGCTGTATTATTGAATTGTGGTTTGTCACACTTGAGAATTATTGTATTTCTTGTTCTTATTGTATGACTTATATTGTAACACTTGAATGTATTTGTATTTGCTTGCGATTGTAAGTCGCCCTGGATAAGGGCGTCTGCTAAGAAATAAATAAATAAATAATATTAAAAAACATGGTGAACAACAGTAAACTGTGTGTAGTGCATACCTATGGAAAAAGCATGAATACATTTTTTAAGGATAGACTTGCTGGATAGACTTGAGGGCAGCAGTGTGGAGTTGTGGTTAGGGCTCTGGACTCTTGACCGGAGGGTCGTGGGTTCAATCCCAGGTGGGGGACACTGCTGCTGTACCCTTAAGCAAAGTACTTTACCATTGCTCCAGTAAAAACCCAACTGTATAAATGGGTAATTGTATGTAAAAATAATATGTAAAAAATAATGTAATTGTATGTAAAAATAATGCGATATCTTGTAAGAATTGTAGTCGCCTTGGAAAAGGGTGTCTGCTAAGAAATAAATAATAATAATAACTTGCTGACAAATGCTTTTTGCTACTGTCCACTGGGATTTAACCTACAGGTTCTGCTTCCCTTAACACTGACCCTCTCAACCAGCAGTGGCTCATCAAGTACAGTACCATAAGAGGTTGGAATAACATTAGTCTCTATTGGCAGAAAGCCCAACTACTGCTTTACATACAGTACTGAACTTCCTCCTGACATGCAGCTCCAGCAGCTACAGATTTATACCCAGACAGCGTAATGCTGCCTGGTATTACAGGAAAAGCATTACAGCCTCCTGGGGCTGCCCTTCTCGATAGCCCCTCGCACTTTGACAAAAATACTTCACACCTCTATATTTAATGCATGAAGCAGTCAGTGATTTGGCGAGTGTGGCCTGATCTAGAAAAACAGACTTAACATAACTAGACAGGACTAGCGTCATGCTTGTAACATGAACCCCTTTAATGAATCACATTTCACCTTCCTGCTACACTGGTCAAGAACTTTTTTTCATTGGCTGTAAAGCAAATTAATAATTTGCTACAGGTTTACAGGTAATGTAGCAAAGAAGCCTTTTAATACTACACATTATTTAACAAATAGGTCTGAGACATAATGTGTTTAATAAAATATTAAATCTTTGCCTTTATCCGCAAAATGTTTACAATTTCAGGTAGGTGAAGGATGCAGGTCAATCTTAGTAGAAAAAAATGCACTTGTTTGGTTGATCTGTTGGATTTAATGACATTGATCAATGTGAAACTTGCGAGAACTGTTTTCTATATATGTTGTTTAATAAAAGCAATGAATATACTATATTATATTTAGCCCCACTTCTCCAACACTCACATTCATGATTGTTATATAGAAAATCATACAAATATTTTGCACGAAGTAACAGATACTATCATAGAACTGCTGACTACCTGCACTAAACATAATTTGAATTCGTTCCTCTTTTTTAAAGACGTTTTAACAATTACGCCCATGATATCCGACTTTTAGGACACCATGTATTTGGCATATCTTAATGATATATTTATAGACACAGACCGTCATACACACACATGTATAGTCTCTCATCTGAAAACTAAAAAGTCACACGGACAAGGTGTTTTTATTGCAGTGCAAATATCAAGTCTGTATTTCCAATGACATAAGGTGTGAATTTTTATTGGGTGGTGTCCATATAATCATTCATGACCGAGCATCATAGAATACACCCGGGTAGTGGCAATTCTTAAGTACAGCCGGAGGTTAAAACAAATGTCGCAGAATAATGATTCATAATCAAGCTTAACACTAGAACGACATTTATATAGACATACTATAATCGAAATTACATGAATAAATAAACATTTCAACAGAATGGGCTTAATTTACAATTGTTTACAAAGTCTAAGTGCTGGCACAAATCACACAGATACTGCGCTTTTCAAAATATGCAGTGCACTTACCGCATTGTCCGTCTTTTTTGTCCTGCTTCTTCAATGATCCATTTGCAATGTGTATTGGGGCAACAATTAATTTCTTAGAAAAATGCGTGACTTATGGGCTCCCGAGTGGCGCAGCCAGTAAAGGCGAGTTGGAGTCCAGGCTATTCCTTTGCCGACCGAGGACGGTAGCTTCCAGGGGGCAGCGCTCAATTGGCCGAGCACCGCCCAGGGGGAGGGAGGGCTAGGTCGGCCAGGGTGTCCTCGGCTCACCGCGCACCAGCAACCCGAATCCTGTAGCTCAAAGGATTTAATCTTTATCTCCTGCAAACCAAAAATTCATGACAGAAATATCACAGCCAGAGGTCAAGGTTAAGATCACTTGCAAATGTTGCCAATTAAGGGAAATTTGATAAACTCTGCGATTGTATCTCAATTGGTTTCTGTAATCGGTATGGTATGAAATAAATGTTAGTGACAGGACCTATGAGAATGCCTAATTATCAGTAAGAATGGGAAATAGGAATCTAATCAGAAGAGATGCTGGAAGTCAAATTCAATAAGCTGATTCTGAACTATAAGGGCTTTATGGTAACTTTTACCTTAAAAGAAACCCTTAACAGAATTCAGTTACCACATGTTCATCAAAAATGATAGATGGACTCAATCCATAACATCAGAATCGTCCAGTTTTCTGTCCGGCACTGTTAAGCAGGGTAAAATACGATACATTAGACCCATTTCCATTGTCAGCATTATGAATGCTCCCTGAAGAATATTCTGCTGCTGTATGCAAGTCAATAACAGTTCCAAGTAGTCGTTGCTGCATGGAACCACCAGTACCTGCAACTCATTTGAAAGCTGGAAATTGCTTAGCAGGCACTTGTTATGCTTGTTTCAAGTCTTTAATATCCCATTCAAGGTGTCTCCCATCACAGTCAAACTGCTTATTCTGGACATCACTAGTCTTTTTGATGGTAGTTTATTTCAGTTAAATACACAACTCCGGGAACTGTCAGTTTTGCGTTACTGCTATTGAGGCAACTGCTTGTCAAGCATCTACCAATCGCTACTTGCACAAAAGCAATTCTCTTTATTTCTCTCAAGACACTGAGGTTGTCTCATAGAAAGATTTACTCTTTTACAGTGCTGTTATGCATCTCCACCTTAACTGTAGAACATTACAAGCCACTTCTGCAGTATCAGGATGTCATGCAAATTAAGGTGAAAGGTGGGTGGAGGATATTAAAATAAAATGAGCAGCAAAAGTATGCACCAGATAATTCTATCCTGTCTTTATTATACCAAAGAAAATACATCATAATAGTATACTGCTACCTCTTAAATGTAACGGTTATGATCCATTTCAAAGAAGCAACACATTTTATTAACCCATCATTGTCTTGTGCACTGGAAGTAGAACATATCTGATCTTGTGTAATCTTTCTGGGATGATCTGCTCTGGGTCTTTCATCTACAGAGGTTAGATGATTGGAATGTGGAATGACTGCAGGTAAAAAATGGACATACTTGACAGTACTTCAATACTTGATCTGATACACAGCTTGAACAGTGCTGCCAACTACACCCTTCGCGTGTCAATTGGAAGGGTTTCTCCACTTCACTATCCAGATAATGTCATTGTACAACAGCAACAAAAGCAGCATCAATGTAGCATTCCTGTCTTTTCTGCAAACATTTGTAGATAATAACAAGGTTTTTTTTTTTTCTGTCCGTTGCAAAACAACATTAGGAACACAAACTTTAACATAGGATCCCAAAAACTGCCCCTAACAACAAGGTGGATTTATTTTAAATCCATGTGTAAAAGGATTTGACAGCTAGCACTCCTTGGACTCTTTGCTGTCTGTGACAATTTAATATAATGGTACTGGCAGATGTATCTGCATAACAGCAGAGCACCCATCAACAATGTACTGATGTCACTTCTTGTTAGAAAACATTTTAAATATTTAAATGACATTTTGAAGAAGAGTTTGGTTATTTCTAGATGGACATTTCTTGGGAGGAAAATGGAAAGGAAATGTCAAAATAAATTAAATCTTTGGATTGTTACTGCACTTTCATACAAAAGAAAATATTCTATGTTAACAAAAAGTTGCAACCATCCTGGAATAGCTGATGCCCTTGTTTCAATCTGTCACCGTTACTGAGTTGAAAGTGACTTGAAATCGACAATGTTTGTTTCTGTCAGCAAGAGAGCTATATCTGGACAATTTGAACTGGGACACTCACAGTACAATTCTGGAAAACTGACTGGTGCCACATTGCCACTGGGACATAACATTTGTAATCAGTCTTGTTTATTTTTATCAGCAGCAGATCTAGATCAAATGAGAGTCCACTGCAGAGAGAGAGAGAGAGAGAGAGAGAGAGAGAGAGAGAGAGAGAGAGAGAGAGAGAGAGAGAGGGAGAGAGAGAGAGAGGTTTTAAATAAGTATTATATAATCAGAAAATATTGGAGGTTGGTAAATTAATTTATAATACAGCAATAACACAAAGACATGAAACAGGTGATATTTTACTTTTTCTTTTAATAATACATTTATTTTTATATAGTGCCTTTCATAGTGGACCACCATCACAAAACACTTTACTGCGGTAGGCTGTGAACTGTGCATTATACGCAGAGTCACTTACAATAGGACATTGATTTAACATCTCATCTGCATGATGGAGCACAAGGAGGTTAAGTGACTTGCTCAGGGTCACACAGTGAGTCAGTCAGTGGCAGAAGTGAGATTTGAACCAGTGACCTTCTGATTACAAGCCCTGGACTTTAACCACTGGACCACACTGCCTCCTACTTTTGTGTAATGTCTGGTTGCATTACACAGTGATATTGGTATAAAATGACGAAATTGAGAGAGACTGGTTTCATGGTGCAGATGCAAATGGATGGAGTGACAGTCCAAGCGTACATATGCAAATGATGGACGGTGTTCATATCTGGGAGAGTCCAGTCATGTGACTGTTGCTGTAAATGTTTGTGATAATCAAAATCGTGGGTGATAACCAAAATCATGCAACTAAAATAACCTTACTATTTTATTTCAAACAGCTCTAAAGTCAATAAAATGTTTTGTAAACTAGTCACATTTTTATTTTAACCTGAATATTTTATTATGGATAATCTTTATTTAAGTTCATATGTTTATTTGGAAAACAATGCGAAATCCAGTCAAAAGCTAATTATCATATCTTTTTTGAGATATACTATGCTAGTTTTTTTTGTTGTTGTTTTTTTATTATAAAAATAAATAAATCACAGTCCTTGTCAGTAATGTGATATAAATAGTTTTCTTCTACACAGGTTTTCAGGGTGAAAGCTATTTCTGTAGATCTATTGTTAATCTGTGGATTTTACCAAATACTGAATTTGGCATTCATGTAAAATCTGTAAAAGGAAGAATAATCAAAACAAAATGGACACTTATATATATATATATATGTCATGGAAGGGTGTATTGTTCATGTGAAGGCAGACAGGCAGACAGTCCTACATCCTTTGACCTTTCCCCTATTTAAAATACTGTACAGCTCTAAACTCGATCTTTTTCAAAAACTAGCACCTCTCTGGATCTTTTTGTATGTCGGCCTACCTTCTCTTATTGCAATATTTAAATGCAGTTTATTTTAAGATTAATGCATTATTATGGTACCCCTTTATTTAGAGTTTATAAGGTTATTTTGAAGTTTGAGTTTGTTTTACTATGTTGTAGTGTCTCAGTAGTTAAGCAGCAGGCAAGGTTATCGTTGCTGGTTTACTGCAACTTTACTTTGTTGGATTAGGTAACTAAAAGTATGCCGGTCTGAAGATAATTCTTTCTTGTATCTGTTTTGGAGTTATGTGTTGAAAAGTAAAAACTATTGGGAGAAACTGTATGCGTGGTTTCTTTTATTTTGATCAGAATACCTATAAATTATACAAAGTATCTGGTACATGATTAAAATTATGGCTAGGACACATACCTACCAACAGCTTTTTGTTTTTATGATGGCCAGATCAGAACATGTCCACAGTCGAGAAAGAACAGGAATTAGCTATGGTGGTGAATTTAGGAGGGGATTTTTTTGGGGGGCGGGACTGGACTAGCCAAACAATGAATTAAAAAAATAAACAAAAAGGTTAGAACTGAGGAACAAAAATAGTAATTATATCAATGGCTGGTTGGACAACAAGAGTATAACAAAAAATGGAGCTCAATCCCTGGTATTCTGCCTGAAGCCTCATCCCTGGAAGCTTTCGGTAATATACCTTTCTGTACATCACAAGGACAACAAAGTAGAAAAATAACTAACTTTTTTAAGAACTACATTCCCCGCCCTTGTGTGTAGTAAAGCAGTGGTTTTCAACCTGTGGTACGCGTAACAGTACTGGTACGGGACGGGCTTGCAACTGGTACACACCGGCAGTTGTACCATCGTAATGCATCAATCTGTTTGTACCACTGAATCACAGAGAATTGAGAAATTATAATGAGAGGTATTTGTTGTGAACTTTCACAGTTACTGATGGGGAACCAAAGCAGCCAGTGCTTGAAATGTTGATTGTGGTGAACTCTTGTCAAATAATTAGATGATGATGATAACTCCAGTCCTTCACGTTCCATTGGCTCACACATTTTACTCAAAATCACACTATGACAGAAAGACAATGATTCTTGGTGGTAAATCTCCCTCCTGACCTGTGAGGGCGCTAAGTAATGGGAACAGAGTACCCTGGACTATTTGGCTTGACACTGCATTCCTAGGGTTAAAAGGAGGTCGGCCATTTAGAAAGGGGGTGGAGCTTCAGTGCATTAACTCATCGACCCGGAAGGGAAATGATGTGGCAGCCGCAGATTGGAGTAGCGGCTGCAGTCGTTTAGCAAGGGGTTATGAGTGACGGTATAAATAGGGGTCGAAGCAGCGTAATCTGTTCCTTCAGTTATGGTTACGGAACGACCCGGAAAGACCAGTGTTATGAAATATATTGTGAGTGTTTTGTTTGTTTTGTCTTGTCTGAAAATACTGTTTGTTATTGTTTAGATGGCTCACACGATCCTGTCGCCAAAGGCCAGCACCAACCCGGACAACATCACTGTACTTTGTTTCATTAAGGACTGTATATTCACTACGAGCACTCACTGTGGACTTGTGTTTGTCTTGTGTGTGCGGGACTATTTAGGAACCAACCGTGGATTTAAACAGAGCAATACACGCCGCTGTATTGCCTGTTAACATTGTTTATTATTTACTATTGTTACGCCATCATGCAATTGGATTACAAACCATTAAACAACATTGCACCTGGATTATAATTGTCTGTCTGTTTATTGATCACCTGCACCTGCACACTGTTACCCACTTTGCCACAAACACACATCAAATTATATTATTATTATTATTATTATTATTATTATTATTATTATTATTATTATTATTATTATTATTATTATTTGTTTATTTAGCAGACACCTTTATCCAAGGCGACTTACAGAGACTAGGGTGTGTGAACTATGCATCAGCTGCAATATCACTTACAATTACATCTGACCCGAAAGACGGAGCACAAGGAGGTTAAGTGACTTGCTCAGGGTCACACAATGAGTCAGTGGCTGAGGTGGGATTTGAACCGGGACCTCCTGGTTACAAGCCCCTTTCTTTAACCACTGGACCATACAGCCTCCTTATTGCAGCAGTAGTGCGGAAACAATATGCTTCTCAAATATGACTGGATATGAAATGTCAATAAGGCAGCCGTTAAAAAGAGAAAAAAATAAAATAAAATTTTTAAAAAAATACAGTACTGGTGCGACAGCGAACCCCCTAGAGCTGTGAAAAATGTCCAAGGATAAATATCTTCCTATGCATCGGGACGCTGGACATTTGCTAGAATGCAAATGCAGAAAATGAGAAAGTTACTGCACTAATGGGGTATGACATTACCCTGATTCCTTTTTACTGCTGTCCACTCTGAAACCCAGTGAAAGTGATGGTATCTTAACATCTTCCTGCTCACAGCAGCAACCCTGTATTAAGTCAATTGCCAGTGTGAAGTGTGAAGTTTTTTGGTAGAAATAATACTATTATTAATTAATATTATGTGTATGAGTAGTTAATTATTGTTGGGTTTTTTTTTGTTTGTTTTTTAAGAAAGAAAACGAATTACTGTATTTAAAATGGAAGTGATGCTCCCTTTTATAAATGTGGTTTATGACCATTTTGCTTCAATTTAACTCGCTATTTTTCAATCCCGAGCCACTCCCTTCCTTTACTTCTTTAGCTTCTGTTCGCCTGCTGGTGCAGCACAAATTCTTGAATAGCATTACCTGCCTCTTCAGAAGTAAACCGCCTGTGGTGGGGGAAGGGAGAGAGAGAGAGAGAGAGAGAGAGAGAGAGAGAGAGAGAGAGAGAGAGAGAGAGAGCGAGAGAGAGAGAGAGAGAGAGAGAGAGAGAGAGAGAAAGCGCGCGCTCGTATCTCAGTCGTTACCTGCAGAGGGGGGAGGGAGGACTCACAATCTCCGGTAGCCTCCACGCTGAGGCACACGTCAATCATCGGTTGCCGTGGCAGCCTTTGACGTCAGCGCTCCCCTGCTTTGTCCCTGCTCCGGGGCTGGTGATTGGAGGAAACCCCGTGGATCAGAGAGAGACAGACAGAGAATCAGCTGTAGACGGACAGAGATCGCTGTATATTTCACCCATTCAGGTAAGCGGCAGACAGGGGTTAAATAAAAAGAGAGAATTATTATAATCCTCCGTTTTAACGTTGGTTGTTGGTAATTAGATTGTGTTTTTTCTGTATACAATGTGTGTGAGTGGATTAAATACGGTAGGAGAAAACGGTGCCTTTCTGTAGGCTTCCATGCTCGTAGGCTTTGCCTGCCCCAGTCTTGAGAAAGGGTTCGTCTCTATCAACCGTGCCACAGACAGGATGGGCTGTGGCTGTGGCTGTTTATTAGTTAAAATGTGTTTTATTTTACCCTTGTTTGGTTATATTTGAGATTCTAAGATTTTACTCGCTGAGTTGTGTGCGTATCTTGCTACGCTTGAACAGATATGTTCGTGATATGAGAACAAAAAAATGACCTGATGCAATGCAATATAACAAGGTCGAGATCGACTGGAGCTTTTTTTTTTTTTTTTTTTTTTTAAACCGTAAATAAACAGTATTTGAAGGAGAAATGTATCGGATTTCGGCGTTTTATTTATTAGCATGTACGTTCTTTTTCTTTATTGTTTTATGTGAATTTAAAAATGTTAGTGTGGTTTCTATAGATAGGTTAGATAAAACAAGCAGTTGACGGATGTAGTTAATTCAGGATGGGTTGGGTCTGCCCAACCTCCATTACACTACAGCGCTGGTGTGATTGTGGCATTCGGCAGGTAAGGACATAAATGCCGTGATGAGGTGCACATTGTATTTGGTTTTATTCATTGAATTGAACATATGTAAAATAGTCAATTTGTTTTATATTTTTGTATAACTTTAACAAAAATAATTAATGTCATTAATCGCAATTTCTTAAACGTGGCGACATCTACTTTAAATTTTAAGGGGTGATACACCTGAGATAGAGATAGATTATATATAAAATACAGTTATACAGATTGCAGTAGTTACAGTAGTTCTGACAAAATCAGGTATGCAGCGGATAATGGACTGGGTGGGGTAGGTATGGTTCCGCATGTTTTCTCACATTCGACCTCCGCCCATTAGATCATTGAAGTAAGGAGCTTAGTTACAGAATGTATACTTGTGAATTATCCCTTAATTCCAATTTGCCTTTTTATCTAGTGTATGTATATTACCAATGCACAATGAAGCTCTCGGTATACGGGGAATTTATCGCTCAAACACAGTCGCAAATTGCAATCTCCGTTAAGTCATTAATTGTAAACAAAAAAAAAAAAGTGATGTTTGTCAATTTAACAAAATTGGACAGATGGGTACCCCTATCAAGCAGAATACTTAGAACGGGAGCTAGTATTGTTTGGACGCTTCGACAAAACTCGGATTTGTGTATTAGTACCGTACTAGTATTTCTTTTTGTTTAGAATACAATGTATATTTTGCCGATCCATATTATGTTAGTTGTATTTTTGTAGAAATAGAACACGGCTCTTCTCCTTTTAAGGTAAATCATTGTAATCACATCTGATATTTTATCATGTTTTATTTTCATGGCTGAGGCTATGTATGGATAGTGCTCTGTGTTTTGTGGAATGGGATCTGCTTGGGAGAAGGTTCGATTTAAAGATACAAATCCTGCATGACACGTATAGCCAGGCTAAAGTTAATCTCTAGGTGCACTAGATAATTTTTACACCCCTATTCAAATAAGAATGCGAGTTCCAATTGGATTTTCAGATGGTGCTAATAAGGCACCTACGCCTATATCTTTAGTTAACTTCAAGGTTTTTATTTCTTCAATTTTGTGCATTCTTCCCTTGGAAGTAGTGGGTTGGCATTCATTTAAAACCCATATTCTGTCAACAAATGTCAGAAAAGCCTAGCTATCTTGCATAATGCAAGAGTATTGATTTTTGAACAGTTGCTTTTGTAGGCCAATTTTGTTGACTTTCATTACATTGAGGGTAGTATGCTTCTATAGTTTTAATATGAACATGTTATGCAAAGTTCAGACTTTATCAGTCATTTGTCATAAAGAGCTTTGTGTCTAAATGGTTCAGATGTTGGTAAGTTATTTATTTGAATAATTTACGAAATTATACTGGGGTTTACATTTGTTTCCTAAACTGAATTCCATTCTACATATCTCATTTACATAATTTAAAGTCTACATTAAAATATTTTCTTTTTTAACTTCGTGCTGATGTGTCAAATTACCCATTTAGTTGGATTTAATTCTTTCATTTGTAAATCAACATTTTCATGTATGTACCTTAGTTGTCCAGCTGGTTCTTTTATTTAGTGTATTTTATGGGCTAAAAATGTCAAGTTATTTCCATTAATAGAAAGGTTTAGACATTAAAATAAGTGTTTTGAATTATACATTCAGTTTCAGTCTTTTCTTAATAACCTTTCTTTGCACAGGGCACGAGCGCCTTAAAATGTCTTCTCTCCCATTTTGATAAGCTTGTCTGCCCTTTTTGTCAGGCTAGCATGTTTATTCCCTAAAATCTGAAATTCATGAATCATTGGTTATCCACTGTCAATTGAAACTACACAGTATGTAATCTGTAGGTGGGTGTGTTTTTTGCTGTCCATATGGTAGAAAGAGGCATTCCTTAAAGATGCAATAAACAAACGTCTTTACAAACTATTGTGTGCAACTTTGGACCTGGCTTGTAATGACAAAAAACACAAATATGGCTAGGTTAGGGATACCATTTGCACTATCTGCTGATCCCTGCTTTCTTTTCCTTTGTATAGCCCAGTGTCCACATGTAATTTCCTGGTGTGGCTTTCAGGGGTAGATTTAAGGGGTCATTTGTGCTTTTATATTGATATTTCAGTATACAGTCAATAATGAGCACATTGCTCTTACCTCTTTGACATTCATTGTGACTGTGGCTAATGCTGAGTGTATAAGGTACAATGCTACTTATCCATGTCCCTAAACAATCCACTGCATAAATACCTTTTGGTTTTGTTTTGTTTTGTTCCTGTTAGTGTCTTGTGTAGAACTAAGAAGCCATGGATAAGAATGAGCTGGTGCAGAAGGCTAAGCTAGCCGAGCAGGGTGAGCGGTACGACGACATGGCAGCCTCCATGAAGCTGGTGACGGAGCAAGGCGTGGAGCTCTCCAATGAGGAGCGCAACCTGTTGTCTGTGGCCTACAAAAATGTGGTGGGAGCTCGCCGCTCCTCCTGGAGGGTCATCTCCAGCATTGAGCAGAAGACCGAGGGCGGCGACAAGAAGCAGCTGATGGCCAAAGAGTACAGGGAAAAGATTGAGGCAGAGCTCAGGGACATCTGCAAAGATGTGCTGGTAAGTTTCATTTAATTTGAAGAGGGGTGAATTGTCCATTTTAAACAGTCTGTACTTTTAAACCACCAATTAATAAGTTGAATCTTCACCTTATGCAAGGTGCCACACATTTGGCAGTGTTGCTTTACAGCAGTCATTGCACACATTTGTTTTTGGATGGGTGCAGGTTACCATAGAATTAATGGGAAATCTTAACCACCCCACTCCAATGACCTTTCCTTTACCTGTTATGCATAAGTTTTTTGTGGATTTCCTGATTTCTGTGAAATGTACTCATTGCTACGTAATATGTAGTTTCCCCATGAAAATTAATTTCTGAAGTGTAAATATACACTCACTTAAATAAATATAGCAAACGTTTGCCTTATTGATGCACTGCCTGTTACACTGCTTTTAGTAACCTGACCGTCGGTTTAGTTTGCTTCCGGTAAATGATTGAACACACTACATGGAGCTGCATGGTTTTCTTTAAAATGTCATCCACGTAAGACAACAGCTGCATCAAAGATGGGAAATGTTTGTTAAAGATCACTGTCTAGTACAAGAATGGGACATTCCATGTGTGTTTTTACATTTTTTATTTTGTTTGTCACTGGAGGTAGAATGTCTTTTAAAAGGTGGACATGAAGCCGGGTTCACTCCTGAGCAATCAGTTGCGCAACTTAGGTGTGGACTTGGCTTAAACGAAATATTCTGCAATTTAACATTCACTTTTTCAGATAAGCATTTAAATATTTAGGAATATTTGTTGTATAATAAGTAGATAAAATTATCAATTTTGAATGTGACAGTGGTATTTTTTTCTGCTTTTAATACATATGTTTAAGCCTGAAATATCTTGAAATACCTATTTTTAGAAGCCATATTTTACTGCGAAAAAAAACCCCAGCCCTAGTCTAGAGTTGGGCGATATGCCAGTGTTGTTGCCGGTATTTTTTAATTTAATTTATTTTTTGGTCAAACCTTATCTTTTCCATAACACAAACTGAAAGTATTATACCTTGTTTCCAATGGACAGCCGACTCGTCAACTCAAATTGGCCTGAGTTCTCCCAGAACTAGAGTTGATGAAAAAAAGGTGGCGTTTCCATATTTTTCCGAGTTATCGCTTGAGTTGCGCAGGAAATACTACTGATTTTTCCCCAGAAATACTTGAGTTAAAGGTTTAGACGTGAATTAGTTGCAGACGGTATTATAGTCAAATTGTCAATGATTTAAGATAAATCCATCTAGATATTTTTGCGCATTTGTTTCACGCAGTACACATACATACATTGCTCTATACCGCTACATAATCATCTATATAGATTATTGCATCTGACAAAGAAAAGTCTTAGTCTTGTTTTCAAATCTTTATTCAGTAAAAATGGCGTTCACATACCCAGATGTATAGTTATGTTCCCATCCCCTACAACATTCTTGATTTGACAATTAGTGATAATTTTTTCCCAGCCTGGGTTCAGACTTTAGAATTCAGGCCAGCCCGAGTAGTGAAGTCGGACTATTCGGGCTCCCGTCTGAATTGGGAGCTAACACGAGAAATTTTAAAAACATGGAAACGGAGGTGGGGGGAGCGGGGGCGTGCGCAACTCAAGCATGTGGTTCATGGACACATGGTATTAAGCTTTTTTTATATATATATATATATATATATATATATATATATATATTTATATATTTTAGCTCAAAGAGCCAGCTGAAAATTAATGGATTTTTTTTTTTTTCCAAATACATGTTTGCCGTGTGAAAATATTATTAGTTTGGCAAATACAAGGTTATTTTTGTGTGTGAAAAGCGTCAAAACATACCTGCATACAGCTACTCTGGATGGGAGAAAATAGACTGGTGTTGATAAATTTGCCAAGATGAAAGCAAGACGCTACCCCCTTTTATTTGAGTTAATTCGTGATTATCTGTGTAAATATGTTACTTAAAACTTAGTTACGGGCTCCTCTCAGTTGGCCGAGTCCTCACCGTGCACCAGCGACCCCTGTAATCTGGCCGGGCACCTGCGGGCTTGCCTGTAAGCTGCCCAGGGCTGCGTTGTCCTCCGACGCTGTAGCTCTGGGTGGCTGCATGGTGAGTCTGCAGTGTATAAAAAAAGCGGTCGGCTAACGGCACACGCTTCAGAGGACTGCGTGTGCTCGTCTTCGCCGCTCCCGAGTCAGAGCAGGGGTAGTAGCAGTGGGCTGAGCCTAAAAATAATTGAACATTTACTAAATTAGGGAGAAAACAATAATAATAAAATAATGGCGACCACTACAATTTCTTAAAAAAAAAAAAAAAAAAAAAAAAATACATATTTCTACTTTTCACACAGGAATGTGATGCTTATTTAGCAGTTTATGTTCATTGATTTATATTTGATACAAAATGCTATTCTTTCTGGAAAGCAGGTGAAATGTATCAAGTTTAACTTGAGGTTGTATCTATCATATCTGGTTTTGTGTATCAGATGGACGCTCTAAAATAAAGTTCAACTGTGTTCTTACCTCTGGCTCTTTGTAAAGCACATGCAATACATGACTTTCTTTTGGATGATCTGAAATAAGAGTAGTCTAATGTCCCTAGCTGCTATAAGCTACTCAGAGTTTTTTTTTAAATGCTTTCCAGTTTATACAAATTCTAAATTGTGAATGAAAAAAATATTAGCTGTTGACACTTTGAGCAGTCGATTATGTTGCAGGGTCACTGTCAGTCCACATCTATTGAACAGCTTTCAGTTTTATTTTATGATCATTATCTAACAGATACACAACTAGAAGATAAAAGAAAGTTTAGACTGAGTTACAATGTAATTTATGAAAAATGCTACGGTATTTATTGTACTTCTGTTTGTAGTTTAAAATAAACAGAAAGTTTAGGCTAATATTAAATGTTTGGTTGTTTTTGCATTGAGAATAGCAATTGCATTTAACCTTTTGTGGTCCAGGTCCGACATTACAATTTTCCCTTTCTGGTCCGATGTCGCACCCTGTCCGACATCATCAAAAATACGTGGTGTCGTCCTTTTTGGCCACTATCACAATTGGACTGCACCACTCGCTCCTGGAAGGCTCAATTACCCTAAGTTCGAGCATCGGCCATACCTCTTTGCTCACGCCATACCTCTTTGCTAAGGTCTGTCTCGCACTGTGACACCTTGGGGAGAGGTAATGGCATATTCAACAAGGTTAGTTCTACTGGACACGTCGGAAAAACATAATTGAACTCCTCAATGAACTTATGCAGCTCTCGTTGCTGATTTGGAAGTAACTGTTCCCCCATCTAAATGTCTTTTGTGCTAGAGGTCTCTAGACTGGGTCTTAAATCAATCTCTATTTCACCTGGGGCTGTTGGCATCTAAAACAGGTAGGGGGGAAGGAGGGATCAGTGGTTAAATATTTGTCCCGTTGCTGGTATGGCAACGGGACAGGGGCAGCAACTCTACCCCAGCTGGGGGCCAACCTTGGTCTCCATGGAGGGGAGGCAAGTTTGCCCATTGGGGTCGACGGTCTAGGTGGTCTCAGACCCGGTCTCTTTTGATGGTGGAGTGGAGAAAGGAGGTGGTACTCTGCTGGCTTGCCATGAACTCCTTGGGCCGTGACGCAGTGGTAGCCAGCCGCTCAAAAGCAACCAGGTAAGCCTCTGGGTCATCCTCCGCCATCATCTTTTGCGCCCTCGCCTTTGGGGCCATCATCACGGGTCCTGCTGGTGCCGTGGACGGTAGCACCAGCCCGACCCCCTCGATCAGCGCCATGTACCGCTCTCCGACCTCCCGTCTGCTGTCCAGCGCCTCCAGCAGCGCTGCAAGTTATGCATGATCCATCCCGCGTTCTGACACCATGTGGCAAAGTGGTTAAGTGTGCAGGTGCAAGTGATCAATAATCAGACAAACGATAATCCAGGTGCAATGAAGGTTTAATTGTATTATCCAATGCCTGTTGGCTAACAGCAGTAAACAATAACAATGTTAATGAAGCAATACAGTGGCATGTGTTGCTTATTTATAATCCGCGGGTTTGACCCGAAATAAGTCCCATTTCAGTTCACCCACACGTAACACAAACACCAGTCCACAGTGCATGCTCTAGTGCTCGTGGTGAATACAGTTCTTTAGTGACAATAAAAGTGCAGTGTTGTTGATCCAGGTTTAGTGCTGGCTTTTGGCGACAGCTCCGGATCGTGTTAGCTGTCCAGATAATTACAAACAGTATTATTAACGACAAACAAAAACGAACAAAACGCTCACGTTTCAAAGCACAGGTTCTCCTTCTGGTCATTTTAACGTAACCATTCACAAAGGAACAGATCACATCACTGCGTCCTCCGCCAATCCGTGGATGCCACGCCGTTTCCCGTCCGGGTCATTGAGTTTGTATATCGTAGCTTGCCCCCTTTTTTAGATGGCTGACTTCCACCTAACCCTGGGGATAAACTGTTCTGCCATTTAGTCCAGGGTATTCTATTCTCTTTATGCAGCTGCCTCACAGGTCGGGAGGGAGATCTAACACCAAGAATCATTCACATGGTCTTAGATGGGTGAAGAGATTGGTGGTATTGCCTCAAAAAAAAAAAACTCCCACACAGGACTGATTTTTATTTATTTTGAAAATCTTTTCAGCTGGTTTTGGGGTTTTCTGCAGCTGCCATCGCCATTGGCTTCAAACTTTCACCTTTACTCAGTAAGACTTACCTCACATATTACAACTTCCCACTACGCCGCACACACAGATCACGTCTTACACTTCACGCAGACAGGTCACTGCCACTTACTGCTTCAATGCAGAGTTACTGTTACTTACAAGTGTATCATATTGAGTAATGGATGATAATATGATTATCAGTTATTTTTCAAAGCAATTAAATTATTTATGCAAAAGCATTAGCGGTAATATCACTATAATGGATTATTGTTCCAACCCTATAATGTAGCAGTAGTTGGAGTATGTAACAGTAACATTTTCATACATTTTCTCTGTTTTCATACTAAGGGAGATTGTGAATGAGATAGTAACAGGAGATGTTCTTTTGTACAGATGTCACTTCCTCCTCCGACAGCATTCAGCTTTAGTGGGTGAAAGTGACATACACAATAGCAGAGTTAACGTCTGATGAACCATCTGCTCTGTGATAACTGTTCTCTCTCTCTCTCTCTCTCTCTCTCTCTCTCTCTCTCTCATATATATATATATATATATATAGAGAGAGAGAGAGAGAGATAGAGAGATATAGAGAGAGAGAGAGAGTGTGTGTGTAGTATTTAATGTGTTTCAAGTATGAATCATGTTTCTTCAAGTAATACAGTAGTGGAACTAATGTTAGTAAAACATTTTTTCCCACATAAAACTAAAACTCTGAAGTTCACATGTTTATATATAAAAAACTAAATGTATAGATTATGTAACGACACACTTTCTTGTACCAAACAAATAGACTATGCTTTTGAGGCTGACTTGTAAACACCAGGGAAGGTGATCAAGAATATCTTAATTAAATTGCTTTCCATGGGTTTAAAACTTGTGTTAGAATATTGCAGAATGGTACAGGACAGACCTCTAAAATTGGAAGGAAGAATTAGTTTTAAAGGAAAGGCTGTTACACATTTGTGAAATTTGAGCTCAATCTAGAAACTGTTGTCAAACATGTTGGTTCTTTTCATACAGTTGTCAAAATGTAGTTTAATTTAAAAGTGATGGCCTCTGCTTGTTTCACTAGCATATAATCTATTAAAACCACAGAGTATCTTAACGCTGCCTGCTGGGCGTTTTAACAGCCACAGTCACACAACAAGAATACATAAAATGTTACGCTTTTAAAAATAACTAGGCTGTCCACTCGGACAGAAATTGTAAGCGTTAATTCCTCACCATCTAGCAGTTCATAGTAAAAAGCATTAACAAAAAGTGCCCTCAGTAGATCAGATAAAGCACTGCAAGGACTGGGTATAAAGAGAACATGATCATTAGCACTGCAGAGCTACAGCTGGCAAGCCACAGGAAGTCTTGTGCTGCAGTCACCCAGAGCTGGCCACAGCATACGGTGTCCATGGTTTTATTTTTTTTTTGTTTGTTTTTTCTCCCCCTGTCCTTTCTTTCAGACTCCAAGATCAAATTCGAAGAGCATTCAAGAACAGTTCCAGTTATTGCAGTGCACTGTCACTGTACAGCAGGTCATTGGGTTATAATCCTTCAAATGATATTGGCTGAGCCAATATCATTTAAAGGGGATGGGGGGGTAAGTCAAGGGTAAGCAAGTTCAACTGGATATCATATAACATGTTGTCCGCTGGTCAAGCGAACATTTAATCAAAACATTTTTAAATGGTATTCTTTCAGAAAATTTCACAGAGAATTGGGTGTTATTACACAGCATTGGTTTTAACTCATGGAAAATACAGCCTTAGTGATACAACAGCACAAATAAGCGATGTCAGTGAAGGGCAAGTTAAACATTTTCAGGCAAACCTGGCTTAAGATTTACCTATGACTGGAGTTTAATAATGATAATGGTCAATTGAGTTGTTCGGTCTGCAGTGTTTGCGCAATTGTAGTTTGCTAATCGCTGTTACAAAACCTGTACAAACAACACGGCTTTGGGGGGTGGGGGATGGGGGGTGGGGTGGAAGTGGAACCTTGAAATAGAAACTGTCAGGCAATGGCGTGCTCTGCTTCATAATCATGAGCAGCTAGATGCACATATTAGATGTTTACATTTGAGAGATTTTATATAGTTTCACAGTTCTTAATGTACAGTTGCAAAGGATTTACAGTTTTGTTATGGTGCATTGGTGGACACTCGATTCAGAGGGAAAAAAGGTATGTTTTTCAGCATACACATTCTAACCCCATTTATAAAAGCACACGTTTTACTAGTTGAAAAGCAGAACTATAAGGTAGTGATAATGTATTACACAAAAATAAATGAAAACAGAAATCGATGGACTCGATTGTTTCGTTCACTTATGCTATCTCTCATGCTCGCAGGGAGCTGCTACTTGAACCATGCCATAGCTACTTGGTCTTTCTTTTTTGGTGTGTGAAGAATTTGAGCAAAATTAATAATTATCTACCTATTGTATGTTAGTTTTTAGCATTGGTGTTTTGGGGGGGGAATAACACCAAATTACAAATATGCAACGGTCATTGAAATGTCTATATAAATTGGCAATTTTATTTACAAAAGACATGAAAGGAGTTAATGTGTATTGCACCTTTGTATTTTATAGTATTGCAATTGAGCATAGAATCAGATCTCCTTATCACATATATATATATTTTTTTTTACTAAGCGGTAAATTAGAAAAGGACATTTTTTTTGTGAAATGCCTAAATGATCCAAACACAGTGGAATGCAAACTGTGCAAGTGGCTCTTCACATATGAAGGCACAACCAATTTCATCAGTACTTGACAACGAAGTTCACATTAATATTATTGTTGTTATTATTGACAGGGACGAATTGTCCTGCACACATTTTTTACCTGAACATTAGGTAAATCCTAGAACACTTCGCTGCTGCTTTAGACAGCTGTTCCTTCTTTCTTTTTAAACATCTTTTGGCATAAAACTCACAAATGGAAAAATTGGTGACACAGCCAGTGAACACATGTCATTGAATTCCTGGAAGCGCGATCATATTGGGCTTAATCAACAGCGTCCCTCCCTCTGTTTTGCTTTTGATTAACCAGTGATACAGTACGTCTTTCTCGTGGCATAGTGCTGGGAAGTGCACAGTAACAAGAATGGCAACAATAATACATTATGATGAGTCATTTTCTTGCAGGACAAAGATTAGACAATTAAATTGCGACTGAACGGGCCAGCTGACGCCGAGCTAGTTTATGAATTTGAAAGGCATTTCGGCAAGTGGCTTGGGCATTTCTGCAATATCCGTTGGTTATTTTGCGCCCTGTAATTAATTTATTTTTCCCACAATTTGGAATGTCCAGTTATGTTTTTTCTCCTCA
Source organism: Acipenser ruthenus (assembly GCF_902713425.1). Taxonomy (NCBI): domain Eukaryota; kingdom Metazoa; phylum Chordata; class Actinopteri; order Acipenseriformes; family Acipenseridae; genus Acipenser; species Acipenser ruthenus. The sequence goes on from NC_081192.1 coordinate 44,170,422, forward strand.
TCGCAGTGGGTCCCCACACAGCACAGATGTTTGGAGGGCATGTGAGCATCCTCTGATCTCGCAAGCCAGAATCTCTTATGCTGAGCAATCCAGAGCAGAGGTGGGCTACTGATCCCAGAGAACAGAAACCACCCCTGCTTAACCAGCCCTGCTTTTTATCCATTTGCTCAGTGTCTGGCCAGTAGGGTTTGCTGTTGTGCATTGAGGAGAAAGAGTCCCTGCCGGTTTTCCGTCCCCCACCCCGGGAACGTTGGAGCCAAAGTGACGCCCCCTTCGGAGTCCTCTGCAAAGTTAGTCCTCTTTGCACAGCCCGGATGCGATCCAGCGACATCAAAGCTGTGTGACTCATCCTGCGCTCCCAGCGACAGCGCTTTAATTGGAGGAGCCACTCGGGGACCCCCTGTCATTGAAATATTTAAGTAGGCAATGCAGTCTCTGCATCTCTGTCCACTAAATATACAGTAAATATTATGCATTTAAATGTATTGTCAGTTTTTATTACTGAAAGGATAGGATTTATTTTTAAAACTTATTTCACTTTGAGCATGTGCCTTGTAGGAAGTATGATCCAAGGGTTAATTGTAAAGAACTAGGACTTTTGTGTTTGAATCCCAGCTTAGCTACTGACTCACCAAATGACCTGAAGTGACCGGGTAACTTGACCTCTCTGTGCTTAAGTTTCTCCCTGTTTTAACGCTGACAAAAAATGGAGACGCCTCTCCTGGAATATGGATTGTTCCATCTTGCTGTCTTTCTTTTACATCTTTGCTTCCTATTGTAAATCATACACTGTAGTATAGATTGGTTTTATCTAAAAATGATAGGCCAGGGCTCATTTAGCATAACTGTTCATTTTCAAAGTTTTAACCATGGGAGTTGGGTTCATATTTGTATTTTTTGTAAAATGTATGTGTGTGTGTGTGTGCTTCATATACTGTTTTATATTTGTACAAATTAGACTTCAGTACAAATTCGACTGGTGAATAATGCCCTTGTAAAATACAGTGCTCTATATGATTAGGAATGCATCGTTGTACCTATATAATACATCCGGACTACCAAAAGCTTGCACAAAAAAACTTGAGACAGTTTGCTGGACAGTGTACTTTCGCTTCTAATCTCTAAGGTATTCAGTGTATAGAGGACAGTGCAGTGGAGGCTGAGAATAGAGTTCCCTCCAGGTCAAAACCAGACATGGCAATTGAATCCACTTTACTGCCCCTGTGACTAATACCAGATTACAGAGAGAGAACCCCTCTACTGCGTCAGTGTTCTATTGCACACTCCTCCCTTCCTTTAAAGGCAGACAAGTAGGTGAGATGCCAGTTGTGTGTTGCTGTTTTGTGCGCTTTACTGTAAATCAACTAGGAACATTTGCTCATTTCACTTTTGTACATGGAAAATGGTAACCCCCCCCACACGTGGTTTAAATCTCTCTGCTGATTTAATTGTGTGCTACTGCACACAGTTAATGAGTGACAAATTAAGAACCTAGTCAATGACCTACTTCTAATGCAAGGCCTTGTATTTTAATGTAGATAACAGGATTCTCCATCCCAATGATTTTACTTTCCTCAAGTGAACAAGATACCTTTTAATGCAACTCAGAAAGCTATAAAATAGTCTTAACTGTTGCTTGCTAGTCTTATTTTTTTTCCCCCCTTTTTAAATGTGATTCTAATCCATTTGAACAACAATTTTAGCCTTGTGAAAAAACGCTACAAATGACTACTCTGTGCAAAAACCCTAGAAGCAGTTTATGCTGCAATTCAAGTTCAGTTCAGGAATGTGAGGGCAGCTCTGCAGAAAGAAGACAATCTTGTCTGGTGAGCAGCATAAACACCCCATCATGGTGGACACTGCTTGTGTGTGAATAATCTTTGGGGTTTAATCTTGAATTAGAATGTATTAAGATTGTTTCACAAGCAGTTTAGTGTCTAATTGTGGCGGTTTAAATTGTACAGGACAAATGTGTGCTGGCAATGGGTTTTAAGCATCTTCTTTCTTTTTAGAATGTAGTTCTGAGGTTATTTATTATGGAATATATTAAGCAGGTTTAAAAAAAGTACCAATAACAAAACCAACTGTAAAGAGAATTGGGAAGGTTTTTGCATACCATAATTGCAAACAGGGGTGCAATGGTTATGATTCCCAAACTGAAACCGACATTTGCTTAAAATTCTAAACCGATCGATAGACAAAAGAAAACCAAACTGAATTTTTTTGTACAATGAAATTGTTGGCAGTTTTGGCACGAAACCAGCGGGATCTTCGAAAGCTCATAGCACAGTTTGCTGCATATAAACAGTTCACTTTTAATAACCCTTTGTGGTCCATTTATTCAGCGCCTGTCAGGCGCGTCAGGTCCAATTTATTTTCACAAGCTGTTTATTTTACGTGCACTGTTTTAAAACTAATTTTATTCACAGTAAAACTGCATATCAAAAGGATACTCTGTACTGCATCTCCAACCCTGCCCTACTCCTTGTTCGCTGTAGATCGCATATCTCTTCATAGTAGTACATACTGATAAATCATCTCCTGATCACTTGTTTTATCACCAAACTCTTCAATAATGCTATCCAGGTCATTATTTTATTACTATATATCTTAAAAAACTTGGCAAATGTCCGCGATTTTCTTTGAGCACTGGATGCAGAAGCAGCTATCTTGTTTGTTTATGTCAGTGTTGTGTCTGTGGTGAAGGGACTATGCGTATTGCTCAGCCTCCTGTGTGTTTTTTTTTTTTTTTTTTTTTTTTTTTTTTTTTTAAAGCTTCTATCGGCCACTGAAAGCTTTTCTCGGCTTTTTCCGGAGAAAAACTAGAGACCTGTTCTTGACGTCTTTTTTGATGTCGGACCGGAAAGGAAAAATTGTAATGTCGGACTTTGTCTGACATAGGACCGCAAAGGGTTAATAACTAGTAATGTAACATAAAAGTTATGGCAGGACTTACCTGATTGATTCTAATATCCCTCAGTAGGCATAACCACATCTTCATACTTGGTCTTGGTGTCTAGGGCTGTTTTCAGATATCCCATGAGCTTGAGTTGTATACAGACGTGATTTACCACTTGCAGCAAGAATGGGGGTGGGTACCAGGAAAATGTATAAGTTGAATGTCTAATACATTATTTTATTTTCTAAATTGTCTGTGTAATACAGGGTGATTATACAATTATTTTTATATGTGGTTTACCACATCAATGATATGGTGCGTTGTAAACGTACTTTCTAATCACCCTGTTCATTGGTATGAGTGATACAGCAACACTGTGTTGAGCTTGTCTCGGGCGCGTCGGGTCCAATTTATTTTCACAGGCGCAGTTTATTTTAGACGCGCTGTTTTAAGTGTTTTTTTTCACAGTAAAACAGGTTTAAAAGGCACTGCATATCAACAGGACACTCAGTACTGCATCTCCAGCCCCGTCCCACCTCTTGTTCACTATATTTTTCAAATACCTCTTAATAATAGTACTTATCGATAAGTCATCTCTTGATCACTCGTTTTTATCACCAAACTCCTCAATAATGCGATCCAAGTCGTTATTTTATTACTATAACATTTAAAAAAAAGCTCTGCAAATGTCTGATGTTCTTTGAGCGCTGGAAGAAGGTGTGGAAGAAGGTATCTTGTTTGTTTATGTCCTTATTATCTATGTGGTGTCGGGGATATCAGTATTCATGAGACGCTTTTTTTTTTTTTTTTTTTCCGGCTCCTATCGGTCTCACTCTGCCATTGAATGGCTTTTTCCGGAGAAAAAACGACTAGGCTAGAGACCTGTTTTTTGCGTCTTTGATGTCGGACAGGGTCTGACATTGGACCGCAAAGGGTTAAAGAACAGAACTTTGTGTGTAATAATGGTATGTCCTGTTCCCTTGGCTGCAGAAATGCAGTTTTATCAAAAATCCATTGGATGGCAAAAACAGCTGAAAAAAAACAAACAAAGCATAAATGACTTGCATCCCTAATTGCAATATCTTAAGTCCTTTTTATAGCAGTGCGGTGAGTACAAGGTAATTTCAGCTGTCGTGAATTGTCAAGTGAAAGTCCCATAGCCTTTTAGCAGCTGTTGTCTGCTGCTGTACTGATGTATACACACTGCGTTTTGAAATTTGACGTTGGGACATGATTATATTTCCCTTTCTCCCAAGATGGTTTTTGTTTTTTAATTGCATATTTAATAGGAGTGTCTCTTCTTAACTATCATCTTTATTTGGTGCAAATCTTGACAAAGGTTTCTTTTTCTGTGCAGGCTTTGTTGGACAAGTTTCTGATTGCAAACGCCTCTCAAGCAGAAAGCAAAGTCTTCTACTTGAAAATGAAAGGAGATTACTTTCGCTACTTAGCTGAGGTGGCTGCTGGGGAGGACAAAAAAGGTAAGCCAGACTTGCATAAGTTTTACTAGGAAGAATACAGAAAGATGCTATCTAAAGTAATTTGTTTGTAAAAAAAAAACAAAAAAAAAAAAACACACACACACAGATCAAAAGTTAGATTTATAGTATATGAATTCACATTTAGAAGAAAAAAAAATGCCCATCGCTGTGTGTATCTTAATTTGTCTCATTGGCCACACTGTCCAAATTCAATACTGGTTTTAGAAATTAGATTTATGCATAAAGATTGTAAATTAGGCCTAATGCCTGAAATATAAGATTAATCAGACTGGTTTCTAACAAGGATCCTAGTAAAAATAAACCAGTCCCGTTAATATTCTAATAACCTTTGTTCACACTGCGTGAGGAAAATGGCAGTTTTCAAATGGCAGTGCCCTTCCATTCAAAGAAGGCAATTAAAGTGACAATCTTGACTGTCCAGAATGTACCTACAAGCAACACTTGACCAGTAATGAAACAGAAGGCATCTCAACCTGGACTAAATGAGTCATGAAAGGGGAGTGTATCTTTTAATTTCCTGCTCTGTGCACAAGGGTGTGTTCTCAGAGCTGAAAATGCCAGAGAAAAGAATCATTGCAGCTGAGGTTTAGCAGGGTACGGAAACATGTTGAAGCTTATAGAGAGAAAGGAAGGGTGTGGCACAAGATGCAATAGATCCCCTCTTGGTGAATCAGAATGGTAATATAGGAACAAACTAATGACTATCTTAACCTGCAAAAGAACATCTGGGGTGTTTGCACACCCTAAGCGTTGGTTGTTTTAATTATTTTATTCCATGAGGTGTTCTATTGAAGGTTAACCTGATTTTTCACTAAACATATAATTTGTGTTGCTACAACCACCCAATAGTTAGAGCTCAGATTGAATAACTCAAGAGTATAATTATTTATATTATTATTATTATTATTATTATTATTATTATTTATTTATTAGCAGACGCCCTTATCCAGGGCGATTTACAATTGTTACAAGATATCACATTATTTTTTCATACAATTACCCATTTATACAGTTGGGTTTTTACTGGAGCAATTTAGGTAAAGTACCTTGCTCAAGGGTACAGCAGCAGTGTCCCATACCAGGGATTGAACCCACAACCCTCCGGTCAAGAGTCCAGAGCCCTAACCACTACGCCCTAACCACTACTATAATTGATATATAGTGTGCTAAATGTAAATTTACCCAAGCCAGACTGTAATTAGGTTGCTCAGAATCATTCTAGCTGGAATAGGGGGACTGGGGAAGTAAAGCAATAGATGAAAAGCTCCTTTTGTTGTGAGTGTAGCTTGGCACAATCAGGGCTTTGTGTTCACTTTCAGTTGGAAATGGACACAGTTCTTAGATTGCCTCAATATTGAACATTCAAAATGTGCTTATCTGGGGGGATTGATCATATTGGGTAAAAGCTTTGTATTTAGCAGTGGAAATATTGGTGCTGGGGTGAACAAATATACAAACGTTTTAACATGTATTTGAAGGCAAAAAAAAGTCTGTCCTCCAGAAATTACACAATTGTAGAACTGAGAAATACATATCACTATGTGCTTTGCCTTTCAACGAATAAGATCAGCATAGCCACTCTTGGTCCCCCATTTACTTCTGGCTGTCAATCTTCAGCATTTTAAATAGTTCAGATTAGGCTGCACATGCAGCTCTAGCTGTCAAAAAGTGATCCTACATATGAAGTTGCCAGTGCTGCTTCAGATTTGGGAAGTGAGTCAATCAGGGTCTGATTCTGTCTGCACCGTTTTCCACATTTTATTTAAAGTGTGTATTCAAGTTAAAAAGTAATACTTTATGATAATGTGTCTATAGCAACTTTGTTTCTTAAGACACAACAATGGCAGGGATTATAAAAAAAAAAAATGCATGGTCTACTTCATGTACTGTGTTTACATGAAAAACATTTTTTTGTAGTTCATTCATTATGGTAAAGTAAGGCCTTCACAACCAGTTATTACTATAGGGATGTTTAACTTTAATAGTGTTACATATAATGGCTATGATAACCTTTTCCATTTGAACAAATATTTGAATACTCGTCTAAATATTGAACAGATATCCAAACATGAAAATACCGTTTTTGTCCCAGCACTAGAACATGTCTTACATTTTCACAGTATTGGTTATGGGTATGTATAAATAGTAGGGCTGCAATGAAGGGTACATTTTGACCTTCGAACCTTCCTTCATTGGTACTCATTTGCATAATTTATTGGTGACGTCACCATAGCTACTTGTTTATTTGATTGAAAATCCTATTTTACAGGTAATCTATATAAATGGAATAAAACATTCACATGTAGTTTAAAAACATATAAAACATTATATAGAACAGTAAAAAAATACACATTGTTTATTTACACGTAATTGAGCCTGCTTGCGATATATACAGTAAGCTTGCATTGCACCAGCACCAACTGCAGCGGACAAAGCTTTATTTAACATTCACCGTTCCAAGCAGGTTATCAGTCACATTTTACTATTACTAAAAATATAATACTAATAATATGAACTTACACTTTTCAAGTGACCCCAGAGATTGGTTATGCCTCCATGACACGAGTTGCTTGCACAGTTTGCATTCAACTTTTTTTTTTTTTTTTTTGGTTGTCTGGGCATTTAACAAAAAAATCCCAAACAGCAGAGAGGTTTCGAGACATTTCTTTTCAGTACAGCTTACGCCTTGCGCTACAACGTTTTGCTGTTGAGATGGCAAATGAAGAAATTAAAGGTTGCTTCTGGATAACACGATCTGGAGCGGGGAGGGGTGGGCAGTGCTCAATTTTCGAAGTTAAAATTATTAGCGTTAGTGTATTTTGTATGTTTCAAACATATTATACCATACACTAGCCATTCAGTGCATATTTTACTGAAGCAATACAGCCACTAGAGGTACGAGCCCACTGCTTTGGATACTATACCCTGCTCCATACACGGCAGCAGCGCTAGTGTTGCTACGTATAACAATTTGGTAGCAGATTAATAACATTTGTTTACGTAATATGCATGATACAAATCAAAAAGATGGAATTTTGCATGCGAGTGACATTTAATGTGTGATTTTATAGTATTCACACATTGTCAAACAGTTTCTGTTAACTGGAAGAAAAAAAGTGTGTGAACCCATCTGACGAACCTTCGAAGGTTTAAAAAAAATCTTCGAATCCCTGGCTAGCAAACGAACCTTCGGACACAGCCCTAGTTATAGTTATCCCATTGTTAAAACATACTTCAGAAATCTCCTATTTTTTTTCCCCACTTAACATGCTTTAACAGACTGAAATGTAACCCCCATGTAGACTTCTGTTTGTTGCATATGGTTTTGCAGAAAAATTGATTTGTAGTAAGGGAAGTCCAGCCTTGATCCCAATATCGCCGGTTTGCAGCATTTGTAGGAATATGCCTTTTAAAAGAGTTGATCCAGCCGTGCATCAGCAGTTCTAAATTAACATCTAAATTGCACTTGCATTTTCCTTCCATTACTATGCTAATAGTAAAGCTCTTAATTAGTAACGATGCATTTGGAACATGTTCTTGGTTAATTTGGATGTGTGAAGATTAATAAAGCAACCGTCAACACCTTGAGTTATAAATGTACTTTTCAATTGGGCTAAAAACCCTGTGTTTTAAACAAAGGTCGAGGGAATCTGGCTGAAAAAAGAAGGAATGCATAAGTTGCAGTAAGGATGTTTTAATTCGGTATTGCATCTTGAATGTCCAGTGTTTATTTGTTGCTGTCCTCCGAAGCGTGTGTCGTCAGCCGACCACTTTTTTTTTTTTTTTTTTTTCCTTCTTCACACTGCGGTCTCACCATGCAGCCACCCAAGAGCTACAGCGTCGGAGGACAACGCAGCTTACAGGCAAGCCCGCAAGCGCCCAGCCAGACTACAGGGGTTGCTGGTGCGCTGTGAGCCGAGGACACCCTGGCCGACATAATCCTCCCTCCCCCGGGGCGGCGTTCGGCCAATTGAGCGCCTCTATAGAGAGTGCTGCTCGGTACTGCCCATGGACTTTACAATTTTTAACTTGTTGTATAATTCAATACTAAAATCTGTGAAGCACAATCTTCCTGAATTATTTAGAAGTATAAATACCCCGGTAAAGATAAATAAAAATCACAATACTCTCTTTGACGGTTTTTGTTTTACTTCCCTTTTAAAAAACGACCATTTCAGAAATCATCTGAAGCGTTTTGAAGCTGGTAAAAATTTATTCCGTACATTACTCGAAAATACACATTTATGTGTATAGTAATTGAAGAAGACATACCATATCCATTATTTTTATGCGAGTTTATTCATCATGTGACTTCACTCCCTGTCCCTGCTGAAACTCAACATGGTGGCTGCACCAACAACAAAAAGAAAATGATGTTTCAGTAAGACCGAGCTAAAAGAAATCTGATTATATATGAGGATGGTATTCAGTTTTGCTGTAATTCGTGTGATCATGTAAGAGTCAATCCCATTAAATATCATAATGCCAGTCATAAACACGTAGAAAATAAGACGGCGACAATGGCAAAGCTCTGCATTCTTCTATGCTGAGAAACTAAGATCTAAGGTACTGCGCTCAAGGCGGAGCTTTCCCGAAGTAAGCTAAATTAATTGCGTATTTCATTGTTTAGTTTATTTCTTTCCACGCTACCTGCCTTTTTAATGAAGCTATAATTAGCAATTTTTAAACCATGGCTGTTTCTTTAATTGAATTATATTCTGACGACAAAGAAATTTAGTTAAATGTATTTTTCTAGCTATACAATCCTTAACCCTTTGCGGTCCATTTATTAATCGCGCGTCAGGCACGCCAGGTCTAATTAATTTTCACACGCGCAGTTAATTTTATACGCGCTGTTTAAAAGTATTTTTTTTCACAGTCAAACGGGTTTAAATGGCCCTGCATATCAACAAAGCACACACTAGGCATCTCCAGCCCCGCCCCACCCTTTTGTTTGCTATAGCGTTCAGCTATGTAAGAAATAAATAATAATAATAATAATAGTCGTACATACCGATCGATCATCTCCAGATCACTCGTTTTATCACCAAACTCCTCAATAATGCGATCCAAGTCATTATTTTATTACTATAACATCTGAAAAAAGCTCTGCAAATGTCCATGATAGTCTCAGTGCGCTGACGCACTTAGCCAGCTTGTTTACTATGAACGCCCATTATCTGATACCTGATACCATGTATGACTATTCATGAAATACGCCTTTTTTTTTTTTTTTTTTTTTTTTTTTCCCCCCCCCGACTTGTCTCGGCTCCTGTCGCTACCACTCGGCAATTGAATGGTTTTCTCTGCTTTTTCCGGAGAAAAAACGACTAAACACCCGTTTATTGCGTTGCTATAATGATGTCGGACCCAGTCCGACAAAGGACCTGTGAGGAATAATTGCAATGTCGGACCCAGTCCGACAATGGACCGCAAAGGGTTAAAGGAAATTGATCACTTTACTGTGTAAAGGATGTAGTCACTACACTACACACCGTTGGTTTCATAAACATTCTGTCTGGAGACACGTCTCTTTTAAATCTTGCAAATAACACTGTAGAATTAGGAAAGAAACAATTGAGGATTAATGATGTGTTTTACATTAAAAGGGGTGCTATTTAAATTACAATCGGGTAATACATAGCAGTGAACCTGTTTTAGAGCAACTAGTCAGTCAGCACGCCTTTATCAGTGTTTCATATTTTATCCTGGTTATTATAATGCCAGTAAAACGCTAAACTTAATTTGTGGAGTACTGTACAGAGGATTACTCTTACATGACATTGCTGGACTGTTATTAAACTGCTTCATATTTATTGTATTGTAAATGCCAGCAATAAGCAAAACACCTTTATTTGTAGACTGAACTACTGTGTTAATGGAAGACTGTAAATATGATTCTCATTGTGCTGGACATTTGGTTTTCTGAACTGTTGTAATATAATTCTTAGGTTTTCCTGCTTATTTTAATGCCAGCAATGAGCCATGTGATGTCTAGAAACATTGACAGGTTTGCAGTGTCTTTAGGTACTTTGCTTACTATTGCAGCAACATTTATTAAATGTACTTATTTTAACTACCAACAAAATATTTGTTCAAATGCCATATTTAATTAATACATTGATTTAAAAAGTGGGAACAAATGGAATTGGCCATTTTTTGAAAAACAGAATTTGGCATTCCCAAGAATGGAACAATTAGTAGCCCTAAAGATGGTTACAATTGAAGGCAGTGCAGATGCCAGTGTTTTATGCAGTAGTATAAAGCAATTTTATGCAGGCCACCAGTTAAGCATGCAGTCTATATCTGTGATAACAACCGACAGGGCTGCATAGGAGGATGATTCAAAATCAGAGGCAGAGCCACAGTAAATGTGTTGTTTAAATGTAAAGTAAATTGTAAAATTGTTGAGATACTTGTGTTGGAATATTGTTTCAAAATTGTATAATGCAACAAAAATACATTAAAAGGGTTAATGCGTGGCTGAAGATTTCTCACTGATAATTTGCCCTTTCTCAGTCAAAACGGCAAGTTTCTCAGTATCTAAAAAGCTTAGAGGGAACATTGTTGGATAGTATATTTCAATGACGTTTTCTAAAACTATGAATTAATTTGCCCCAAAACTTTTGAGTTGTTGGAAAATATACTAATCGCTCATTCCCATTCATAAAGTTCCCACGTAAGGCGCTAGCCTCAGTCTAAATGTTTTCTAATGCGTCCTTTTTCTCTGTGTGATTCTTTTCACAGCCACAATAGAGAACTCACAACAGGCCTACCAAGAGGCTTTTGAAATCAGCAAGAAGGAGATGCAGCCTACACATCCGATCCGTCTGGGCTTGGCCCTCAACTTCTCTGTCTTCTACTATGAGATCCTCAACTCGCCTGAGCAAGCCTGTGCACTTGCAAAGAGTGTAAGTGCCCCATGTACCAAGAACCTTTCAGCTGCAGTACTGAACAAAGCATTCACAAATAGGAGTGCAATTTTGATATTGTTTCCTCTCTTTCTCCAAAGGCATTTGATGAAGCAATTGCAGAGCTTGATACATTGAATGAAGATTCGTACAAAGACAGCACATTAATAATGCAGCTACTGAGAGACAATTTGACAGTAAGTACCAACTACAGTTAATATTCAATGGGTATTATATTGCATCACAGGCATCGTAAGTCAAAATTAGTTTTTTCAGAGAGAATCGTTAGCTGTGTAGCCCAATGCCTGTGCTTAAATTCAGATCTGTCTGAACCATATACAAGCAACCACAGACCATCTACTGAAAACTAAGCCACGTTGACAAGTGGTTCCTAATTCTGGCCGTCAAGATCCATTCCAGTCCAGGTATTTTTTCCAGCCTAAAGGGGGTCAGTACCTTTTAGTACTTGATTTGATACACAGCCCTAGACTGGACATTGAGGGCCATAGTTGGAAACCACTGGTTTAGGACAAGCCAGTGTAGTGGTGATGCATGTCCTAAAAGTTTTGGCTCGGCTCTATTTTCTAAGTCTAGAAGATGGACCCCTCATTAAAGCCAGTTTTTTTTTTTCTAACTGCATGGTGTGCAGTTTCCATTCCAGTTTTATTGTGATGGTCCCTTCTCTTGCTCAGTTATTTGACTTGTTTTCCATTGCTCGAAAGGCTAATTTGATCAGCAGTGATCCCTTTTGCTTCCAGTAATTTTACCTCCCTCGGGTATTGTTTAAAGTAGGTTAATGCAGCAGACCCTTTCCACGTCACTTCTATAGCACCACCACCACCCCCTGGTGCACACATAGGTTTGATTTCTGGCTTTGCCTTCATATTTAAATCAATTGTACCAGGTTATGGCTGTCAATGCTATAATTGTTTGATTTATAATTTAACATTTGCGCCCATTCAATTAAGATGACATTTTTGCCTATCAAAATAATGTTAGACATGTCCAGTGTAGTATTGTTTGTTCCCTTGAACCAGCTTATAAAATGTGTATTTTTATTCCTTCTAGCTGTGGACATCAGACAACCAAGGAGATGGAGATGAAACTGAAGAAGGAAAAGAAAACTAAAACTTGTCTCCCTGCTCCTGTTTTGCCTAAATTCCCAGTTCTTCAGCATCAAGACTGTCGTCCATTTGTCCCACCAATTAGTTTGTTTAGTTCTTTCACAAGCATCTGTCACTACTTTCTTTTTTGGGAGGGTGGGGGCTGTCAAGCTTAGGGGTGTATGTTTCCCATGTAGTTTTTGTGTGGGGCAAGGGAGGGAGGGGGGTGGTTATGTTAAGAAAAAAGGTGACCTGTTCAGTCAAAGGGTGCGACATTTTTCTGTATACACATTTTAAGTGTTTGGCATAGTTCTTACACACTGTTGTGGTGTGCCACAAAGCCGACACAGAAAAACAAATGTCCCGTGTCCAGGTGTTTGCCTGGGATCCAGTGTATAAATTGGAAATAACGGGAGCAAGAACCAAAATGCCATTGAGCACGTTAACTTGGGGGCGGGCAGAAGAGGTTAACATTCCATTAACTATCATCTGCTCTAGTTAATTTTCATTTTGGGGGATCCACAAGTAATATTTTTATTTCTATGTAAAGAATTTACGAGGTATAGAAAACCTAAGAACAAAGCAAGCAACGAAATAATGCTTGATACTGTAACTTTAATATTGTATATCGAGCAGAGCACTAAGAATTTCCCATATGGTTATCTAGTTATTACCTTTTTTTTTGTTTGTTTTGGGTTTTTTTTTTTTTTTTTATACTTGCCTAAAATGCATGTGGCTGTGAAATTAGTTAATGGGGAAGTAAATGGAGATTATTGCTGTCTGTCTGGCTGGCTAGTTATGTTTCATGTCTTCTAGAGTTTTCATACAGAACACCCAAGCATAATCGTTATTTGGAGGGGGAAAAAATGTAGTTTCATGTAAGTGGAATAAATACATTTTAAGATTGAACGTTTTTGCTTTTTATTTTACACTGCATCAAATGTTACATAATCTACATGTTATATTTAATCTGCTCTTTTGCATCTCTAAAAACTGTAATAGGGGCTTTCCATGTGGAATGATGCCAGAGTGCCTGATTTTGCAGGAACATCAGACAACATACATTTATTACCTATACTTCCAAAGATACTGTTTTGCAACTTTTTTATTATTAATAGCTTCTAATGCAGTTTCGTGGTTCATTCTGGGCTCATTGCAAATCTGTTTCCAATTCTAATTTAATTTCACATGTGTAATCCTTCACTACCTGACAATATACTTGCCAAATTTTATCTTTGGCTGTCCAGAGCTTCGGGAGATCAAGTTTTAATTGCAAACTAAAACTTAAATGGTGCTATTGACCATTTTGTCTCTATAAAAAGAATGTCCTAAAATATTATTTCTTAGTTAAAGCTCCTACACGAAGAAAGAGAAAAAATGTAAGCGTTGTTTTATCGGCTTACTTTTGTTCAGTACATCGGCAATGTAATTCTGTGTTGGATGTGCGAGGTTTTGAAGAATCTCAACCTTAACTTTAAAACGTGCTTTTAAAATGAAGTAAATTTTACTCTTTTTGCACTTCCATTAACTAAATAGGCCTGAATGTACAGTTTTTGAAGAAATAGATGATGTAGCAAATGTATTTTCATTTTAAAACATGGTACTACATTAAGTTCTCAGTTTGCTTTGTGTTGCCTTCCTGGAAGTCTGTTATCTCCTTTGGCCATTTCACTCCAACAGTGTCTTCTGGGTTAGCTAATTGTTCCTACCCATTCATTGACTTTTTTCCTATTAATAACCAATTTCACACTCCAGGCTGCATGACTCAGGAAGTACACCTAGTGTAGTACCAGATATGTTTGCTATAGCATGTGCTTCTTTTAAAAACTGCACATTTGAGACTTGTATAATGAGTAGATGTGCAACAATGTAGTGCTTTACACATCTATTAATAAAATAATCCCTAAGAAATTGTATTATCCAGGGATGGTCACAATGAACATTACCATAATCCGGCACAGCACCTCCTACATGGTTAATACCAGCAGCATAGCCATCATTATTTCTACAAATACTTTGAATTCAGACATACAAACTATAATACAGTGAGACTGTGACTCCTTGGGGTGATTCACCTACCATATAAAATGTAATGTTTTGTATGATCAGCAATTTATGCAATGTAATTTTTTTTGTTTGTTTGTTTTTTCCCAAAATACCTTTGACACTGCCAGGTGTCTACCCTTACTGTGCTTTTCTGACATTCACCAATAACCACTTCCTCTTGTTGCAAAATGCAGCTTGGAAGCACTTGCTCTACAACATTTCAGAAAATATGACTGATGCATCTGTGTAATGGGAGCAGATGCATCATGCTGCGTGTGAACTGTATAATTAGGCAATATCTACAGGGTATATCAAGGGCACAATGAGAAGGCTTCTGAAGATGTTATATAAGTAAGGGAGAGTTTGGTCTCCAATTGCACATAGCTATTAAATGACAACTAATTTGGTCTTTCGTTTAAGGTCTTGGATTTTAATATTTTAAAGAACTGGGACTTCAACCTGAATCAGCCATTTGGATCAGCGACAGGCTGCTGTTGCTATGGACCCTTTATGACTTGTGTTTATTCAAATTACTGTGTTATTTTTACAGAACTGGGAATCCTATGAAAGTGAGTGGCAAAGAGAGAATTGATTGTATGATCAGGTTTATACAAACCAAGTTGAAAATATCTGCAAAAAGATTCTAGTTTTCTTGTTTTTCTTTGTTTGCAAAATAAAGATGCAACGATTATGATTTTCCCAAGTCCGAAAACCTACATTTGCATAAAGTTCCAAGATGATCAATACAGTCAAAACTGAAAACCAAACCGAAACCACATTTGTAGAATGAAAAAACGTTGGTGGTTTCAGCACTAAGCCAGCGTCATTCACGGGAGCTCTATGCACACTTTGCTGCACAGAAGAGCAGGCTGCTGTCCTTCTTTATTAACAAGGCTGGGCAGCCTGCCTGGGACATGCTTTACAACCACTAACATACTTCTGTAAAGATTCAGGGAGAATGTTTTATTTAAAAAAATCATGTTTCTACTCTTAGTTAGCACACAAAATGAAAGCCATAACAGTCATTGTTTTGCTGCCTTTGAAAGCATTCCAGTACTGTAACACTGATTGTTAGTTATCATAATAAGCTTGTGGCTAGTATCAAATTAATCATTGTATATATATATATATATATATATATATATATATATATATATATATATATATATATATAACCTGATGAATAATGTTACGTTAACATATTGAATTACATTAGGCGAGGGTGACCTGATCTGGGTAATGTCTGGGTGGTATGATGCATCTTCCACTTATTAATGATGGACTTCACTGTGCTGAGAGGCTGGGTGGTCCAGTGGTTGAAGAAATGGGCTTGTAACCAGAAGGTCCACAGTTCAAATCCCACCTCAGCCACTGACTCATTGTGTGACCCTGAGCAAGTAACTTAACCTCCTTGTGCTCCATCTTTCGGGTGAGACGTAGTTGTAAGTGACTCTGCAGCTAATGCATAGTTCACACACCCTAGTCACTGTAAGTTGTCTGCTAAATAAACAAATAATATATATATATATATATATATATATATATATATATATATATATATATTATACACAGTGCCTATAGGAAGTATTCACCCCCCTGAGTCAATACTTGATAGAAGCACTTTTGGCAGCACTTACAGCTGTGAGTCTTTTGGGGTAAGTCTCTACCAGGTTTGCACATCTGGATCGTGCAATATTTGCCCATTCTTCTTGGCAAAATTGTTCAAGTTGGATGGGGATCATTGGTGGACAGCAATCTTCAAGTCTTGCTACAGATTCTCAATCGGATTCAAGTCCGGGCTTTGACTGGGCCACTCTAGAACATTCACTTTCTTGTTTTTAAGCCACTCCAGTGTCATTTTGGCTGTGTGCTTGGGGGTCATTGTCCTGCTGAAAGGTGAATCTCTGTTCCAGTCTTGGGTCTTTTGCAGACTGAAGCAGGTTTTCCTCAAGGATTTGCCTTTATTTAGCTCCATCCATTTTGCCCTCTACCCTGACAAGCTTCCAAGTCCCTGCCGATGAAAAGCATCCCCATAGCATGATGCCCACCACCATGCTTCACAGGAGGGATGGTGTTACCTGGGTGATGTGCTGTGTTGTATTTGCACCAGACAACGCTTTGCATTTAGGCCAAATAGTTCAATTTTTGTTTCATCGGACCACAGAATCTTTTGCCACATCTTTTCAGTCTCCCACATGCCTTTTTGCAAATTCCAAGTGGGATTTTACATGGGCTTTTTTCAGAAATGGCTTCCTTCTTGCCACTCTTCCATACAGGCCAGATTTGTGGAGTACCTGAGCTATTGTTGACACATGGACAGTTTGTCCCATCTCAGCCATGGAACGCTGTAGGTCTTTCAGAGTTGTCATTGGCCTCTTGCTGGCTTCTCTGACCAATGCCCTTCTTACCCGGCTGCTCAGTTTGGGAGGACGGCCTGTTCCATTTAAGTTATTGTGTGAATTCTGAAGGTAATTGGTTGCACCTGGGCTTGTTTAGGAGTGTCATAGCAAAGGGGGTGAATACTTATCTAATGAAGACTTTTCAGGTTTAATTTCAAGATTGTTAGTTTAATTTGTTTGTTACAGCGGATGGTATCGAGGTGAAACAAAGAGCTTGCTGCCTGGCCGCATGCATCATTGTTTTAAATTCTTGTGTAGCAGTTCGTGGGATAGCATTTTTGAATTTGTAAACATTTGGCTGTCTTTGTGTGGCAGTTCATCTCTATAAACCACATTCATCTACTCTGTTACAAGCTTTAGTACTGGTATTCAAAATTACAGAAACGCATCATCCTTCAATCTGAGGTTTCCAGTGGCTCGCCTAGTAAAAGCTGCTCAGAGTGAGTCAAGTGAACATAGTTCAAATCCCTGCCATATTGTGGTGCTGATCTGTGCTGGGGCTCAAAAGGAGACCCGCATTGGCTAGTGGAGTTGTGTCTGAGTTCATTTCACCATGTTTCAGACACCCTTTCTGGTCAGGTGCCCAACAAGGCCAGGCAGAGACTTCCCAGATGCAACTCTGGAGGCTCCATTAGCTTTGATTGGCCTGACCGGTTGCTTGCTGGTTTTCAGTAAGTGGGTTGCAGCAGTGAATTGACATTCTAATTGGGCAGTTAGAACAACAAACCTAGGTGAAATTGTTAAAAAAAAAACAGTTTAAAGGCCATACTTGCTAGGTGTTAAAACAAAACCTATTTTCATTTTATTATCTGTACAACAGCACCATTTTCACAAATCTTCGAAATATTGTGTGCAGGTAACGTTGATCTTTTCAGTATTTTTGTCAGTGTTATATAAGCTCAATGGAGCTCAAGGAGTGCCACACACAACAGAGGGAGGATGATCAGCTCTTACACAATACTGACATGTAGCTACACGCTTCCTTGAGCGAAAGGTGGGTGTCACCCAGCTCAAAGAATTTACAAGCATAAAGCCTCTAAAAGTGCCACATCTTTAATGATTGTGTGGGGACTGGAAATGCTACTCAAACTTATGAAAGACAGGATTTAAAACAATTGTTTTGATCCATGCCAGTCACTGTTTCCACGGAAAACTGGTAGCTAGTGTTAAAGACCTGCATCTTTTATTGCAAATAATCAGAAAATATGGAGATATGGATGTTGTATCATACAAAGCCGTTTGTGCCGAACAAATGCAATGAAGACCAACTTTTTCGTCTATTTGATGATATCTTGTAAATGACACTAAAAAATAATGTTTTAATAATAATACATAATATATGTGTATGTTAAATATAATGTACTAAATACTATTATTTCAGAGAATTTATACAATTAAGCAAAGTTAGACATTACTCAAAATCCTGACTAAAATGAACTATACTGGTATATATTTTTCACACAATCTGTCATCTTCATAACTACCTCTTTTGCTGTTGTATCATCTGATGAATCTGAATCCCTGTCACTGTCACTTTCTGCCTGACATTCTTCATCCTCACTGCACTCAGCACCAATGTAACAGCTATAGAACCTCGTCTCCACTCATTCCACAATAAACATTTTCCCCCAAAAATCGGAAGCAATATGCAATTTATTAAATAAATTCAGTACTTTATGCGTGTCACATGTAAAGCATAAGTGCTTAATTCCAAATGTCCACATTACTGGACTGCATTTGTTTTCGTCAAAAAAAATATTACTAAATACCAACAACATCAGCAGGCTCTTATAAAAAGATTTGTCGGCCAAGGCTCATAAGTCTCCATTTCCATCTTCTTTTGATTGACGTAATGCAAACGTCTTCCGTCAAACAGCACACCAATAGAAAGCCTAGGTGTCCATCTATCTGCACATACAGACCTGGTTGCTGTACTGCTGATCTGTGCAATGCAAATCTCAAACGAAAAATGTCCAGTGTACTGCACGGTTGGAATGAAATGAAAATAATGTGAAGGTAGAAATTCTTCCAACCCCCTTAACTGATCACAAAACAATATATATATATATATATATATATATATATATATATATATATATATATATATATATATATATATATATATATATATACGATTAGATTTATCAACAATCCCAATAACCAAAAATAGTAAAACTTCATATTGGAAGCTAAATATCTCTTTACTAGAAAATGAAAAAGTTTAAAAAATATATATAAATAAATTAATTGACGTTTATTAGATTAAAGCCTAAAATGAAAAATATTTTTGGGAAGAATTAGGAGCTCCTAAAATTTGAAATTAGAAAATTTGCTATGAAACTTGGTAGTAAGCAGACTAAAATGAGACAAAAGTAGGAGGAAGATCGTAACTGCTAAAATTATTACTCTTTCAAAAAAAAAAGAAAAACTACTGATCGCGCGTCAGATGAGGAGAGACTTGAAATGAATGAACTACGGAATAAATAAGATGAGTTATATAAATTCAGGGCTAAAGGGGCTTTTATTAGGGCAAGAAAAAAATGGTTAGAAGAAGGAGAAACACATTCTTCTTACTTTTTTAGATTGGAAAAACACTACTTCCAGAGCAACTCCATTACTCAACTTATTGTGGATGGCAATATCACAAATAACCCAAAGGAAATAGCCACTCACTGTGCACATTTCTATCATAATTTATATAAATCTAACGTCTGTGAAAATTCTACTAAATATTTTTTGACTTAATAGGAAATGTTAAAACTATTAATGCAGATGAAAAGTTTTTTTTGATGGACCCGTCCTTATGCAAGAAATGATAGACTCAATTGGAAACCTTAAAAATTACAAATCAGCAAGTAATGATGTATTACCCCCAAATTTTATTAAATGTTTGTGAAGCAGTTGTCTATTTATTTGTATAAAGTATATTCAGAAAGTATAAATGTAGAATCTCTGCCGCATACCTTGAATCAGGGATTAATTACCTTAATACCTAAACCCAAAAGACGTTATTTTACTTGATAACTGAAGACCCATAAGTCTTCTCAACAACGATATATTAGCT
The DNA here is from genome assembly GCF_902713425.1 of Acipenser ruthenus. Taxonomy (NCBI): domain Eukaryota; kingdom Metazoa; phylum Chordata; class Actinopteri; order Acipenseriformes; family Acipenseridae; genus Acipenser; species Acipenser ruthenus. Next base: position 44,190,346 of record NC_081192.1, read on the forward strand.
TTGATGTTTGCAAAAAGAATGTAAATAGCTCTTAATACAATAATAGATGAAACACAATCGGGTTTGATGGAAAATGGGCATATTACAAATAATATTAGGTTAGTATTAGATATTGTAACAGGGCGAGCAGCCCTGTACATTGTTTTGTTTATTTTAGTTTTAGAACGGAGTCCCCTCCGCCCATGTGCAGTGTATTTTGTATTTGTTTTGTATTATGATTTATTTATTGTAATTTGTGACGGCGTACCGCCGTGTTATTGTTTTGTTTATTTTTAAAACGTGTCCTGGCAGAGGCGAGATCGGTGCTCGTCCTCTGCCAGGAGTAATAATTAAAACTCGTGCAGAAGGTGGCCATCTCCCGAATTAATTAGGTGATTTAATTTGTTGCTAATTGGGAGATGGTCACCTGTTATAAAAAGCCTGCAGCTCTCTAGCTCGGGGTGGGGTGTTGGAAGGAGAGGAGAGGAGAGGAGAGGAGAGGAGAGGAGAGGAGAGGAGAGGAGAGGAGAGGAGAGGAGAGGAGAGGAGAGGAGAGGAGAGGAGAGGAGAGGAGAGGAGAGGAGAGGAGAGGAGAGGAGAGGAGAGGAGAGGAGAGGAGAGGAGAGGAGCAAAACAAAACAAAACAAAACAAAACGTAAATATTCCAGGAACAGTGACAGCAACTGCCCAGCCTGACCTGGGATCGTATTGTTTATTTTGTGTTCGTGATTTGTTTTTGTTTACCCTTTTATTTTGCTCGGTGAGCACATTGCTTTTTGTTTAAATATTTTATTTATTTTTGTTTGCTTTAAATAAAACGGCCACTGCACCGTACCTTTTGTTTTTGTGGTGCCTTCTTCTGGTCTGACGTCACCACTCGTCCATTCCTGTCACAGATATCTTAGATTATTCGGATTTGATAGCAGAAGAAAGTTATATATATATATTTTTTAACTTTTGATACAGTTGAACACCATTTTATCTTTAATAGTCTTAAAATAATTTGGCTTTGGGAGTTTTTTTATTAAAGCAATTAAAACTCTTTACAACAATAGTAATAGCTAAATTAAATTAGGTCATGGTACTTCCCAAAGATTCTCTATACAGCTTGGCATCCCATAACAAAATCTCATATCTCATTACAAAAAAGCTTTGTGTAGAAATTGGAATAATAATGGCAAGATGCACCATTTCTCCACTGGCTTTTACCATGGCAATGGAAGTAATTATTAGGGTGTCAAAATGGGTAGTGGGAGGAGAACGCTTGGCTTCTGGAATGCGGCTGCCACCAATTAGAGCATATATGGATGACATGATAATCAAAGATTCTCTATACAGCGTGGCATCCGACAGGGTTGTCCCATTTCACCTTATTTGTTTCTACTTGCAATGCAGCTCCTGACAATCCATATTAATAATAGTGGTTTACAGGGTGTTTCAATTGCAGAGAAACAAATAATTATGTCAATTGGCAGATGATACAACTCTTTTCTTGAAAAACAAATCTCAGATACCAATAACATAATTAAAACATTCTCAAAAGCTTCATGTCAAAATTTAAATATTAAAAAATGTGAATTATTACCTGTTAACATTGTAATGAAACCTCTATATTGAAATCAATTAAAAATGAAGTAAACTATTTACGAATTGTTATAAATAAAGATTTTAAAAAAAAACAGATGTATTCTAAATTTTAACCCTCTTATTGCAAAGGCACAGCATAAATTAAACCAATGCCTGCAAAGAGATTTATCTTTAAAAGGTAGAATTTTGCTCACTAAGGCTGAAGGCATTTCTAGACTAACCTATGCAGCTTTATCTCTTGATGTACCAAAAGACATAAATAATATGATTGATAAAATAAAACTAGTTATATTAGAAAATCAGTAATAATGAACAACTATGAATCTGGAGGCCTAAACTTTCTTGATTTTTCCACCTTAAACAATACCTTCAAAATTGGATTAAACAATTTATTAAGACTTCAGCTTCAATTTGGAATTGTATTCCTTCCTATATTTTTAATAATCTTGGTGGTTTAAACCTTCTATTGTTATGTAATTACATTATCAATAAAATTCCCATCAAATTATCCAACTTTCATAAACAAATGTCTCTTTCTTGATCTCTGATTTACAAACATAATTTTTCCCCACACAAATATTTCATTTGGAATAACAAAGATATTTGCTATAAAAACAGATCAATTTTTTCCCCCAATTGGTTCAACAATGGCATCATATTAGTTACTCAATTATTTAACTGTAATGGCAATCTTAACTATACAGAATTGTTATCCACTTTCAAATTACCTATTACAACCAAGGAATTGGCAATTACTTTCGACTCGATTCCTAGAGGAGTAATCAATTTACTGAAAAATTATTTGAAAGCTTTATCTTGTCCTTTACCTTCCCTTGACCCTTCCGAAACTTTTACTGGAAAATATTGTTTATTTGATAATACTAAAAATAAGAATAAATGTATACAATATCTTTTTCAAAATGATCTAGTATCCATTCCTTATACTGTGGCTTATTGGGATAGTTTTTATTGAGAGTATAAACTGTATAATATACTATTCTGTATATTATTTTTCTTTTTTGAATCTTTTGTTCTCATTACATTACAAAATTAACATTGCAGAGAGAGAGAGAGAGAGAGAGAGAGAGAGAGGTCTGCTTTCCAGAACCTTTCAATTAAAATATAATGTGGTATTTTGCTGTACTAATGTAACAAACTACGGGTGACTATTACTTTATATAAATTATCATGTTACGTACAAATGTAAGAATTGGCTTTCTGTGGTGATGCACTTTTTTCTTTCAAATAGCATATATCTATGATTTATTTTAATTGCAATATATATATATATATATATATATATATATATATATATATATATATATATATATATATATATATATATATATATCTTGCACACAATTACAGTTTTGTTACATGATACATTAGTTTATCTCTAATTTAGCTAATGCATACGGTTCACTACCACATGAGCTTCTTTGGGCAGCATTTGATTATCTTCAGTGTACCAAGGACAATAACAAAATTAGTGAAAGCCTACTTCGGAGATTTGCAATTTTGTTTTTCAATTTCATAATTCACTACTACATGGCAATGTCTAAAAATTGGAATAATAATGGCAGGATGCACCATTTCTCCACTGGCTTTTACCATGGCAATGGAAGTAATTATTAGGTCATCAAAATGGGTAGTGGGAGGAGAACGCTTGGCTTCTGGAATGCAACTGCCACCAATTAGAGCATACATGGATGACATGACAATCATGACTACAACAGTAGTCTGCACTAATCGGTTATTGGGCAAACTAATCAATAACATTGAATGGGCACGAATGCAATTCAAGCCCCCGAAGTCAAGCAGCATCTCTATAATTAAAGGTAAAGTAGGTTCTACATTAATGGTGAAGCAATACTAACAGTGTCTGAGAAGGCTGTGATAAGTCTTGGGAGATGGTGTGATTTTGACCTAAAGGACACAGTTTGTGGGGGAGAAGTGAGACAACAAGCAGTGGAAGGGTTGAAGAGCATAGACAGCAGCGCTTTACCGGGCAAACTTAAACTCTGGTGCTTTCAGTTTGGTCTACTGCCAAGACTTCTGTGGCCACTCACTGTGTATGAGGTTTCCTTGACAACATTAGAGAAGCTGGAAGCGTTAATCAGTTCATACGTAAGGAAATGGTTAAGCGTTCCACACTGCCTCAGCAGAGTGGGACTGTATGGTAAAGGGATACTGCAGCTGCCAGTCTCAGCTCTAACCGAGGAGTTTAAGTGTGCCAAGGTTTGATTGGAAATGACATTGGTAGAGTCACACAACAAATGTGTGAGGGAGGCAGCACCTGTGTTGAAAACTGGAAGAAAGTGGACGGCAAAGGAAGCTGTGGAAGATGCAAAGGCTGCCCTTTGTATCGGTGATATCATGGGGCAAGTACAGCATGGAAGAGGAGGCCTTGGTCTCAGTTCAGCTCCTCCTACATGGCACAAAGCAGCCCCAGCTCAATGGAGGAAGCTGGTAGTCAACGAAGTGCAAAAGCAGGAGGAGAGGATGAGGTGCCTAAAGGCAGTTTCCCAGGCCAAGCAGGGAGAATGGACGAGATGGGAGAGTGTGGAACAACGCAAGATCAGCTGGCGAGATCTATGGATAATGGAACAGAGCAGGATCAGTTTCCTCATCAGGTCAACATATGATGTTCCCATAATCACCACAGAACCTTAATCTATGGGTAGGAGAGGATCCATGGTGTCCTTTGTGTTCATCGCCAGCTACATTAAGACACATTTTGACAGGATGTAAGGTGGGTCTTAGCCAAGGACGGTTTACTTGGCGTCATGACCAAGTGCTGCGATGTTTGGCCTTAGCATTGGAAGACAAGCGCAGCATGACCAACAGGTTGCCACCAGTTCCAGCAATATATGACTGTGATGGGGTGCAGCCTATTTTGTGGTGGTTTTGTGTTTTTTGCATTGTTTAGAGTGGATATGAGTGAGTTTGGGGTGTGGTTCAGTGAGTGAGTTTGTATGAGGAATGTGTGGAATGTGCCTGGGCTAATGAGGTGCGAATTGCCCAATTAGCCCAGGCACCTGTATAAAAGGGAGTGGTTGGGTGTTTGTGAGAGTGAGAAGACCTGTATGAGAGAGTGAGTGGTTATTTTTGGTATAGTTTGTTTAAAGCCTGTTTTTGTGTTTGTCTTTTTGGTTGGCCATTGTGCCTTTTGTTTTGTGTATTTTGTTTAATTAAAAGTCTTTTATTTTCCCTGCAAAAAAAAAAATAAAACACAAAACCACCACAAAATAGGCTGCACCCCATCAGAATGACACACAAAGGACAATATTCCTCCATTCAGGGGAGCAACGACCAAGAAAAGGTATTAAAACAAAAACTCGTCTAGGACAACTGGAAGCTGCTAGAGACTGGAAAATGCTGGCAGATGTTGGACAATGGCATATTTTTCTGCCTGAGATTGCCACCACTAACCTTCGACCTGATATTGTCTTGTGGTCTGGAACAGCACGCCTTGTTTACCTGGTAGAGTTAACAGTGCCATGGGAGGATGCTGTGGATGAGGTGTATAAAAGGAAGAAACTTCGGTATGCTCAACTGGCTGCTGAAGCAGAACAGCGAGGATGGAGAGTCCAGGTTTACCCAGTGGAGGTGGGTTGTCGAGGATTTGTGGCATACTCCATATCCTGGATTCTCAGAGACATTGAATTCAGTGGTCAAGAGTTGCGATGCATAGTGAAGAACTTATCTGAAGCAGCAGAGAGAAGCAGCAACTGGCTCTGAGGCGAAAAGATTTTGGTTGGGGACCTCAAGCATTGTAGAAAGAAAGCAACGTAGATATAAAGGAAGGTAAGTAAGCTGGGCTTAGCTGAGTGGGGGATGGAAGGGGGGGGGGTGATGCTGGGATATCAGAATCACTGTCGAGCCCTCTTAAGGTGTCATGGGCTAGTCGACGAAAATCCAAGGTTGGAAGGTGTCCACTTGACGACCCCAGAGAAGGACCCTACTCAGCTCAGTCCAGTAAAATAAGCTATGTCTTAGTTGGTGCTATAGACTGCCCCTTTTCTCATTTATGTCCCAAATTCTGGGCAGCTTTGCTTTTCAGATAACGTCCCAAATTCTGGACCACACTGGTTTTCAGATAACGTCCCAAATTCTGGGCCGATTTGGTGTTCACTTTGCTTTTCTGAATTCAGCCCAATTTTTGGGATATTTTGTTCAGCTGACAGCTGAATTTCTAAGTCATGCATGCTCAGTTTACCATATAAAAGTACAAGGGAACTGGATCATGGATTCATTTAAGAGTGACCTTTAGTACATGAATCAAAGTTAATGTATTTTTCTCTCCCCAGAAAACATTATTTTTTTATGAAGAAATAGAAATAAAATGTAAATGTAAAAAAACAACATATTTCTTTATTACAATGAAGAAACTACATTGCACTGAAATAGATACATGAAAATTCATTAAAGCAGTCATTTTCCTTTATTAAAGGCTAATAGTAAAACACATTTTTGGAACATGGTATTCCAAAAAAAAAGGACATCTCATTTGCTTATGTAATGTCCATCAATACAGTATATAGTCATGCATATGGGGTTTATCAGACCTTCTGGGTTTACGAGACCAGTGCCCTTTAACAACGTCAAATAAATCTTATTGTATTGTATTAGTCAATATTTTCCTTATCTATTCCTGATAGTTTATTATACTGTAGGCTATAGATACTGTTTGAAATGTAAACAACCCTTAACCATTTACTGTATAGTCCTTCCCACTTGGAAACATTTACACTGGTCATAAAAGGGTTAACTGCAAGAGTGACAGAATGACACAAGTTAATTGTATCAATCTGTGTGACCTACTTAATGCCTAGATTGATACTTTGTTGTAGTTGATACTTCTAACAGTCCATAGGCAGTCCTGATATTGATAGAATGCCACAGGTTGTGTCAACTTGTGTTACTTAATAACCCTACATTATTTAATTGGACCAATTAAGCTTCCAATAAGCATAAAAACCAGGAGGGACAGCAGCCCTCCAGGACCATGATTGGAGACCCCTGCTAGCAGGTTCATTGCTCCATATCACCAGATTTATATTCAAACACCTAATGAATCCCCCCAATTGTTTCTTGCTAATTCTGCATTTGTTATGTGCTTCTCCAGGCAGAATGTATGTATTTTATGAAACAAGCGGTGTGTAGTGTGGTGACTACATCTTCCTTACAGTGAGTGTAAAGCGATCAGTTTTGTTCAAGGAATGTATAGCTAGAAACATGTTTCAGCTCGTTTCATCATCATATATCCATGATGTAATTAAGAAATTGAGATGGTTTAACAATGTCAATTACAGCTTTAAAGGCAGGTAGAGAATAGCAAACCCAATTATAAACAACCTTGCATTTTGTGTTTACCCAAAAGTTTTGAGGTAAGAACTCACTAAATAAAAATAAAATAAATAAAAAAACAACAAGAAACTTGCTGTGCCCTCTACCAGCATCCCAAAGTGGGCACTGATAAGCAATGGAATGTCCATTTTTTCACACCAATGGAGGGTTCTGAAACTCCAGGAGCAATCAGAGAGCTGTTTATGCTGCCAGCATACAACACTTCAAGACCTTGGGTGGTTTAGAACCCCCTTTACAATACCAGGCAGATTCCCCTTTCTCATCCTTTTGAGGGTGATTGAGCCAGGGTCATCAAACACTTTGAACTCCCAAACTTACCGTACCCCTAGATTTAAAAAGCTCTTTATTTCATATAGCACCTTTCATCCCATAGGATACCAAAGCTCTTTACACGCAGCAGCTATTTACTTTGCCAGCACACTGACACAGCAGTTAAAGTGGGAGAAGTGAGGAACTGCTTAGCCAATTGAACTACAAGAGGAAATTTAGGTAGGCCAGATTGTAAGTGCCTGAATTGAAATGTAGTCATTATATTTGCATAGTCCAACTGTTTGAACATTATTTGTAGCTTACAGTTTAAACTATCAGGAATAGATAAGGAATATTTTAAGGAATAGTTCTTGCGTGTGATAGGTGAATAAAATATATTGAACTCCACCATTCCATTCATTTTGAGGTCTGATAAACCTCTAGGCATGACTATATTGTAGCGATCCTGAGGGGGAGAGGAAAGAATAAAACGATAGATGGGTGGGGGCAGGGAAAGTGAGGCATATAAGGGGATGCAGGGAAAAGAACGGGAGGATTGGGGAAGACAAGTGTGAGAGAAGGTTGTGTTTGGGGGAGATAGAGAGAGTGAGTGAGAAAGGGTAGGGTAAAAGAAAAACTACTACAATCATTTATTTTCACTTTCGACTCCCATTTCCCTTTCCCTCACTTTATGATTTCATTTTGTGATTATTTAATTATTGTAAAAATAAGTGGCTTGAGCCTTTATCTACTCACAGTTGCAGTCTCATTTCTGTCCCCAAAAGAATCCGAAACGCTACAATACAGTATAATAAACTATCAGGAACAGATAAGGAAAGTGTTGACTAATACAATAGATTTATTTGAAGTTGTTGAAGGGCACTGGTCTCTTAAACCCAGAAGGTCTAATACTGATGGACATTGCATAAGAAAATTACATGTCCTTTTTTCCTTGTGATGATGTAATCTGTTCCTTCTCAAAAATGTGTTTTAGTATTAGCCTTTAATAAAGGAAAACGATTGCTTTAATGAATTTTCATGTATCTGTTTGTGCAATGTAGGAAAAATGTTGGGTTTTTTTCCATTTAAATTTTATTTGTTTCTTCATAAAAGAAAGTTTTCTGGGGAGAGTAAAAAAATACATAACTTTGATTGATGTACTATGGGCTACTCTTAAATGAATTCACGATCCAGTTCTTGTGCACTTTTTTATGGTAAACTGAGCATGTATGACTTAGAAACTTGGCTGTTAGCTGAGCAGAATATCCCAAAAACTGGGCTGAATTCAGAAAAGCAAAGCAGCCCAGAATTTAGGACGTTATCTGAAAACCAAAGCAGCCCAGAATTTGGGACGTTATCTGAAAACCAAAGCAGCGCAGAATTTGGGACGTCATCTGAAAAGCCAAAAAGGCCCAGAATTTTGGACGTAGCCTGAGAACAGTTTATATGTAAAACTGTGATTGCGTTAGAGATAAAATAATGTATACTGTAACAAAACTGTAATAGTGGGCAGGATATTGAGAGCGCGTGAATCCTAGTCAACAATCTCCCTCCCGATCTGTCAGGGCGCTGTTTAACAGGAACAGAATGGCTCGTACTGGTTGGTCTGGCAGTTCATTCCAGGGTCATTTGGAAGCCAGCCAGCCAGGAAGGGGGCGGAGTCAGAATGCCCAAAGTCCTCGTCCTAAAGCGGTACATGATGTGTCGGTCATGGATTGGAGGAGACGTGACTGGACTAGCTATCGCAGGGGGCGTGACTAAGAGTATAATTGGGGATGTGACAATGTAATCTGTTCCTTTGATGTGGTTACGAAACTGACCGAGAAAGGAAATGGGCTGTGTAAACGTATCGAGAGTGTTAAGTGTTTTGTTTGTTTGTGGAATCTAACTGTCTGTTTGTCACTACTAGACGGCTAACACGAGCCGGGAAGCTGTCAGTACAGACCAGCATCAAGCCCGGACTGCACTTACACCACTTGTCAATGAATACCTTACACCTGCACCTGCACGCAGAGCACTCGCTGTCAGGAGAAGTGACCGTGTCTGTCGTGTGTTGTTTGTGATTTATTATTTTGGGACTGAACCCCATGGTTTAAAGCTTGCAATACACATTGGTGTGTAGAGCCAGCGTTTATTATTTAATGGTCTAAGCAGACAAAAAGAGAAATAAAAGAACTGTTTTGAACTGTGAACTTTGTGTTTGTCATTGTTAATGTTTTTAGTGCATGATACATATTTAAATACTATATAGTACACATACATTTAGTCCCTTCAGATCTGTAGACTTGTATACCCTTTTTCAGTACTGGAAACATCGAAATAATAATAATAATAATACCTTCATTGGTCATTTGTTGTAAAGACGTCGACATATCTGAATTTTTTTCATCAAGGTTTTCTTTTGAAACGTCTCCAATCACATGAAAATAATTTGTTATTTTCCTCATCTTGGTTTGACAAGTTTTCAAACTGTCTGAGGTGTGACACAGGCCCAGTTTTTGGGATGGAACCTCATAACAGTCTCGCTTTTTGATTGGTCCTTGTCTGTCAGAGGAATATGATGTCAACACGAGTCAACCTTTCAATTAAAATATAATATGGTATCTTGCTGTACTAATATAGAAAACTATGGGTGATTATTACATTATATAAATTATCATGTTCTGCATGAATGTAAGGATTGGCTTTCTGTGGTGATGCACTTTTTTCTTTCAATAGCATATATCTATAATCGTTTGCGTGAATTATTTTAATTGCAAATATGTATCAGTTAAGTTTGTGTGAGCCTGTGAACGTGTGGGTTGCAGTGCTCAGGTGTACAGGTGATGCAGGTCCTTTAATATATATATATATATATATATATATATGATTATTATTTTATCATTACCCAAAAAAGATCCAGGTACCTAGCGCTAAAAGAAAGTTTACAAACTTTTCTCAACCGGGGTGCCTTATCCTGGGAATTTTTTCAAAAAAGTACCGTTCCAGCCGTGATGCACAGAAAGGAAAAATCCAGGTTCACAATCAAAGTTTCAACAAAACACATTTTTCAAAAATTAGCTTATGCGTTTCAACAATATGTCTTCATCAGAGCAGTCTTTTTCCTTTCTGTGCCTTTACGGCGGAACAGTATTTTTTTATGGATTTAATCAAATATTTTAAACCTAGATATCAAACAAAATCACAGAAAATGTGAACAAAAATACAGATAAAAAAATCATGATAAGTTTTTAGTATGAAACGTGACTGTGAACAGGCTGGCTTTGTGGATGACGTCAGACACGGAAGAACACGCAGCACTGCGAGCGAATGTGAATGCGCTGCTTGCGCAGTTTAATAAATGAACAAATAAACAAGTTGAACAAAACACTGCACATAAAACAAAATGGCACGTTGGCCAAAATAAATAGTCAAACAAACACTTCTGAACAGTTTCATTAATACGCTTAATAATTTCAACTATAAATAAATGATAAATTCCCATTTAGAAAAAAAAATCAGTAAACTGATACAATCTACAGAAGTCTAGTCAGACGGCAGTTTCGCGGCACAGCAAATGAACTTTTGGAATCACTAGAAAAAGATTTAAAGTGCAGTCTACGAACTCTTTTTTTTTTTACTTTCCTTTTCTCATGTAAAATATTCATTTATATATGTTTCTATGTTTTTTTTCATATTACCATTCTCATCTGTGCTTATCTACACATTGCAATGCTTTTTTTTTTTTTTTTACCAATGCTCAGTAAACATTTACAAAGGTACATTTTTTGGGGTTATGTTCATGTGGGCTAAGTAGGAGTCCAATATAATCTGCCTGGCACTTCACCATCATAATAGCACAAAATATTATTGAGCAGAGAGTGTGCCTCTTGCCTAGAACATTGATATCTCCTGAGTGTGGTATTTTGTTTATTAGGATCATAAGTGTTTTGCAATGTAACTGTTTGGTAGTACATATAAATTGAATGTCAGTATGGGCTCTGTGTTCAACAGTTGCAAAAGACTCACAGAAGACTAATAGAAACCTTTATAAGCTCCTTATGGAGAGAAGGCTATTGGATTTCTGTGTGTCGGGTTTTGGAAATTGGACAGCATGCCGGGATACAGTTAGTATGCTCTTGCTTCAAGTAAACTTTATCAGTCTGTGGAGGAAAAAAAAACATCTTCATATGTCTTGGAAGCACATAAATACTACATGAAATCAAAAAACACAATGATAAATAAATGAAAAATACTTTGCAGTAATTCAATGTGTGGTATACTGGTAGATACCAGAACACAGAGTTTGCATCTCTTTGCTTAGATGACTTGTATGAGATTGTGAAGGGCACACACACTTCTTTTCAAGATGTAATGGTGGTCAAGATTGAAGAGCAATTTGGAATGGGCATGTGATCTTTACCCAGTTATTTAATTCCTGATTTTCTCCCCAATATAGAATATCCAAATACTACCCTATCTGCATCAATTCCCTTCACAGTTCAGGAGAACTGAAGGATCAGTGGGTGTCCTCAGATCCCACAGCCAAGCCAATTTATGTTTCACACTCAGGAGCTCAGAATTGGATGTCAGCGAGCTACCAGCCTCTCAAGGACAAAGGCCAGCCCTGCAGGTGTCCGTCTGAGCTTACCAGGCACCTAGCCAGAGGTTTCTGCTGTAGCGCAATGAGGAGAAACAGTCCCTGTGGTTTTTGTCTCCCTTATTCGCGGGAACGCCAAACCCAATGCGACACTCCCTCCAAAATTCCCAGTGAAAACCGGCACAGCCAGGACGTGAAATAAAAGAGTTATCTTAACTATTGTATTTTTTAGATTTACATTATATTACTTTCTGTTTGAATCATCACATTCTGATGACTTTTTAAAACATGTGGCCTCAAAAGAGCTAACCAAGGGGGATCCCGAGTGGTGCATCCAGTAAAGGCGCTCCACGTGCAGGATGCGCCCTATAGTCTGGACGTCGCCGGTTTGAGTCCAGGATATTCCACTGCCGACTTTGGACAGGAGCTCCCAGGGGCCGAGTTTGTCTTCGCCGCTCCCGAGTCAGCACAGGGATGGTAGCGGTAGGCTGAGCCTAAATACAATTCGGCACTTGGGAGAAAAACATGGTAAAAATTAATTGCCGACTACTGAATTTAAAAAAGAAAAAAGAGCTAACCAGGTGCATCAGGTACCCTTGAGTGCAACCATTAACCTGTCCGCCCCCAACACTCGCCTCCTAGTGCTACGTGGTAATTCGGATGTATTTCTTAAGCCGGGTCCACACCTGAGCGATCAGTTGCGCAACCCAATTGCTCCCGAAATCGCGCAACTCAGTTGTGAGCAATTGCTGTGTCCACATCTGAGCAATTACTTGTGCAACAAGGTTCCCGTGTCTACAAGATTCATTTTTTTATGATAACTGAGGTGACAGGTTTTTTTTTTTTTTTTTTTTAACATTTTTATTTCATCTACAAGGTGAAGTAGTTTTTTTTGGTTTTGACAACCGAGTTGACACGTTTTAGTTTTTTTTCTCCCGTGTCTAGAATCGTATTTATTTTATTTATTTTTTGACACAGGTCGACCGGTAATTAATGAGGAAGAGTTGGCTGTTATTTTTTCAACTGTTATTTTAAATGCCATATTCCGTAAAGAAAAAAACAAAGCCGCGTAAAAGCTGGAGGAAACCGTTAATTTCTTTTTTTTTTATACCGCCGACATTTTTAAAATTAGAGCTTCTTAATATGCAAGCCGTGCAATCAGTATTATAAGAACCAATCAGAGTTGGCGAATTGCCACGTGATCGCCTGTGTCTACAGAAGTCGCTCAGCTGGTTGCTTGGAAAATAGAGCACTGCTCTACTTCAAGCAACTAGTTGCGCAACTACTCACAACTGAGTTTTCTGGTAAAGGGATGGAACCTACTTTTTAATTCTATGTGTATTTTTCACTTGCTAGGTAATTTAATCCCTTTCCCTCACATGCCTTAAGTCATTGTCTCTTACTATGACTCACTTTCAATTACACTCAAGTACAGGCATGGGCTTCATTGATTCATAATGACCCAGTTTCTGCTTGAAAACGATAATCATTCATATAAAATATCACTGTCTTGCGGCATAATCCAATTCCAGACAAAGCCTATTGATGGTTATTACTGTTTATTTATTTATTTATTTTTTAAAAATCTTTTTATCTTAATTTTGTTCGTTTTTTGTCTCAGATACAATATACAGAATGCAGGGTGTGGCAGTCAGTTGCACAAATCTAGGTAACGGGTCATTACTCTTCTCACAAGGTAGATGTCTGCATTGGTGGGGAGTACTGTACTGTCATTGGCAAACTGTTTGTAGCTGACAAAATAATTTCATACAGTAAATCGTACCTGTCATGCACTCTTATTTACAAAAGAGTTTCAAATATTCAAATTTGAAGTAAACATATGTTATAGCAAACATGTTTTAAATTTTAAAACATGATATCTAGTACTACATAAGGTTGAAGAAAGTTCTTACTTTGTATCTCATGCTTTCCAGGAAGGCTTCGAGGTCAAAGCATCTTATTGGCTGCAAAGCACGCAGGTCTAGGGGAAGCAGTTGGTTGGTTACTAACAGAAAGGGGTTGGGCCAATTTCGCTCTCCAGCTAAAAATGGCCCCAGAAGTGAATGACAATCCATAAACATGTCTTGCAAACACTTCTTTAGTTGTGTTTAACACAGTGTAGTACCAGCTAACATGTTTAATATTAAAATGTATTTCTTTCTAAACTGCACATTTGAGACCTATGCAGTCAATGAATGTGCACTGCAGGAAATATTTGATTAGCTACAACCACTTTAACTATGAACTGAGATGAACAGTGAAGGAGATTTGAGTAAGTATAATAAATGAATATGCAGTATTGGAAGTAGTGGAAGTGGCAATGGTTTAAGCTTGTATGCATTCATATATGGGATATGGACAGAAGAGTCACATATTTGAGCCCAATTCACAAAACAAAATTTAAAACAATGCCTTTTCAAAGTCTGTATTCATTATTATTATTATTATTAGTTTATTTAGCAGATGCCTTTATCCAAGGCAACTTACAAAGACTAGGGTGTGTGAACTATGCATCACCCAAATGACAGAGCACAAAGAAGTGAAGTGGCTTGCTCAGGGTCACACAGTGAGTCAGCCAGGATTTGAACCAGAGACCTCCTGGTTACAAGCCTGTTTCTTTAACTACTGGACCACACAGACTCATTATTAATTGTATTCATAAAAGACAATACACATGAGTAGGGCTCAACATGACATACATATATGTACAGTTTTACAGATACAATGCATACAGTTCTCTTCATACGCATATATTTCCTAATGCATATCTATTGACTGTTTATTAACATGTTACTGACCTTCAGTAAATTGCTAATTGCATATCAGTGGAGAACTTATTTATGCCATTGTGATGGGGTCACCCCGCCCCTGGGAGTATTTTGGTTTATTTTGTGTAGTTTGGGTTATTTATCACGGGGTGAGTTAAAATGTATAGCGGTATGTGAGCACGGGGATGTGGGTTTGTGTGTGGAATAGTGGGTGACAGAGAGGCAGTTATAAATCCTGCCTTCAAAAACAAGTGGGAATGTGGCTCTATAAGTGATTAAATGATTAATTACGGATCCAGCCACAGGTGTATAAATAGGGTGATCATGGGTGATAAAGAGGTTGAGTTTGTTCAGAGGCGGAACGTGAGACGTGAGATTAGGAAACAACCCGTGTTGGTTTTATACCAGCATGATACTTGTTTGTTAGTCTGTCTTTTGGCCACCGTGCCTGTTTATTTTGTTCCTGTATTTTGTTTGTTGTTTTATTATTTGTAATAATAAATGTAATAATTCCTGATTAGAAACAGCTATATCTTTGGCATTACTTGATTCTGTGCTTACTGCATTTAATGCGTGCCACCATGACATAACAGGAATCTTCTTTTGTGCACATCAGCATTGTATAATACACTTTGTGAATTAATGACGTATCTTCAGTGCTGTATTTTATTGTAGTTTAAGAAGCTTTATCTATTGTTGCTATCAATATTAATATTATAGATTTGTTTCCTTTAAATATCACAAACAATGCGTATGATATAAAATATCTATTGTTGTTTTCAATATTAGAGTAAGTAGCAGAGTTCCAAAAAATATAGCATTACACATCCCCACGTGTTGCTACAACTGTTTAAATAACATACCTGTCATTTTTCTTTTCATTGTTAACATCCTGTGACAGCATAAGGGGAGATGGGTGCAGTGCAGACGCTCTGCACATGGGTGCACATGTGTGTGGGTGTCTGGGGATGGAAATTGCATTTAATTGAGCGATTGATGTGTGATTGGAAAAGTGTGAAATGTGGCCAGGTGGAAATTAAATGATTGGTTGCCAATTCCCCCTGGGCACGCCCTATAAAAGAACAAAGGAACAAATGTTTAGTGTGGGTTGTGTAGGCGAGTTAGGAGCGAGAGCAAAAAAAAAAAAAAAGTGTAGTTGTGGAACACTGGGTGCTTGGGTGTTGTGTGTGTGTTTAGGAGTGTTTCTGTTCAAACTCTTATTTTGTTCCTGTGTTTTTGTTTGTTTTGTGTTTATTAAGTGCGCAGAAAGTGCTGAACTACAGTTTCTGTGTCTGAGTTGTTATTTCTGCTGCTGGCCAGCCTTAACCGCCAGTCACATTACCACATTATGGTGGTATGGGTTAGTGCCCCCCTACTGAACCAGCAAAGAACTGCTGAAAACATGAGGTAGCTGTGCTTGGGTGTTCTAAACGTAGTCACTTTGCCCGCTCCTGACTCTCCTACACAACCCACACCAAACATTCGTTCCTTTGTTCTTTTATAGGGCGTGCCCAGGGGGAATTGGCAACCAATCATTCAATTTCCACCTGGCCACATTCCACACTTTCCCAATCACTCACATCACCAGACACCCACAAACATGTGCACCCAAAAATAGTACAGGTATGTTATTTAAACAGTTTTTTTGAACCCTGCTACTTACTCTTTAATGTTGCAAAATACGGGAGTCCACAGAAAAATATATTATCTGTTAAATATGATATAGCTCAGCTGTATATATATATATATATATACACACACACACAGTGGTTTGCAGAAGTATTCACCCCCCTGCAAAGTTTTGACATTTTGTTGGAATTACAAATAATGTATGTACAGTTTTTCAAACAAAAACTTTTCCAAACTTTTTTTATTCAAAGCTGTAGTGGTTAAACTGAACACTGTTATATGGAGGAGGTTAAATGTCAGCAAAACTTGCAACGAAAATGTACAAAATGAAATTTACTGGTTGAATAAGTATTCAGCCCCTTAAGTCAGTACTTGGTAGAAGCACCTTTTTTCCTCAAGGATTCACCTGTACTTTGCACCATCCATTCTCCCCTCTATCCTGACAAGCTTCCCAGTCCCACCACCATGCTTGACAGTTGGGATGGTGTTGACTGTGCAATGTTGGGCTTGCTCCAGATGTAACGCTTGAAATTTAGACCGAAAAGTTACATTTTTGTCTCGTCTGACCACAAAATCTTTTTCCACATGTCTGCAGTATCATCTAAATGCTTTTTCACAAACTCCATACGTGCTTTAAGATGAGGCATTTTGAGTAATGGCTTCTTTCTTGCCACCCATCCATACAGGCCAGCTTTGTGTAGGGACCGGCTTATTGTTGATGTGTGAACAGTGACTCCCATCTCAGACACAGAACTTTGCAGATCTCTCAAGGTCATTGTTGGCTTCAGAGTGACATTCCGAACCAGGTTCCTGCTTGCCCAGGCTGCTCCGTTTGGGAGGGCGACCTAATCTGGGTAGTGTCTGGGTGGTATGATGCATCTTCCACTTCTTAATGATGCACTTCACTGTGCTGAGAGGGATAATCATCACCTTTTGAAATGTTCTTGTACCCTTCTCCTGCTCTGTGCCTCTCTATCACTTTATCCCTGACTTGTTTCGAAAGCTCCTTGGTCTTCATGGTTGCTTTGTTGGATCACTATGTGAATTGCAGCTTGAAAGTCTTTATATACCTGAGGGAAATTATCTACAAGTTAAACCACTTTGAATACACACAGGCTGAAACCATTTCACTAATTTTGTGACCTTTCAAACAAATCATTTGCACCTGACCTGATTTAGGGCTGCAGTAGCAAAGGGGTTGAATACTTCTGCAACTGAGATTAATCTGTTTCTCTCTGTAAATCTTATTTATATTCTATATGCATTTTTTTATTTTATCAATGTGGAGTAGTTTGTGTAGATTCTACATGTAAAGTCTAATTTGAAAGCGCTCAGGTGCCAACAAAATATGAAAACTTTGCAGGGGGGGTGAATACTTCTGCAAACCACTGTATATATATAATGTGTGAAACATGTAGTGTTTGTCACTTGCAGGAGCCTTTCAATATTCATATGCACAGTACTTAACCATTCATTGGGGAGGAGCACTCTCTGAGAGTCATCCTGAAATAATCTATCACACCACCGCATTCACAAGCAGGCAATTCACCTCTATCCTACTCAGATTTAGGACTGCAGTCCTCTTCACGAAAATTTGTTTTCAGAATTCACACATAGGTCCTGTTAATGTAGATGAGCTAATGACAAAGCCAGCCCTTAGTCAGGCAATTTTTGTAACCAATTTTGTGGATTATTTTCCAACAAAGATTTGTACTTTATGTTGTAATTTATTAGGCATGATTATGTTATATTTATTTGTTTAATATTTTACCTAGAGTCAATTAATCAAAGTAGCCAAGCCCATTAATGGTCAAACAAGTTCACACAGCTGAGTGAAACGAGTGCTTTGTTCTACTCACTAGATTTAATCAAATTATCATGAAACAAAAAAAAAAACCTTTGGGTTGCATAAAAGTTTATTAAAAACAGTAGATTATGTGGCCATTCCCAGTGTGTATGATGTACAGTTTATTCCATAAAGTCTAATATTTTAACCTGGTTTTAGGTTTAATAAGCAAAGCACCACATATTTGATGTTCTGCAGTTACATTTGTAAAGAAGCTGTAGTATTTCTAACCTAAAACAAGTACATCAGTAACATGCATCCCTATCATGACTGTAAATTCAAAATTAAAGATACAGTATGATGAAAAAATGGGTGCTCATTGCATATATCAAGTGTATGTACATAGTAGTATAGAATAAGACATGGCAATGGTTAGATTTGGATAAGTGATATTAAAATGACTGATGTGCAGTATGTAGAATAACTTCTTGTGTTCTCAGGATACATGCAGATGGACGCGTGTACAGGCTTATACTCAGTAATGTTACACTCAAGTTTCATCACAATTTAAAAAGCCTTATTCCAGATATATGAAAAAAAGTACATGTGACATACAGATGTTCAAATGTATGGACAAATGAACAACCCCATATTTCCCCAGAACATAACACTTATTAATATATTATGCTAAAACCATCCTTGAGAGGTTTCCCAGTGGCTTTGTTGCTTCGACAAGAAGGCACTTCAGAGCAACAGGAATGAGCCTTGTTACACATTGGCAGTCCTTTGTTTAACAGTGCATATCACTTTACTGAGCAGAAATACTTTCGCGTAAGAATACAAAACAAAATGATAAACATTGGTATGTTTACTCAAGATCCACTTACTATGTTTTGAAAATAAATTGTTCAACAACAGTGTGCTTCTCAATATTTATTGTTGAACTGTTGGATGAAATAAGTACTTGAATCCTAGCAATATGAAATGATTGAAACCCCGGTGATTCATATCCCAGAGCAGTTATTTGTATTTGTTACTTCTCTCCCTTAAGATTGGTATAAATGAACATGGAAGGAATCTGGTTAATTAGACAAGGATTTGCTGTTTCTGTGAGATCTTCAGTAGCCTGTTTCTGGGTAGATTTCTGAATGTTTGTCTTTGAGGTGGAGTCAATGGGAATGTAAACAGCACTTCAGCCAGGGTGATTTGAATTGAAACCAGACCATTGTCTTTCTGTCCTATTAAACCCACTGTGTTATCTTTAAGCAATATGTGTGTAACTTTTGATTATTGAGATTAATAAAAGTAAACTTGTCAAATTGCGCTTAGCTCCTTGTTGTGTGCACTTCTTCACAAAGAGAAACAAAAATACATAAGTAATTTAGTTTCCTTACACAAGTTGAAAATATATATTTAATGCAATGAAGCTGGTTCAAAAATAAAAAAATGATCTGTACCATTATGAAATCAAAAATTACCATCAAATGCCATTGACAAATAGATTTCAGTAACATGTTCTTTAATCAATCGATGCCCAGTGCAGCATGGCTGATGGTTTGGTGAATCTGTACAGGGTCGCCTTGCTTTTCCTTTAATAAGCACCTTGTCTCAAAAAAGAAAATAACTTTGTCTTTAACTTCGTCTCAGATGGTATGACCCAGTGTCAGGATGTGAGTGGTGGTTTCGTCTTAGATGGTATGACCCAGTGTCAGTATGTGAGTGGTGGTTTCGTCTTAGATGGTATGACCCAGTGTCAGGATGTGAGCGGTGGTTTCGTCTCCGATGGTATGACCCAGTGTCAGGATGTGAGCGGTGGTTTCGTCTCAGATGGTATGACCCAGTGTCAGGATGTGAGCGGTGGTGCAGGTAAAAGTCAATGTCCACAAAAGGCAGTACAATAATAAAACAGTCCTGTTTATTTTAAAAGGCTGTCCCCTCTACCATCAGTGGTATTGGGGATGTAAACAGTGGGCTTGCAGTCCCAAACAAAAATAAACAAGAATACTGTGATCCATAAGTGCACGGATTGAAGGGGTGTGCAAGGGAAGGTGTCCAGGTACAGGTCCAGCTTGCGGTGGTATGACAGTGCAGATGCTCCAGGTGTGTGTGCTGGCTTGTTAGCCTCCCTCTCTGTCTGTCAACAACAAAAACAATAACAAAAAGCACAGCGCTCCGGCAGTTTCAGCGTAAGGGGCCGTACTTACGTCGCTGTGTCCCTTTTGTACTGCTAAACTCCTCCCTGTGATCAGTGCGGAGCCACACACTGTCCAATCGGCACATTTAACACAGCTGATCACAATAGAGTTGCCTAGCAGTCTTACAGCTACTGCCTTTTCCCAAGATGGCCGACTTCTGGTTCCTTCCTACCAACGAGTCGGCCCACCACTGTGAAGCGTACCACCAACCTTATTAGCACCCTTCCTGGTCAGGAGGTAGATTTGCAGCTCGGATTCCTTCTCTCCTGTTCACACCCAGTCACAGGACTGCTCCATGAAGCTCCCACAATCAATTTAACTCCCTAATTATCAACTTCCTTGGTGTCTGAGGTTTTTTTTTTTTTTGTTGTTAAACTGGTAATGTTTTTCAGGGAACATAAATGTAGCTGATACTAAAATCAATCTGTGTACAAAACAAATTTAAGGAAAACGTTTTACATTTCATTGGAGTAATGTCAAGCTGGGCATATTCAGGTCATGTCAGGCTGGGTTCCACCTACCTATCTCTGGTTAACAGAGACAGGGCCTGCCTACTAAGAGGAAATGGCGATTAGGCCTTTTCTGTGCAGACACAACTGCTAAAAAAAGTAGTCAGTGCTGCCATCTACTGGGGTCATTGTGCTTCCACAGCATGGTGTGTTATAATTTGTATATGACTGGATTGGCTAAATTTACGGGGCAATTCTGTTTCAAAGGGCATATTTCACACAATACTGATTTAATGAGATTAAGCTAAATAATTGTGAATGTAATTATATTTGGATAGATTGTGGCATTACAGTGCACCAGTGTTACGATTGCATTCTGTGGCATTTCTTCTGCTGGAACATTTGAAGTACCACCTGTCTACTTCAGCAGCAACCACAGCGGGCTACAAGACATCTGACTGAGACACCTGCAATGACATCATAGCGGTACCCCATATAATACCTGCTTGTTTTGCCCCCTTAGATGCTTTGCTCACTAAATATCGAGGTATCCGTAGATAGGTTATCACCCCCTCTTTGCAAAAACACTAAAGATGTTAATGAGCAAGCCATATGCCATGAGCAGCAGCACCCCAAAACATAGCCCATTATAACCAATACAGAACGCATGGGGGCACCTCTTTGGATTCCCCATGTACCCCATTAGACCAGTGGCGAAGCTAGGGGGTGGTTTTAGGGGTTTTTTACCTCCCTCCCCCCCCCCTCCAAAATGAATTATTCAACTACATGGGACAATAAAAAATATCAGCCACGTGGAAAAATCTCGAACCATCACTAGAGGGTGTGACACACTGCCCATTGCGAGGGAACTGCATCGCAAAATATAAAACATGTTAAAACTTTGTGAGCCGATTGAAAGAGTGGCCGATCCTGTAAAATCGCATTGCAAAGCACAACACACTGCCTGACTGAAAAATCGTGTCTCTATTAATCGCAGAGGGCAGTGTGTCCCAGGCTTTATTAACCATCAAAAAAAAATCTCCATCCAACCCCGAAAACAAAATCCTGGCTACACCACTGCCTTAGACGCCTTGCTCACTTAATATCGAGGTATCCATAGATAGGTTATTGTATCCACAAAAAACACTAAAGATTTTAGTGAGCAAGCCGTACCCCACAAGCAGCAGCACTTCAAAGTGTAACCAATAAAATGCATAGGAATCCCTTTGCTCTTACTTGTTGATAAACAGGGTCCAATGTTTGACGCTAAATTACTCGGCCAGTTTCTTATTCGCATTCCAGCTTCTTATTCGCATCCCGCAAATGTAATACAAATTGAGTAAGTAAGTGGGGTATTTCGGGAGTTAAATCGTTTTGGGCCACTTATTTCAAAGCTCAGACAGGGGGACCCCTCTATGTCAACCATGTGTTTTTATCCAGGCCCAAAACGGATTTTGATACAAAAACAGCAAAAATCATATCATAATTCAAGACGTCATCATTTGCAAAGACTGTAACTCAGTAAGAGTTTCCGCGCTCATCCATTCTGCAGTAACGAGGTGTGAACTCAAAACCTGTCAGAGTAAGAAAAAAAAAGAATATAAAAGTATATTATATTTAATATATAAGGCATTCTAAAAACAATGACCTTCGGATTAAGTTGAAGTCAAAGAGTTTTGAGTTTACTATGGTGTCTGAGTATTGTTTTCTCTACAGTTCTACAGTTCACACAATGCACAACACGAACGCTGTTGAACCCAGTAGTTTAACAGAAGCAGTCATACAAGTACAGCATAAATGGAGGATGACTTTGATAGCAAATAAGGGAGGCTGTGTGGTCCAGTGGTTAAAGAAAAGGGCATGTAACCAGGAGGTCCCCGGTTAAAATCCCACCTCAGCCACTGACTCACCGTGTGACCCTGAGCAAGTCACTTAACCTCCTTGTGCTCCATCTTTCGGGTGAGACGTAATTGTAAGTGACTCTGCAGCTGATGCATAGTTCACACACCCTAGTCTCTGTAAGTCACCTTGGATAAAGGCATCTGCTAAATAAACAAATAATAATAATTGAAAGAAAACTCAAAACTCTTTGACTTCAACTTAATCCGAAGAAGAACTTGTGTTCGAAAGGTCATTGTTTAAACCGAGGTGAGGAATTTAGTTTTAACCGCCCCCCCCCCCCTTTTTTTTTTGGCTTCTCTCGGCTCATATCGGTCTCACTTGGCCATTTCATTGTTTTTTTCGGCTTCTTCCGGAGAAAAAACGACTAGAGACCTGTTTTTTACGTCCTTTTGATGATGTCAGACAGGGTCTGACGTTAGACTGGAAAAGGAAAATTGCAATGTCGGACTAGTGGGGGTAGGCCGGCATTAATATACGCAGTCAAAACCGTGTCCACAATCCAATGGGACAGTCACTGCTTAGAGAGGGCTTGACCTCGGGTCCGTTCACCATGACAAACTAAGAGCTGGTCAGACTGACGCAATACTCTCGTTCTATTCACATTGCATCTCAATGCTGGGCAGAGAGAATTTAATCTCCCATCTGCATCTCATCTCGGGCAGAGGGAATTTAATCTCCTATCTGACTCCGCCGTGAAGGGAAAAGCCTCTAGTTCCACTGATTGATTCAAGTGAAATGCTGTAATCACCTTATGGAGGAAAGCAGGGTTCATGCGCAACTACACCCTGTTTCCATCGTCCCAAACGCGCATACAGGAACAGTGCCTGTAGCTCACTGACCTGCTTTGCGGAGGTGATAGCTAATAGAAAGCCTGTCTTCATAGAGAGATACTTTAGCTCTATGGTATGTATGGGCTCAAACGGGACCTTAGTGAGAGCCTCCAGTACCACGTCTAGACTCCATTCGTAACCGCCGAGCACCCTTTAGAAAACAGGTCGCCAGTATATGAGCACTCGGGGATACCGAGTCAATGGGGACATGGCTGCTAGGTACACTTTCAATGTAGAGGGGGATTTACCCGCCACTAACAGATCTTGCAGAAACTGCAAAATAAATCGCTATAAGGCAATATAACGGGATCATGGCCTCTGGCCATGCACCAATTTTGAAAATATTTCCATTTGCAAGTGTACAATGCTCTTGTGAAAGAAGCCCTAGCATTCTGCAGCGTACCAACTACCTAGTCTAAGAGCCCTAAGGCTGACAGACGGTCCCGTTCAGGGGCCAGACCCACAGCTGCAGTCTGCCTGGTTCTGAGTGCCAGAGGGTTTCTTTCGCCTGGCTGAGGAGATCCATGAATACATAGTGGGATCTCCCAGGGCTGGCCTCGCAGCAGCTGGCAGAAGTTTGAAAACCAGATTCTCCTGGACCATCTGGGGGCCACCAGGAGAACTGTCGCCTCACACAGCGAAGGGGCGTGCCGAGGTCGCTCAGAGCCCACAGCGGCAGCAGAACGGGACTGGACTCGCTGGAGGGTTGTGTTCTCCCGTCTTTTTTTTTTTTTTTTTTTTACAGCTGCAGAAAGCAGAGATAAATTATAGAAAGGAACATGCAGCAAGCTGTAGAGGTTAGAAAGCAGACTACGATCGCTACACAATATAAGCTGTTATTTATATACAGTGCCTTGCGAAAGTATTCGGCCCCCTTGAACTTTGCGACCTTTTGCCACATTTCAGGCTTCAAACATAAAGATATGAAACTGTAATTTTTTGTGAAGAATCAACAACAAGTGGGACACAATCATGAAGTGGAACGAAATTTATTGGATATTTCAAACTTTTTTAACAAATAAAAAACTGAAAAATTGGGCGTGCAAAATTATTCAGCCCCCTTAAGTTAATACTTTGTAGCGCCACCTTTTGCTGCGATTACAGCTGTAAGTCGCTTGGGGTATGTCTCTATCAGTTTTGCACATCGAGAGACTGAAATTTTTGCCCATTCCTCCTTGCAAAACAGCTCGAGCTCAGTGAGGTTGGATGGAGAGCATTTGTGAACAGCAGTTTTCAGTTCTTTCCACAGATTCTCGATTGGATTCAGGTCTGGACTTTGACTTGGCCATTCTAACACCTGGATATGTTTATTTGTGAACCATTCCATTGTAGATTTTGCTTTATGTTTTGGATCATTGTCTTGTTGGAAGACAAATCTCCGTCCCAGTCTCAGGTCTTTTGCAGACTCCATCAGGTTTTCTTCCAGAATGGTCCTGTATTTGGCTCCATCCATCTTCCCATCAATTTTAACCATCTTCCCTGTCCCTGCTGAAGAAAAGCAGGCCCAAACCATGATGCTGCCACCACCATGTTTGACAGTGGGGATGGTGTGTTCAGGGTGATGAGCTGTGTTGCTTTTACGCCAAACATAACGTTTTGCATTGTTGCCAAAAAGTTCGATTTTGGTTTCATCTGACCAGAGCACCTTCTTCCACATGTTTGGTGTGTCTCCCAGGTGGCTTGTGGCAAACTGTAAACGACACTTTTTATGGATATCTTTAAGAAATGGCTTTCTTCTTGCCACTCTTCCATAAAGGCCAGATTTGTGCAGTATACGACTGATTGTTGTCCTATGGACAGAGTCTCCCACCTCAGCTGTAGATCTCTGCAGTTCATCCAGAGTGATCATGGGCCTCTTGGCTGCATCTCTGATCAGTCTTCTCCTTGTATGAGCTGAAAGTTTAGAGGGACGGCCAGGTCTTGGTAGATTTGCAGTGGTCTGATACTCCTTCCATTTCAATATTATCGCTTGCACAGTGCTCCTTGGGATGTTTAAAGCTTGGGAAATCTTTTTGTATCCAAATCCGGCTTTAAACTTCTCCACAACAGTATCTCGGACCTGCCTGGTGTGTTCCTTGTTCTTCATGATGCTCTCTGCGCTTTAAACGGACCTCTGAGACTATCACAGTGCAGGTGCATTTATACGGAGACTTGATTACACACAGGTGGATTCTATTTATCATCATTAGTCATTTAGGTCAACATTGGATCATTCAGAGATCCTCACTGAACTTCTGGAGAGAGTTTGCTGCACTGAAAGTAAAGGGGCTGAATAATTTTGCACGCCCAATTTTTCAGTTTTTTATTTGTTAAAAAAGTTTGAAATATCCAATAAATTCCGTTCCACTTCATGATTGTGTCCCACTTGTTGTTGATTCTTCACAAAAAATTACAGTTTCATATCTTTATGTTTGAAGCCTGAAATGTGGCAAAAGGTCGCAAAGTTCAAGGGGGCCGAATACTTTCGCAAGGCACTGTATATATATATATATTTAATTTAACGAAATGCAGTTACATAAATAGCAGCAACACATGAGAACATTTAACACAAAATAAAAAGGTCCTTATGTACCCTTTAAAGAAGAATAAAATAAAGGTTCTGGAATGGCCTAGTCAAAGTCCCAATCTAAATCGGATTGAGAATCATTGGTTTGAGTTGAAGAAAGCTGTGCATAAGAGAAGTCCTCGGACTTTGAATGAACTGAATGCATTGAAGAATGGTAGTGAGTTTTGGAAAAAAAATTGCTGTAATAAGTAATTGTAGACTTAATCTTTTTCTTGTAACTTTTTTTCCTCATCTACAAATACAAAACTTTTGCTACAGAAGAGTTTTCCTATAGTTATTTGTTTGAGAAATTTCAAGAAATTATAAATTTCCATTGGGGTATGTACACTTTTGACTACAACTGTATATTGGGGAGGTGTGTGTGTGTGTGTGTGTATGTGGGTGTGCAGGTGGGAGTGTGTGAGGAACAAGTGGGGAGGGATACATGTACCTGGTTTTGCCTGTAAGTGGGTCACCCCTCCAGGGCAGAAGTGGGTCAGCTCCCACCAGTGACAGGGGAACAGCAGGAAAGACAGCGGGCAGCTGATTGGGGTAGAGAGTGGTGGAGGATGGACCGTATTGGGTTGGCATACAAAGGGGGGGGGGTGGTTAGGTGTGCTTGGAAACACTGTGTGCTGTGGGTGTATAATTCTGAGGTATAAGAGTGATAGCCTGATAGTGCCGGGTTCCAGGATTTACAGTGGGGAAGAGTAGAGTATAGTCAGAGGGAAGAGCAGGACAGTGTATAGGGAGATAGTCAAGACGTGCATTTGTTATTTTGGGGTGGTCTCAGCCAATAGGGACCCTGTGTTATTATTACAGCAATAAAAAGCTCTGAGTGTTAACTAAGAAATAGTTGTCTGGCCATTATTAACCAAAGGAAAAGGGTTACTAAAGTAGAGACATACCACAATGCTACAATATTTATTCCACCGTCAAACTATAACTTACACACATAACTAACTAATATCACGGTTTATTATTATTTATTTCTTAGCAGACACCCTTATCCAGGCCGACTTACAGTTGTAAACAAATACATTTCAAGTATCACAGTACAAGTAATAATACAATTAAGAGCAAGATAAATACAATGACTTTGGTTCTAGCAAGTACAAGTCAAAATACGATTCAATAACGGAGCAGATAACAGTGTCAGTGATAGTTATATCAGGATATAATTAAATACAAAATACTACAGATTAAATAATACTTGACAGATTATAGTACTCTAAAGTACAGGATTAAATGCAGTAAAATAGGGGGCAGATAAGAGCAAGTAAAGTGCATTTAAGGAAGAGTGATAAGTGTCCAGGGGGAAAAAAAGAGGAGTTCTACAGGTGCTGTCTGAAGAGGTGAGTCTTGAGGAGGTGCCGGAATGTGGTCAGGGACTGGGCAGTCCTGACATCTGTAGGATGGTCATTCCACCACTGCGGGGCAAGGGTGGAAAAGGAGCGGGCTCTGGAGGCAGGGGAGCGTAGAGGAGGTAGAGCCAGTCTTCTAGTGCAGGAGGAGCAGAGAGGTCGAGTGGGGGTGTAGGGAGAGATGAGGGTCTGGAGGTAGCTGGGTGCAGTCTGGTCAAGGCATCTGTAGGATAGTACAAGAGTCTTGAACTGGATGCGAGCAGTGATCGGCAGCCAGTGGAGTGAGCGGAGCAGTGGAGTTGCGTGGGAGAAGCAAGGCAGAGAGAACACCAGGTGAGCAGCGGAGTTCTGGATGAGCTGGAGCAGACGGTTGGCGGACGCAGGGAGGCCAGCCAGGAGGGAATTGCAGTAGTCTAGGCGGGAGAGTAGGGCGGTTTCAGTGGAGTGAGCAGAGCGGAAGCCAGATTGGAGAGGGTCGAGCAGAGAGTGGTTGGACAGGAAAGCAGAGAGCTGGCGGTGTACAGCCCGCTCGAGGGTTTTGGAGAGGAAGGGTAGGAGGGAGACACGACGGTACCTCTGGAGGGAGGTGGGGAAAGAGACCAGAAAGGAGAGAGGTGTTTAATAAAACTAACCCCCTTTTTTTTAAAAAAAATTCTTGGTTGATATCCCTTATTCTGTTATTACTACTGGTTAATTTCTTCAAAATTGTACAGCATTTAAAAAATGCAGTGAAAAGGCAGGGTGGGAGCATACATATTTATGAACAAACCAGGTGTACGTTGCATGAAACTTAAATGTAGCGGTACCGTGCTGGAATTAGCTTTCATTTTCAAAACAGCTCGGTTGTGGTTGTAACCTTATTTATAAGGTCATACAAAGCAGGATTCAACTGTAATGTGGCACACGTTACTTTTTTTTCTTTCTTTGAATCGCTTTTTGGTGTGTATGATTTGTTAGTTACCGAAATCTCGATCAACAACAAAACAATGATTATTATGAGTTTTCATACTTAAATTGTGTGCTAGTCTGTAAGACGTTTCTCGTTGATTTAGTGCTATGATGGGGAAGGTTTGTCTTTGTCCTTGAGCATTTTTATTAATAAATATTATTATTATTTATTATATTATTATATAAATATGAAAATGATTTTTAAAAAAATATTTATAATGGAGTAATTGTGTGTTAACGTTTTAAAGACATTTCGCACTGTTTTAGTGACTTGTCCAGGCAGGTTTGTCTTGGTCCGGTGTAACATCAGAAAATGAATCCCGGTGCTGTACATCAACTTTTGCACCCCCGTCGCATCCCATACTAGGGCCTATTATGCGGGTTCTTTAATTGACGTTACAACGTTTCATGAAAATATGCACCCACGACAATAACAAAACATTAAAAAATATATCGTTCAAAAATTAAATATGGCCAAGGGATGCATTTCTCAGGAATACATGTTCTGACGTTACACCGATTTACCCAGATTGAAAAATTAACGAACGGTGTGTTGAATCGAGGCTGTTCACTTTTTTAATAAAGAAAAAATAAAACAATTAAATGTATGATTTTCCCATATCAGTTACAATCTGTCATTATTTAACTAGGTTATGGGTTGCGCTAATGTTTTGACAGTGCTATTTACGCAACGCACTAATGATCCGCAAATGCGATATCTTTTTTTGTGTAGTTTGCGAATCTCAACTATTTTTCATAACAGATATAAGGCCATACAATATGAGGCACTTGGCATTATCCTGGGACAAGGAATTTTTATATGGAAAAGCCAGCCTTATTGGAGTACTAGGGCTGCGGCTGGTTTGTTTTTATTGTTGGATACTGGATAATGGATACCTTGGAGTAATACGTTCTTCATATAGGAATTACATATTTAATGACACACTATAGACACCTTTGCTGGTGTCATTATAATACTTAATAGAAACACGTAATTTGCATTGCTCCAAACAAATGTATATATTTTTTTCAAAGACATTTGTCTATGCGGTATAAAAGTTATCAATGTGGCAAGATGCTCTTTATTGATAAAAACAACCTTAATTAAAAACCTGTGTATTGCCTAAAGAGTAGATTAAAAACAAGTGTTCCGACGGAACCATCTCCATCGTCCACCAGATGGCAGTATTACTCTATTTTTGACCAGATCTTATTGTGTATCCATTCGGAGACACGATGCATCATATATGAATTTATTTTCACAAATGAGAAATGCTTTGTTTGAAGGTGGATACTTAGTTCTGATAATCTAAATGTGCTTAACAAGCCCAGCCGATAGTTACAGAAGGGGATTTCCTCTAAACAAATTTCAAATTGATCTCTTCTATACAGTCAATGGTATACTCTCATTTAAGCAAATATTAAATTGTACTTTTTATACCACAATCACAAAGTCAAGATATGGCACAAAGCTTGATTGCAGTAGAAATGTTCTGGCTCTTCTGGTGAATAGTTTCTGCAATGCTTCTGTACACCTGCTCACTTTGGAGTGGTTACAGGAATTTTCAGCCCCTCACATGTGCTAACTGTTTTGGTAAAGGTGGATCTAAATACTCTTTCGTAGTTATCTTGTGTTTTTTTTTTTTTTTGTAAATGTTTAGTCTGTGTGACGGATTGCCTTCTGGTCCCAGGTTTTCCTTCTTCAAACAAACACTTGACAACCAGGATGTGAGGAAACACCCTAGTGTGTGTTTATTATTTACAATAATAATAAAAAGAAAATAAACAAAACCTAACCCGATCTCGGGTCCTGGCTAAACAGAAGTTGTCTCTAGCTAATAACGAGGCAGGCTAAGCCTGTCACTTCGTCTTCAAAACCAAATCACTATCCAAGCCGTAGTCCAAATACCTTTTTCAATAGTTTGTTGTCCAGTTTCACAGTACTAATAATAGTTCGCCCTCACCTTCGCCAGCTCCAGCTCCAGCTCCATCTCCAACTCCATCTCCAACTCCAACTCCATTTCCAACTCCAACTCCAACTCCAACTCCAACTCCAACTCCAACTCCATCTCCATCTCCAACCTCCAACTCCAACCTCCAACTCCATCTCCATCTCCATCTCCAACTCCAACTCCAACTCCAACTCCAACTCCAACTCCATCTCCATCTCCAACTCCATCTCCAACTCCAACTCCAACCTCCAACTCCATCTCCATCTCCATCTCCATCTCCAACCTCCAACTCCAACTCCAACTCCATCTCCAACCTCCAACTCCAACTCCAACTCCAACTCCAACTCCAACTCCAACTCCAACCTCATCTCCATCTCCAACTCCAACCTCCAACCTCCATCTCCATCTCCATCTCCAATCTCCATCTCCATCTCCATCTCCATCTCCAACCTCCAACTCCAACTCCAACTCCAACTCCATCTCCATCTCCAACTCCAACTCCAACTCCAACCTCCAACTCCATCTCCATCTCCATCTCCATCTCCATCTCCAACCTCCAACTCCAACTCCAACTCCAACCTCCAACTCCAATCTCCATCTCCAACTCCATCTCCAACTCCAACTCCAACTCCATTTCCAACTCCAACTCCAACTCCATCTCCATCTCCAACCTCCAACTCCAACTCCAACTCCAACTCCAACTCCAACTCCAACTCCAACCTCATCTCCATCTCCAACTCCAACCTCCAACCTCCATCTCCATCTCCATCTCCATCTCCATCTCCAATCTCCATCTCCATCTCCATCTCCAACCTCCAACTCCAACTCCAACTCCAACTCCATCTCCATCTCCATCTCCAACTCCAACTCCAACTCCAACCTCCAACTCCATCTCCATCTCCATCTCCATCTCCATCTCCATCTCCATCTCCAACCTCCAACTCCAACTCCAACTCCAACCTCATCTCCATCTCCAACCTCCAACTCCAACTCCAACTCCAACTCCAACTCCAACTCCAACTCCAACCTCATCTCCATCTCCAACTCCAACCTCCAACCTCCATCTCCATCTCTATCTCCATCTCCATCTCCAATCTCCATCTCCATCTCCATCTCCATCTCCAACCTCCAACTCCAACTCCAACTCCAACTCCATCTCCATCTCCAACTCCAACTCCAACTCCAACCTCCAACTCCATCTCCATCTCCATCTCCATCTCCATCTCCATCTCCAACCTCCAACTCCAACTCCAACTCCAACCTCATCTCCATCTCCAACTCCAACTCCAACTCCAACTCCAACTCCAACTCCAACTCCAACTCCAACTCCAACTCTCCAAACTCCTACCATCACCCTCTCCGACCCACACACACACACCCCTTTTAAACATAACCAATTACATAATTGAACAATTAGACAATTGACTTCTCCTTGATTCAACCCTGACTCCAGTAACCTCTTCAGGGTCTTAATGCCCCCATGTATGGTCTCTGCACAATAATAAGTATTGATTTTAAACCAGACTTATTTATTTTTAGTTTCCCTTATTTAACACACAGTTATAATTTACAAAGTGTATTCATTAACCCAACTTTAGTTTTGATCCCAAACACTTTACATTATTTAATTTATTTGTTTACCATTCAGTTGGTTTACATTGTCCTTTCACATTTTATTTGTTTTCTCCCTCATACATTTTATTTAAGAGTCGACGGTTGAGTTTTGACATTAAACAAACTGAGGCTTTCCTGTGAAAAGCCACCAGAGCTGTGCTCATGACATCACTTAAGTGTTTGAGGTGATAAACTGCTCCAGCTCATCCAAAACTGCTACCAAAAAGTGCTCACCTTGTCTTTCCCCGTCCTCGTTTCTCCCACGCTACACCTGGACTACTCATATAAGCATTTTTTTTTTCTATAAGTTAACTGCTCAGTCAAACTCTCCCTTATATTATTATTATTATTATTATTATTATTATTTATTTCTTAGCAGACGCCCTTATCCAGGGCGACTTACAATTGTTACAAGATATCACATTATTTTTACATATAATTACCCATTTATACAGTTGGGTTTTTACTGGAGTGATCTAGGTAAAGTACCTTGCTCAAGGGTACAGCAGCAGTGTACCCCAATTGGGATTGAACCCATGACCCTCCGGTCAAGAGTCCAGAGCCCTAACCACTACTCCACACTGCTACCCTATGTAATATGTAATTACATAGGGTAGCAGTATGTATATGTAATCATCTACTGTATTCTTTACCTCACTTTTATTTGAATTTGATCTTATTTGCCACTGATTTTATTGTACTTTACAACTGCTCTTATCTGTAATGTGATACTCTGCAATGTGAAATTCTGCAATGTGATACTCTGTACTGTAATGTTTTATAATGGGTGCCTGCTAAGAAATAATAATAATAATAATAATAATAATAATAATGTAATACAATACAATACAATTCAATAGGAATTTATATATGTGCCTTCCATTAAACATTTCAAAGAGCTGTACATAAAAAGAAGCCTAGTCAAAGAAATAGGTTTTTAATTTTGATTTAAAAATTAGTACCGATGCTGGGTCCCAGATATATTTCAGCAGAAAATTCTATATATTGGGAGGACGGTACCTGGATGCCCTACCTCCCATAGTTTTGATCCGGGCCTTTGGGATGGTCAGCAGAGCATCGTGGAAAGGGCTGGAACATGGGGGAGGCAACGGCAGACATCAGAGTAAAGTATTATACAATGACTGGAAGGACTTTGGAATCACTAGTAGGGTGTGTGTCTGTATTAGTTTCTTAACAGACTATGCAATACAAGCTAGTTGTTTTTAGGCGCTGTTTGCAGTGTCTGTTTTCCAATGCGTGTATGTCTGCTTTACTTTAATTACTAGGTTTAGCGCACATTCATATTCATATTTGATATTTGTGTTCAAAACTGGCATCAAAAATATTAATAATGAAAATGAAACAGGAGCATTTTTTTACTGAAGGTTGTATTCTCATCCCACACAAATCAAAGCACATTTATTATGGCTTTTAGCCTGATATGGTACAGCAATATAATTTATTTATCTCTTTATCTTTTTTTTTACAGTCACCTTTTTTTGTACTGAATATAAATGGAGGAGAGACAAGCAGTCCCTAACACGCAGCATGCCACTCCCAATCAGACCAGCAAAATCCTGAATATTACCCAGCAACCTACCTTTTCTTGTAGCCTTACACTGTTCAGCTACTATTGTATAGAAAAGGCCACCATCTATATATGATAAGCATATACTATAATGTTAAACATTTATCAGACAATATTTGCAGCTGTTGCTTGGTCAACCATTTAAAAAGGCAGGATCTCTTGTGTCCAATGGTCATTTAAAACCCCCTAAGCTAAATGGGTAAATCTTAAAATCAGTTCAATGACGTCAAATCTAATTCTAATAAAATATTTTCCCTGAACAACTTATGTTAATGAGAAATCGTGTCTGCTTTTCTGCTCTCCATACTTTAGTTCTAAACCATCCCCACTGTTCAAATTTAAGATCCCCCACTGCCCCTCTGCGCTGGTTTGTGTTGCACTGTGAGGCTTCGTCAGTGTCCAATGTGTTGCACAGAATCACGTTCTTCCTACAACAGAGAGCTCAGCACAAAGACGAGGGGGCTGTGTGGGTCTGTGCGGCAGGTGGAGCTGTATTATGTGATGGTATCCCACTGTGGAGCACATTCAGTCATAATGAATCAGAACAGAGAGGTGCAGGGATAATCCGATGGCATAGGAATGGGTTTAAATAATACAAGAAGCAGCAGCGAAACTGAAACTATACCATGAAGACAAGGTAAGGAGTGCAAACATGGCAACTCAGCACCACATGTCAATGATACCTTCAGCGATACACCACTGGCACAGTATAAGGGCCAATTTCTGTAAGATAAGAATATGAAGATAAGGAATTATTTATTTTCAAAATCCCGAATCACTAAGAGGTATACAGTTTGTCTAATTCTAATGTGTCTAAACCAAAAGAAATAGAACCTTTAAACATAATATCCCTGCACGGGATACACACAGAAGACCATATCCTACTGGAGGAGCTTGTCCATTCTATATGTCACACTTTAGAGTTTCACACACAGGATACAGAACCACTGACGGTATCCAATTTTGATAAAACTTAGCAGGCACTTTTTTTTTTTTTTTGCATAAATTACAGCAGGTGTCAGAAACTGCGGTCAAAAGGTGATGCCTTCCCACAGACAAATGTACTTATGTCACCTAGAAATTCAATAACAAATGTTTCAACCGTTCTCGAGGTCAAGATTCTTTTAATACTTCTAAATTCACCGCTATTTAGCATTTACAGTTGATGCTGTTTGTCAGCTTTATTATTTCAATTTAAGCACCTCTGTAATATATTATCTAAAATGTGAAGTTGATTCTCTCTCAAGGTATAACATAATCTTACAGTACTATTGACAAAGAAAACAGCGAAGCTGAGTGGAGTCAGAGGTCTCATAGGTTAACACTCTGTGTTAACTTAATCATTTATAAAATAAATCCTCTTAAATTACAAGAATAAAATGTTTTATGAAGCTGTGGCAAGGCAGTAGGAGAGAGTCCTGCACGCAATTAGAGGGAGCAGGGCAAAGCTAAATGTATTTATTAAGCACGGGTGAGATTGTAAGATTTAAATGCATTGGTGTATTATTATTTAAAAGAATGTATTGTTTAGGAACAGGGGTTGTTGTTGTATGATTTGAATGTATTTTGTTTATTTAAAATAGGATGTGTTTGTTTATTGTTTGGCAGCTGGGATGGGGAACTCCCATCCCACAAAACCCTGTGCAGACGGTGACCATCTCCCGAGTTAATTAATTGATTCATTTGTTGCTAATCAGGAGATGGTCACCTGTATAAAACCCTGCCATTTTCCCTGTTCGAGGTGTGGGGGTTGAAGAGGAGAGAATGAAACGAAACTAAACGAAACGAAACGAAACGAAACGAAATGAAATGAACTGAAGCAAAATGAAACAAAGCGAAATGAAACAAAACGAAATGAAACAAAGCGAAGAGAAATGAAACTGAAAGTAAGAAAGCTTTCTGTTGAGTTACACTATGGTTTTCACTTCATGTCAGGCCAGTTCATTACAAGGGCAGGCAGCTAAGCTACACAAGGTAAGAAAATATATATATATATATATTTTTTTTTTTAATGTATCTGGGTCCTCTGTATTTTCTTTATTCTGCACAAACAGGAAAGCATAAGGTATGTGACTCCCTTGACCCCTTTGAAAAAGGTACATACAGCCTTGAGTATAAAGTTAAACACTGAGCTCAGCCATTTTTCATTTGCAGGTTGTCTCTTAACCATTTGCTGTTCTCTCTGCGGGCTTTTTACGCTCTGTAATGTATGTAAAAGCATGACAAAGTGTGATGAAGCACAGTGAAAGCATAGGTGAGCATTGTAAAGAATAGAGAGGTATGGTAAAACATTAATAAACACGGCCAGCCAGCTTAGACTATGGTAAATGGGTAGTATGGCCATGAGAAACGCATGGAAAAAATACAAAGATATGATTCAGAAAATATAATGGTAAACTTTTATAAAGGGCTTCAGAGGGCTTGTTTGCCAGTTTTTCCTCACTGTCTTCCACCGTGTCAGCACTTTGTCGTTAGTGCACCGTGGGAGGAATGCCCCTCACTGCTTCTGTCACCAGTGTTACAAGAGTCCTGATTCAGTGTCAGTATTGGGGGGATGCAGTATTGCTGTGAGTGTTGGTGATTAAACAGCGTGGCAGATATCCTGAATCAGTCCAGCAGAATGTGTTCCTTTGCAGTTTTCACACTGTCATTGTTCCCTATACACAAAGCTTGGCTGCTTTACTCTGTTTGGCAGTGGGTCATCCCATTGACCAAGCTTGTTTTTGGCATGCCAGTCTAACAATCACCCGTTATCTGTGCTCACCCCAGCTTTGTTGGGATCATACAGCTATACATTATTAGTTACCTGTCAGAAAGATGGAAATGTTGCACGAGATTACTTATTATCCTCAATCTGCTCATTCAGACCATTCACATTTCTTGAGTAAGTTAATTGAATGAGTTTTGTATAAGTTAGTTTCATAAGTATGGCACTGTGGTAGGGCGCTTCATGTAGTTTGTGTGGTTTTTCTAAATAAAGTTTGTTAAAGGGAAGAATTGTGTCAGGGATAGGTTTTTGTGTGTGGAATGTGGTCAGACTGAAATTGAATAATTGATTGCCAATTTGAGTCTGACCACATGGATGAAAGAGGATCTGAGATCCATGTCCTTTGTTCTCAGCTGGGATCAGTAGTTGGTAGCTTGGTGGGGATGCACACAATTGCAACATCGCT
The DNA here is from genome assembly GCF_902713425.1 of Acipenser ruthenus. Taxonomy (NCBI): domain Eukaryota; kingdom Metazoa; phylum Chordata; class Actinopteri; order Acipenseriformes; family Acipenseridae; genus Acipenser; species Acipenser ruthenus. The sequence continues at coordinate 44,226,853 of NC_081192.1, forward strand.
GCAACTGGATCTGCTATGTTGTGTAAATAAGTAAAACCTGATTTGTGGCAATCGCAATCCCTCTGTCTCTCACGCTCTTCAGCAGCGGTGTAGTGGTAAATAAAGAAGTGGGTAAACGCCCCTGTGTGGTGAAGTTGAACAGATAGATTGAACAGATAAACATGAACAGGTACATTGTTATTGGCCTTCAGCCAACCAGAACCCCCGGCCTTTTACATATTTCCCCTCTCAGGTGCTATTCATGTGAAAAGTGACAGACCCGACGGAGTGCTTCACATAAACAGTTCTGTGAGCGTCGTTTCGCGGACTAGGATGAAGGCTACTAGCACCGCCCTGCAGGCCACGCACCCTGCTCGCGCCACAGTTCTGATTGAGAGCTGTCATTCTCGCACTCAGCAACACAACACAGATGCTCACCGTTATAATATATTGTCTTTAACCCAGGATTTGCATATCACAGGAGAGTAGAAATGAGTAAACTGTATCCCTTATATGAGAAGTGGGTAAACGCTATATTGACCAAATTAAAAGTGGATAAACGGCGTTTACCTGCATATATCCTCGACTACACCACTGCTCTTAAGTTGAAGCCTACATCCTTTAACAGGCACATTATGGTTAAATTCTACTTCTGTTGAAAAAGTGATAGATTTATTGCAATATATTTATAAATATGGTTTGATGATATGACTTGAACATATATTCATTTAGCGCTCTCTACAAACGCATAGCAAATTACAGTAGATACATAGTGTATGCACGGGCAAACCACAGGAACCTGCTACCATGCAAAAATACTGTGGTCTGTTAGTAATTAAAAATAAATTTTAGCGCATGTTCGCATCCTGGCTGTGCAAAGTAGGCTGGTCTTCGAAGGGAGTGTCGCATTAGCTCTGTGGGTTAGGGAGGCAAAACCGGCAGGGACTGTTTCTCCTCATCGCGTTACAGCAAACCCTGCTGGCCAGGCGCCCAGTGGGCTCAAAGTCAGAAACCTGCAGGGCTGGCCTTTGTCGGTAGTTCACTGACAGCCGCTCTCGTGTTCCTGAGTGAAAAAGCTGGTTTGGTCGTGGGTTCGGAGGACTCCCTTTGAACCTTTGGGTCTCCAGAGCCATGTGGGGAATTGTTGTGGTGAGGGGAAAAACAATTTAACATGATCGGGGGAAAATAATTTGACACATAAAATAAAATAAAAAAATAAAAAAGGAATGTTATCTTTCCCTTTTTTTAAGGATATTATCACATTGGAGCTCAATTCACTAAGCATGAGTGATTTAAAGTCTGTTTCATAAGCACCATTAGAGCGCACAGCCCATGCTGGACCATCAAGGCGCGTACATGTTTAGTACATCTTTTCTCCTAGTGTGGCATATTAATTCTCAAATGTTTACTATTCTCTGGCCACTGAAGGTTTTAAAACCTTTTTTTATTTCTTATTACCATGGGCACAATTATCACTTCCCCCACTGTTCTTCTGTTTGGTTATTTGTTTGTTATCTAGGCTTCAAGTAGGAATGATCAAACATTTTAAAGACAATGATTGAAATCAATGTTGCTGCTGCTTCCTGGTATATGAAGAAAAATGTATGTCATAAAAGTATCAAAAATGTAAATTCAAAACTAGAGCTATCAGTAACATGCAAAAATACATTCCAATGGCCAGAATTCTAAATACAGTATATGCAAAACTGTAAAGCATGACTGTGGCAAAGTGGTAATTAGTAGAACCGGTGAAGTGCAGGTGCAGTAATCCAACAAGAAAAGACAGACAACAAAGTACAGGTGAAATGGTTTCTGTTTCATTGTAATCCAAACGGTCTGATGACCAAAAAAACAATAAGAGGGCTGGCAATACACAGCGATGTGTGGATAATTATGGGTTGCAGTCCCATAAATAATAATAAACAACAGTCCAGTACAAACACACACAAGACACAAACACTGTCACCAGTCCAAAGTGAGTGCTGTAGTGCTCGCTGTGAAGTACAATTTTTCCCAGCAGGTAGTATCGTAAAGAGTAGCCCATTTAATGGTCAAATACTCCTTTTCGACCAGTAGTTGCGCTCCCAAGGGATCATCTTTTTACTGAGGTACAGGATGGGGTGTTTTACTCCGTCTACCTTTTGGGACAAGATTGCATCCAAACCGACATCCGACGCATCGGTGTGGAGGATGACTCTCTTAGTGAAGTCTGGAGTGATGAGAGTGGGGGCCTGGCAGAGTCTCTGCTTGATAATATCAAACGCCCCCTGACATTCTACTGACCACTTAATCAAATTTGGTGCACTCTTTTTGGTGAGGTCAACTAAGGGATTAACCACTGTGGCATACGCGTGGATAAATCTTTGATAATAACCTGCTAATCCCAGTAGACACCTCTACTGAGTCTTGGTTTTGGGGATTGCCGCGTCGACCAAAGCCTGGATTTTGGTGACAACGGGTTTCACCCTTCCATTCCCAATTAAAAATCCTAAATATTGTGTCTCAGTTTTGGCAAATGCACATTTTCACAAGTTAGCTGTCAACCACACAGTTTTGATTCTGAGGTGGGAAGCAGCAGCATTACTTTGTCTCCTGGTCTAAAGGTTTGAATTCCTGCATTTTTATTGTAATGCTGCTGTTGCCGGTGCTGAGCCGATTTGAGGCTGTCCTGGGCCAAACGACCGACCAAATCCAGGCGGTCTCTTAGTAGGAGCACATGCTTCACTACATTTTTGGATGAGCCTTTGTGCTCCTCCCACCCCTCTCTCAACAGATCGAGGATGCTGTGAGGCTGTCGTCCATACAAGAGCTCGAAGGGGGAGAACCCTGTCGAACTCTGTGGCACCTCTCTTACTGCGAAAAGGAGGTAGGGGAGAAGCGATGCCCAATGTTTTTAGTAGGCTTCTTAATAGGGTATTTTTTTTGTCATGCTTTATGCATAACAACTAAACTCACTGGTCACTGTATTAGGGACCCCCCTCTGTTTAGATATCCAAGTAGTCTGGACCCTATTCTTGGACTGGAAGGGTGAATACCTGGTTGATTATCAAGAGCCTGACGAAACAGATAGGACACCTTTCAAGATGGTAATGCATCCTGCTACTGCCCTTATAGTTAGAGACGCACCATTAATGGCGATCACAATGCCCAGATCCTGTGAGAATGTCAGTGTGACACAAGCGATCCAACCCTGTTTGGTGTGTGTGTGCGTGCGTGCGTGCATGTGTGTGTGTGCGTGTGTGGGTGTGCGTGTGCGTGTGCGTGTGTGTGTGTGTGTATGTGTGCGTGTGGTGATGGGCGGGGGGGTTCCTACTAAAGTGGACAATGAAGCAATACCTATATTACTGACTCTTGACAAATCTACACATGCATTTTTAAGAGGAATTATTATTTTACCATTTGTTTCACTCTTATGTCATTTACATTTTAAACCCATTGCCGGCTTACAAAAAACAAACAAAAAAAACAGATATAAACCTTATGTAACAACAAGCAACTCAATGTTACATTGGGAAGGATTCTAAAGTGTGCCTATGGGGTTTGTTAGTACAACTTTTTTTTTGTTTAACATTAACAGTTTGATTTTTTTTTCACAGTGCAGTCCCATCTGGATCATTGTGTGAAATAAAATACTGCATTACACCACAGTCCCTTAGTCAAAAACCCTTATAAAAGATTACCAAAGCAATTTTGCAGTGTACCATGTACACTTTTTACCATTGTTATACAATGCAATTAATGCTTTTACCATGTTCTTTTTACCCTTTTAATTTCTGAAAGAATAAAAATAATTTACATATTTTTTTATCACTTAAAAATAAATACAGCAAACCTTTGCCTTATTGACACACTACCCATTACACTGCATTTAAGAACCTGGCAGCAGGTTTGGTTTGCTTCCGGTAAATGATTAAACACACTGCATAGAGCGGCACAATTTTTTTTAAATGTCTTCAACAAAAAAGACACCAGCTGCATGAAAGATCATTCTGCCCAGTAAATGAAGTGAACATTTCATATGGCTGTCGTTATTTTTACATTTATTTATGTTTTTTTTTTATTTTGTTTGATAATTCACTGTTGGTTTAAACCGAATGTAGACATAAAAAACGAAATCTTCTACAATTTATCATTTACTGTTTTTCAGGTAAGCATATAAATATTTAGGAACACTTGTTGTATAAGCTCTAAAGAAAATGATCCATTTTGAATGTGACAACACAATTTTTTTCTGCTTTAAAAAAATGTTATGCTTAATTGTGACATATATTGAAATAGCTCCTAGACCATGAAATGCCGTGCAATTTTTTTCCATGAAAAATAATACAGCCCTACTCTAATAGTTACATTTCTGAATACAAATTTCACTTTACCAGGCCTTTTCCATTTTTTAAACGTTCTTGTTACTGTAACCACTCCAATCAACACCTACTGTAAATAATTCTGTGGAAAACAATTGGCTCCAACTTGTCTAGATTGTGCTTGAGGCTACAAGCATCACCTTTGTTAACCAAATTACTTTGGTCCACTCTGCCCCATCGCACCCCTCCCCATCGCCAACGCCTTTGTTATGAAGCACTGTTTTTTTTCTTAAAAGAGAATAAAAAATACTTGGGGTGGTTTGTCAGGTGATGCTGTAAAATCTAAAACACTGGGGTTATGCAAGAAACAACGCGATACTGCCCTGGGGCTGGCATTGTGATAGCTCCTCATTCCCGAGATTCTTTCTTATCGGCTTATGTCTTTAAAACTAAAGAAAAAAAGAATTAGTTTTACTGTCTGCTGATTTCATTTTGTAAATTTGTATCCCTATCAACAAAGATCCCACGTGCCGGGGGAGCTGCTCAAACACCTGCGGCTGTCCACCTCGCGCTCCCTGTAACTAGCACTATTTGAGCAGTCGAGGTGGAGCAGGGGCTGGATTGGAGGGAGCTGGGGCTGGCCGAGGTGATGGAGGAGATAGTGGCCATCCGGAAAGCAATGGCTGCGCCGCTATCCCTGTCTCTCCCGGTCCAGACCCCATCTCTGCTGGGAGTGCGAGCAGCCCGGGCACATTTGGGTTGACTGCCCAAGAAGTTGGAGGCATCGCGACTATCCCTGAGCTTTGGCGCCAAACCCTGTGTGGTCGACATGAAATGACACAGGGTCAGCGTAGGAAGAATGCTGTCCCACGTTACCAACCCCACTGTGATGACATCTGTTCCCGGCAAGGTGATGGCTGTCGTTGGGAGGACAAGCATCGGGGCACACCTGCACTTGGCATGCTGAGCGAAGGGTGTGCCATGCACCACTGATTGGGTCTAGCGAGAGAGCGACTGGACCTGGCCAAGACGGAGATTCTAGGTTGGTGTGTGCGCAGTCCTCTCCCATGGGCCCAGACCGGGAGGGATGGATGAAGGAGACTGGTCAGAGCCCTTTTCAGGGATCTCCCAATATATCTGGGGCAAGTGCCGAACACATGTCTCCCCCAGCAAGCGGCTGAAAACATTATACAGGAGATGCTGGATGCTCATGTCATCGAGCCATCTGAGGGTAATTAAACGTTGGGGGGGTGTATGCTTGTGTAAACATGGGGGGGACACTGGGTGGCAGTGGTTTGGGGACCGTGGTCACTGTGAGAGGGGGGCCGCTCCTCTGTTGCGATCCCCCCCTGCCTTTACAGTGTTCAAGCAGACACCCTTTGGGCTCTGTAACAATATACTGCCTGAGCATTCACTGACCATGTCAGTCTTTCTTTCTTTTCTCTGCTGCCAGTCACATCAGTGTGATCTCTTCCAGGGAGTCCTTGTAAGGCTATTCATTTGCCCCTGTCTCATCATAATACATACAAGTTAATGTGGGACAGAAATTGACATGTGAACTACGGATACTTTGAGAAAATACTGTAATAAATTAGTGAAGAACAAACAGCAGCAGCAGGAATCTTCCAAACAATAATGCTTTTATTGTAATAGCAGGTTACAGCAATTCAGCAGGTTTTTCACAGCAACTACAAACAGCACTTCTCTAACACACCACCCAGCTATAACCCCCCCACCCCACCCCCAACGTAGTACAGTAATTAGCATACTGTCCAATCAGGAGGCTGTCCACACATCCTCCCCCTAGCTCCTGCCAGTTGCATGCATTATCCCAAACAGTAAAACACAAGGTTGCAGACATTTGCAGAGTGCACTACAATAGAGTTCAGCAAAGTCTGCACACACAGTTCAAGCACATACACATAACAAAGTCCTGGCTTGAATTATTGTACTGTGTAATTTCTCATCTTGCAAGCAGAAAATGATCTCATATTCAGCAAAATTGATCGCCTGCACCCACTGAAGTTTGGGTCAGTAGAAAAACACATTAAGGACACATTAAAAGCTCACTTGCTTGGACGCAAAACCAGGATCCGGTTCATAAGTATACTGCTTGAACAACAAGATTTTAGATTCCTCATGTGGAAATGTTGCATATTATGTAAAAGTATGCCATGCATTCACTCAATTGGAAGGGAAATGCTGCACTGGGGGCCATTTTATATAAAATAAACACATTATTTTGCATTTTCTAACCATTCTAATGGTATGCAATTGTTCATATCCAAATCCTAAAGTTAACAATACCAATTCTCATGAGGCGTAAGGGGTACTAACTTTTGCTACCAAGCAGCATGCCGGGTTGCACGCGCTCCTGTTTGGATCTTTTTTGAACTGGAGGTAATCTCTACCAGCCCCCGACCACTTTACTATATGCGTCACTCTGAAGACAGCATGTGTATAGGCGGAAGAAAAAAAAAAAATTTCTATACTAATTCACAAATTTTAGAATAGGAGGCTGTGTGGTCCAGTGGTTAAAGAAACGGGCTTGTAACCAAGAGGTCCCCGGTTCAAATCCCACCTCAGCCACTGACTCGTGTGACCCTGAGCAAGTCCCTAAAAACCTCCATGTGCTCCGTCTTTCGGGTGAGACGTTGTTGTAAATGACTCTGCAGCTGATGCATACAATAAATTGCCTTGGATAAAGGTGTCTGCTAAATAAACAAATAATAATAAAATAAGAATAATAACATAAGGTAGAGCTGCTGAAACTTTCCCTTCCGACATTTCACACAAGTCGTTGTGGGATATACCATAACCACGATGTCTGGGTAATTTTAGTCCCTCCCTCTGGCCGTTGGGAAATGGTTCATTCTGATGACGTAAACGAGATTATAAATAGAGACACGTTTGAATTATCACCACCCCTAAACCCCGGCTGTTAGTGCTGTGTGTTCCAGAGCTAGTCTCGGCACACGTCTATTATATAAAAAACTAAAAAAAAACTAAAAAAAATTAAAAACACAAAAATAACTAAAAACATTGCCTTTCTCTTGTTAAAAAAAAACCGTGAAGCAAGGAAACGTCTACCAAACTATAAAGCAAGGAAAAAAAAATAACGACGTTGAAGACGAAAAAGGCCTGTGCTTGATTTTCGAATTGCGTTAGACTTCTTATCTCCGTTTCTCTGTCGTCTCTATCTGACTGCTGCCCATGTGGGTTTGAGAGAAATCTTAAACACATATCAGAACCTAGCATCTATTTCCAAAGTAGTATAGTTGGGGTACCGGTACGCTTCTAAGATATTGTTTTTGTTTTTATTTTTCACGTTCAAGAAACAAGCCGCGCGTTCCTTTAAGTTAGGTTTAAATTCCGTCTATGGGCTTTTAAAATTAAAAATAAAACCGAATTGGTGTTTTATAAACAAATTTTTAAAATAGTCTTTAAACTTATTATTTTAAGGTAGATCTTTAAACATTTTCTTCGTTGTTTTATAATCGATTGCGTTTACGAAGATGAATCCCAGCGCTCCGAGCTACCCGATGGCCTCCCTGTATGTCGGCGATCTCCACCCAGATGTAACCGAGGCCATGCTGTATGAGAAATTCAGTCCCGCTGGGCCCATCCTCTCGATTCGGGTATGCAGGGACATGATCACCCGAAGGTCCCTTGGATATGCCTATGTCAACTTCCAGCAACCAGCCGATGGTGAGTACCGTGCGAACCTAACATTTCTGAATATTGGAATTTATATATTTTATATATTAACGATCGATATTGGGACACGAAGCGTGTAGTAGTAATTTTGGCGAAGGACTGCCGAGAGGCCTAGTGATGCAGTATATGCAATGTGACACACGTATTTTGAGATCTTACTGTACAGTTATTATATATATATATATATATATATAGTAGTTAAGTACAGCTCAACATGTACATCAATCAAAAGTAATTCTATTTACTGGCCTAATTTTCGTTTTGGGTAGAAAGTAGGCCTATTCAGTAAAACAAATGTGTAATTATGGTTGGGAGATTTTCTTTCATGTTCTTTTTCGTTGATTGTTGAAAGTTGACTGTCTTGTAAAGGTGCCATACAATAAATTATGAAGTTCATTTTTATCATTCAAAATGTCGCTTAAGGCCGCCTTTGCTAGTTAAGTGTCAATTGCTTTTCAAAGACGAATTGCATCCTATGACTTACTTGCTACCCAAATGGCTCGTCAAATTTTGTTGCCATTAAATTTTGAATGAATTTTGAACTGTAAATTGCATGTTGGTCGTTTCCTGTAATACCTTTTGCCTCTACCAACAAGCATGCTCGGTATGGAAGGAATTAGGTGACTTCATGCTGCTTGTGCGTAAGCAAAACTGTTCTCTGCTCGTGGGTGGGGCGCTTTGCATAAAGATACAATTTAACAAACGGAGATAAGGTTGTGCGACGTGAATTTTGTTTAACGTGTGACAAGTTCAAATGGGGACCGTGCATACACACACTAAATTTAAGTTTGGAAATTAGCCACGTTTAGCTAAAAATAAGCAATTGGCCCCAAGTAAAATGGCAGATACGGTACCATATGTAAACAGAACATTGGGTATGATTCGTCCAGACCATCCTAAACTTGAATTATACTTTGACCCCTAAACTTAACTTTAATCCGTACCTTTAAGTAAATAGTAACTTTACATTTAAACTTCTAATGTACAAGGTTATTTAAACAATATGTTAAATTAAAAAATACCAATATTTTTACCTTTAAAATTAAAAGCATGACCTTGTTCGGTGGATGTTGTATACATTTTAGTTTGTAGAAAACATTGCACCTCACAATCATGGCAACAGTTTGTTGTATGTTTTGAAATCAGTGAGAGAATCTGTACTTTTAGTTTGCCTGAATGCTACATGTGGTGCGATTTTCATGTAAAAAGCATTGCTAAATGTTGAGAGTACAGAAATACCACTAAATGAACCAATGCAAATGCTGCTGCTTAATAAATGATAGAGCTGATTTTTGTATACCAGAAATAGGGATGCAATGGAAGTGGGCACACACGCCTTCCTGCAGTTTTTCATATGTCATCTTATCCAATTGTAATGAAGCTTGTGAAGGACATCACAAGTTATTACATGTATCATAATGCTGAGGTATGTGGAGTCTTGTATGCTCAATCTTTTATGCATTACAAATTATACAACCTTTAGTGCAATTGTGATAAAACTTGCCAAGTTAGATTATCAGAATAGGAGGTTATGAAGATGCAGTATTTAGTTATATTTTAGTAAATCCACTACTATTTTTTCAACATGTTATCTCTAAAAACATTTGTGCAGTGTTAAGTAAACCAGTTGCAGTTTGCAAGTACAGTACAGCTAAATCCAAACTAAATTGGGACCAGTGGTGTTGGTAAAATCAAATTGTTAAATCAAATATGGGTTTCCCCAAACAGACCTCTAAAAAGTTAATACAGCCCCTTTTCTTTTAAATATGAGACTTATTTGTGATGAGGGAAGAAAAGCCCCTGACCATCAGGCTTCACTGGTGTCAAGTAGACTTTCTTGCTTGCCTTGTCTATTTATATACCTTGTATATTTTAGTGATACTCACTTGCAACTCTTTCATTCCACTCAAGCACAGCACCTTTTTCCAACCATGTCCCTTTTTTTTTTTTTTGGATTGAGTATTCTACAACCACCTTCCAAACAGGTCTTTAATTTAACTTTGGTGCTCAGTTAAGTAGTTGAGGACTATGAGTTGGAGCAAGTTCCAGGTTTGGGTTAACACATTTCCTTTATTCTATTTTGAAATGCATTTCTTTGTGTACTATACTAGATTTTGAGGATAAAAGCTTAAGTATCAAATTTCTTTCAGCTGAGCGTGCTTTGGACACCATGAACTTTGATGTCATCAAGGGAAAGCCTGTGCGTATCATGTGGTCTCAACGCGACCCTTCTTTGAGGAAGAGTGGAGTGGGCAACATCTTCATCAAGAACCTGGACAAATCCATAGATAACAAAGCTCTATATGACACCTTCTCTGCCTTTGGAAATATCCTCTCCTGTAAGGTGAGTGAGAACCGTTGCATATAATCAAAGCAATCGTGCAGGAGGTAGAGAATTTATATTGAAACTTAATACACAGGACAGTGTTAACGAGGCAAGAGATGAGGACTCTTCCCATAAACATGGATATCATGTTAAGTGTTCATGGTTGCAAACTGACTTGTGTGAAATGTATAGCAAGCCCATTTTCTTACTGTACAGTACAACGACGTAAACATTCCTTGATGGACATGATTTTATAATTTTTTTTGTCTAGGTGGTATGTGATGAAAATGGATCAAAGGGATATGGATTTGTGCACTTTGAAACCCAGGAAGCTGCAGAGAGAGCCATTGAAAAGATGAACGGCATGCTTCTCAATGACCGAAAAGTGTAAGTATATATCTGTTAGTGATGTTTACTACATTAGTAACTTTGCATGTGGATCAAGGAGGAAAAGGGGCATCAGTTAAACCAAGACACTTGTAATTTCTCAGTGAATCCAAAGTACTGAAATCACTTTGCAGTACTGAAGATTTGCCATTTGAGCACACATGTATTTTAAGCATTTGGTTAATAAAGTTTAATCCTTTAATTCTGACTATTAACCAAGAAAGATTTAGCATGCAGCTTAAAGGAACCACGATGAAAAAAAAAAATTAAGTGAAACCATCAGTATATCTTCATTCCAAAAACAAATGCAGCCTTGTCAAATTCAGTATGTCATTCTCTGTGGGCTATACTGGCCAAAATGGCTGCTACAAGAAACTTGTAGTTAATATGCCCCATATCTTAAACTAATGGATATTGGGGATATATCAGTGCTACAGACAAATGTCAGTTTGACAGAACATGTGTTTTGAGTTCACTTGCCAAACCGAGGACTTGTAGTGGCCTTGAATATGACAGTAACCAAAGTGTTCTATTAAATCTTCTTACAGATTTGTTGGCCGTTTCAAATCTCGCAAGGAGCGTGAGGCCGAGCTTGGAGCTAGGGCAAAGGAGTTCACAAACGTGTACATCAAGAACTTTGGAGAGGACATGGATGATGAGAAGCTTAAAGAAATTTTTGGTAAATATAGTGAGTTTATTTTGGTGGTGGTTAGAAGTCACTGGTGCAACTGCGCTTGAGTTTTCTAAGGGTGTTGGTGCATGGTCTACTCTGCATGCTTTATTAGATGGACCGAATTTGTGATTTTGTAAAATCATACACAAAGGTGGACTATCAAAAGCTACCTGATGAGTAGCAGGATTTAACTTCTCTGCAATTTCAGGACCAGCCTTGAGTATCAGAGTAATGACTGATGACAGTGGAAAGTCAAAGGGCTTTGGCTTTGTCAGCTTTGAGAGACATGAAGATGCACAAAAAGTGAGTGAATTAAACATTCTTGTGAGCAATAGTGTGTTTTGCACAAAATTAAAGTGCCTTTTTTATTTTTAAAGTTTATATCTAGCACATTATTCCAGAAAATAATTGAAGTACATGTTATAGAAATTGATCAATAGTGTTTTGAAATTATTTTTTTAAACTTAATAAAAACAATGTTTTTGTTTCAAGGCCGTGGATGAGATGAATGGGAAAGAGGTCAATGGAAAACAAATCTACGTTGGCCGTGCTCAGAAGAAAGTGGAACGCCAGACAGAGCTTAAGCGCAAGTTTGAGCAAATGAAGCAGGACAGAATGACACGGTACCAGGTTCGTAAACGTTAAACGTTCTTGCTAGACTAAGGCTTCTTTTGTGGACATTGCACATTTCTCATTTACCAGCTCAGTGTACACATTTATTATATCATAACACTTGACAACTGGTACAGTAGTCCTCATTTAACCAGGCATGTTTGGAGACAGGCAGGTTGTCTGAAATAATGATGTCTGGTTTGAAAAAAAATTAATGAAGCACACATTTAGTGCTCATTTTATTTTAAATATATAAATCATTGTGCTGAAATGTGTACTCTGTACACGTTGCATTATGTAAAAATACATCTGTACAATAGACCCATACAGTATACAGGCTGTGTGGTCCAGTGGTTAAAGAAACAGGCTTGTAACCAGGAGGTACCCGGTTCAAATCCCACCTCAGCCACTGACTCATTGTGTGACCCTGAGCAAGTCACTTAACCTCCTTGTGCTCCGTCTTTCGGGTGAGACGTAGTTGTAAGTGACTGCAGCTGATGCATAGTGCACCCACCCTAGTCTCTGTAAGTCGCCTTGGATAAAGCCGTCTGCTAAATAAACAAATACAGTACAGTAGTATAGGGGAGATTTGGGTGTTGCGCTACCCAATGAAGAGAATTAATGTGTAATGGTTAGTTATTTTGACACTTAGTTAAAATTTCTCCCAAACGAGCTCAAGATTGCGAGGAAACAATTTCATAATAAAACATGCAACACTTGTCTTTTATAACTTCTCAAAAGTTTGTAAATAAAATGCAGTACAAAAGCAGGAAAGGTTAATATCAAGATATTAATCAGCACATTAATCTCAGTAAGCAATAATGGTTAGGCAGAATCTGTGTCAATGTCAAAACAAGTGAAAGCAATACATTAATTGTGTAATTTGTCTATTTTGTTAGACTAATTATATTAAGTCTGTAAATATAATGTGAATATGCAAGCAGGATCATTGTTTAAGTAAATGAATATAAATTCAGTGAATTCTAATTAATAGGATATTTTTCTGACTTTGCTTGCTAGATGTTGATAGCAGTGTTGCAGTTCAAGGTGTTACCTCTGCTCTTTTCTTCCTCTGATTGATTGTACAAACTCGCTCTACAGACGGCCTTTTTGTTTGCCCTTAAGTTTTCCGCAACACCTGGCAATTCTAGGGAGTCGAACGTGGTCAAGCCTGTGGGCCTCGCGTATCAGTGTAGCTATGGTTACTGAGCTAGACTCACTCTCTCTTACCTCCTTTTATAACAATTTGCAGATATACTCTCCTTATCTTTCTGATTGTCATAGAGACTAGGTCAGCTGCCTCCAGACCTATATGCCGAATCCTATTAACCTGTTATGTTCCTATAGTAGTAATCAAATTACAGTTAAACACGGAAATGATTCAATCATCATATGGAAGTGTTTCAGGGACTGGGGGGACATTCATATTGAAGATCGAATGAATGCAGCTATGTATCATAACATTCTACAAAGTACAATGATACCATCTGCTTGTAGGCTGATTGGCAGACGGTTTGTCTTCCCAACACAATGACCCAAAACATTCGCTAAGTAAACTGGAATTCTTGAAAACAAAGTAGTTCTGGAATAGCCTTCGCAATCACCAGATCTCAATCCAATAGGAATGTTTTGGATGATGTGAAAAAGCCGTAGTCAAGTATTGTGTATCTAAGCTGTCTAAGCTGAAGAAAATACGCAAGACAGAATGGGCCCAGATTTCACCAACATGTAACATGCTGTTTAAGAATAATGAAAATGTCTGAATGTCGTAATTAAAGCATATAAATAAGTATATAATACATTTGTTTACTACTGTACATTGTGTCCAGCATATTTGAATGTATGGCATAATGGTCTATGTATTGTCAGACATACTAATTCCTGTGTTCTTTTGGTAGGGTGTTAATCTGTATGTGAAAAATCTTGATGATGGCATCGACGATGAGCGTCTGCGCAAGGAGTTTACACCATTTGGTACCATTACTAGTGCTAAGGTGAGAGCAAGTGTATTTCTCTATTTAGAATATAGATCCTGGCTGCTTTTTTGGAGTTGGCGGGCACAGACCTTTGTGGAAGAAAACTGGCTGAACTGTCAAAGAATGAGCCCATGTAAATAGGGGAATATAGTCTTGAATCTTAAACTGAATATACAGCAATACCTGAAATGTCTGCCTTAATATTCCTTTTTTTTTTATTCAGGTTATGATGGAGGGTGGTCGTAGCAAGGGCTTTGGCTTTGTGTGTTTCTCCTCCCCGGAGGAAGCCACCAAGGCTGTGACTGAAATGAACGGCAGGATTGTCGCTACCAAGCCTCTGTACGTTGCTCTGGCACAGCGCAAGGAGGAGCGACAAGCTCACCTTACCAACCAGTACATGCAGAGGATGGCCAGTGTCAGAGCTGTTCCAAACCCAGTCATCAACCCTTACCAGCCTGCACCTCCTTCTGGATATTTTATGGCAGCTATTCCACAGGTAAACTATTTACTGAATTTTCATGTCTTTTCATTATACATGAAATGATAGGGGGGCTAATCAATGGTACCTTTATAACTGGTTTAGTGCTACGTGGATACATTTTTATTAGGTGCTCCTTTTGTGACTTCTGGGGGTAATTGCGTTTTCAGGTTTTAGCTAAATGAGCAGCTGGATTTGGATACTGATTTAAGGGTACCACCAGAATCTGGCAGTGGTGCAGAAAATCTAGACTTAGTATCGAGACTGCCAATGCTTTTTCAACATTTGCTTCAGTCGCATTTGGGAAAATCTCTGTTTGTTTGGGAAAATCATAACCATTGCATCCCTAGTTCAAATGTAATATGTTTGTGGATAACCCATTCTTTGCTTTCTTACACAGGCTCAGAACCGAGCTGCATACTACCCAACAAGTCAGCTTGCACAGCTGAGACCTAGCCCTCGCTGGACTACACAGGGTGTGAGGCCCCAGCGTAAGTACATCAATTTATTCAGTGGCCTAAAATAAGATCCAGCGATTTCCTTCACTGACCCAGTGTCCAGCTGCTGAACCGTTGAGATGTAAAAAAAAAATTATTTATATATATATATATATATATATATATATAAATAAATAAATTAAATAAATAAATAAATAAATTGTTTGTTTTAATACAGATTTCCAAGGCATGCCCAATGCCCTCCGCCCTTCAGCCCCAAGAGCACCAACCTTCAGTGCAATGAGACCAACTTCCTCTCAGGGGGTTCCACGTGTGATGTCCGCTCAGCGAGTCGGTTAGTGTTCTGCTTAACTTTCTACTAGCACCCATACATATCTTGACATTTTATGGCAGCTATTCCATAGCAGTTATGTGGAGAACCATCTTGTATTCGCTTCCTCTCAAACGTGTGTTGCCAGCCATCGTTTTTTTCGCACTGCAAGCCTGCCCTGAAGCCATTACAGGACTACAGCGTCAGAGGACCATGCAGTTCTGAATTGCGCACAGGCAGGCCTGCAGGGGTTGCTGGTGCGCGATGAGCCAAGGATTCCCCAGCCGACCTAAACCCTCCCTACCCAGGCAGCGCTTGGCCAATTGTGTGCCACCGCCCCCTGAGAACTCCTGGCCACGGTTGGCAGTGGCATAGCCTGGATTCAAACTGGCGATCACCAAGCTATAGGGTGCATCCTGCACTCTGGGAGGAGTGCCTTTATGGATGCGCCACTCTGGATCCCCTGTACATTTTTGTTAAACTTATATGGCATTGATTTTCACTGGCATACTTGTTTAGATAATGCCGTAACTATTGTTTTGTTTGCTAACTGAAATTCTTGAAGGCTTTTAAAAAGATTAAAACATAAAATTAAACTGCTGTTTGTGAAATACTCTACTGTTTCATTTAAGTTATTCTGCATGTACATGAATCCAGACATCTAAAGCTGTGTCTTTCAATTCTCTGCTCATACAGCAACGCAGACGATGGGACCACGCCCTGCCACCACTTCTGTGGCTGCTGCAGCTGCTCCTGGGGTCAGAGGTGTTCCACAGTACAAGTATGCTGCCGGAGTCCGCAATCCTCAGCAGCATCTCAACAGTCAGACACAGGTTTCCATGCAGCAGGTGAGAAGTGTGGCAGTCCTGTGCAATCAGTTTAATTCTTGAGGAATATATATATATATATATAATCTATATATATATCCTCCCCACCCCCACAATGTAGAAATCAAAAGTGGGACTTGATGTATTGAATTAATTGAGAAAGTGTCTATTAAACAGTGTAACACTGACCGTAACACTTTTCTTCGTCAGCCTGCTGTCCATGTGCAAGGCCAGGAACCTTTGACTGCTTCCATGCTAGCCTCTGCTCCTCCACAGGAGCAAAAGCAGATGCTGGGTAAGTTGACATGAATAAGACTAATGCAATCTGCCACATGTAAGTTAATTATTGGCACCAAGCCTGTTAGTTACTTGTATTAAAGTAATATGTTTTATTATAGTAGTTGCCCCTCAATTGAATTTCATTAAAACAATTTACTTTTTATTCAAAGCAGTTCAAGGTAGTTTTTACTAAATTATGCCTGCTGCATAAAGCGTTCAAAAGCTGTCTTCATATTAATAGAAATGTAGTAGGAGCTAAAAAAAAAAAGTATTTTAGTTCTTTAGGTCCTTGGTAAACATTGTAACTAGACTTGTGTTAACTGGTGTGGGTGTTTTACAGGCGAGCGTCTGTTCCCACTGATCCAGGCAATGCATCCCAGTCTGGCTGGAAAAATCACTGGAATGCTTCTGGAGATTGACAACTCTGAGCTGCTCCACATGCTGGAGTCTCCAGAGTCTCTGAGATCCAAGGTCAGTTCTATCACTAAGCAGCGTTAGTATTTTATTATTACATCTGTATTAAATTGGTACTGTAAACTTTTTAGAATAAACCTATTGTGTAATTGCATTGACCCACTTGGATAATGGTAATTTAAAATATTAAAATTATCCTTGACCATGTATTTGCATCTAACCCTGGAAATATAAATTATGAATAAGGACTTTAACACAGGTACATAGCTATGCCAGGTAATACTTGTGTGAAATGCAACACCCAAGTAATGCCAATTAAGTTCCATGGCATTTAACGCTTTGGGTAGGCAGTAAATAACAATCAGTATTTGTTTTTAGATTCACTTAATCAGGGGTTCACATAACTTATTAGGTTCTCACATGAGTACCAGCAGAACTGGTTTGGTACTTGTAAAAATTAGGGGTCATCATCCAAGTCACTGTCCAGATTGCTGGTTATTACAATTAACAAATCATCACACATTCTCTGTTTATTTCTATAGCCTACCACCATATTCCCGCCCTGGGAATTCAAAAGCAAAAACCCAAACACTTCACTTTATTAGTGTTGGTTGAACAAGTGAGCTTGACGGCACAATTGTATTTATACAAGGATATAACTGAAGGGAAAAAATATTTTTATTAAGTAAAATGGTTAAGTAAATGTATTTTTTAAAAACATTTAAATGTAACAGCTTTCAAACATCGACACCTCCTCTCATCCACACCCATCCACAATGCTACTCCCTGTAACTGCATCCCTCTTCTCTGAATGGATGGCTTAATAGAGATCCCAGCAGTCATTGGTTGTTTCAAGTGCCCGTTGAAAGAAAATGATTGATGTGAACTGGAGTGGTTCCACCTACCACTCAGTTTTTTAATGAAAACTTGAAGCAGCCAATGATATATAGCGCTAGCAGGGAGGCACTGTAGTTAAATTGGAACCCTCTGGTTTTAAGTGAAATATGGGGACTGGTATTTTAATTATGATCAGCTCAGTTACCCAGGGATCGTTGATAGAGCCCAGAGACCATGAGTCTCCGGGAACAATCCAGAGGTTAGGCAGGTATGGGTCACCTTGCAAGTGTGAGCACCCTCACTGCCTTTCTGAAAAAATGCTTTCCTGTTAAAAATGTACTGATGGTATGCCTGTCAAAAAAAAAACAAAAACATGCGTACCAGTTATGTGAACCCCTGCATATAATCCATACCTGAAGCAATATGTTATATTGTGTGCTTGGTTTCAAGCCTTTCCTCTTGCCTTTCAGGTTGATGAAGCTGTAGCTGTACTGCAGGCCCATCAGGCCAAAGAGGCTGCACAGAAATCTGTAACCAATTCAGGTGGTGTTCCAAGTGTCTAAGCTAAGGTAAATAGTGTAAATCACCTTATAAAGCCAATTACTGAAAAATAAAATATTTTTAGTGTATATGTGTTTTATGAAAGTTAAAGGGTACTGAATTAGTTTGAATGAAAGAAAACATTATACTATTATCTTCATATGCCTTGCTGTTCAGAGTACTGCCATCAGATTGACATCCATGTGAATTTTATAGTTTTGTAAGTTACATGAAGTTTTCACACTGCATTGACAGTGTACATCTTGCGAACCATTCATCTTGTTTTGTTGAAACTACAGAGCATTATACTAATCTATTTGTAAATGCACATCATGATGGGGACCAACTTTTTCATGACACCTGCAATGTTAATCCTTGATAACTTGTGACATGTACCTCAGGTGAATTTGAATTAGTGAGTGTATAATCTGGTATGGTAGAAAGTCACATTTTGAAGGGAGGTGGTTTAACAATCTTTTTTGTATCTTGCTTTTTTCAAAGGTATGGGGGACCTTGAAATGAGACCTACTTGCTTCACCGAAGGAAAAAAAAAAAAATTAAACATTGAAAAATGCTAAAACACTCAAAACATTGCAAAAAAATAAAACCTATAAAAAAGGAAAGGAAACTACAGAATTGATGCCAGGTCTAGAGAAGCTAAAGCTAGACCTAGTTATATATTTAAATAAAAAAAAAAAAAAAAAAAAGGAAAAGGAACTTTAAAATAAATTATAAAAACCCGGGGTTTGATCATTTTCACCACAGTACATGAAACAAAGCATTCCTTTCTTTTATTTTGTATTCCTTTACTGTGTGAATGCTCAGAATATCAACACTGTTTTAGTTGGCAGTGTTATTTGATAGCTGAGCATTGGGAAAAAAAATTGGATTGAAAAAAATGCTTGCTTTAATAAAAGTTTAAACATCTGAATCTTTGTCCTCATTATGCAGTAAACTATCTGCGAGAGTAGGTGGTAGTGATTGTGTTGCCAGCATGCACACATTTTATGATACCATTTTCAAAGTTCTTTTGTCGTTCAAATGACATCCATAACTTCAACACACTTTCAAATGGCTTGGCTTCAGTTAATGCACCAGTTGTGTAGTGAATGCAATTCACAGTGCTCTACTGATACTTTTGTATGTTTGTCTTGCATTGGCATATTGTGAAATTCTATAGTTGAACAGTTGGCTTATGAACCTGAAGCTATAAAAATTGCCCCATAGTGAGTTACAAGTCCTGTTGGTGAATAAAGACCCCTATGGCCCTCAGCTGAGATTGACCCAATTTTCACCACCTGTTCTGAGATACAAAATGGTAGAGGCATGTTTCAGTAGTTTAGGACCATAGTGCTGAAAATTTGTATTTTGTAATTTTGTAACAGAAAATTAATCTTCTAGATGTCCAGCTACAGTGCCTTGCATTAGTATTCACCCCCCTTTGGACTTTTCCACATTTTGTAGTGTTACAACCTGGAATTAAAATGGATTTAATTAGGATTTGTTGTCACTGATCTTACACAAAATAGTCCATAATGTCAAAGTGGGGAATTTTTTTTACATATTTTTCAAAATTATTTACAAATAAAAAATTGAAAAGTCTTGATTGCATAAGTATTAACCCCCTTTGCTGTGACACCCCTAAATAAGCTCTGGTGCAACCAATTGCCTTCAGAAGTCACATAGTTGAATGGGGTCCACCTATGTGCAATTAAAGTGTCACATGATCTCAGATTAAATACACCTGTTTCTGGAAGGCCCCAGAGTTTGTTAGAGAGCATATCTAAACAAATAGCATCATAAAGACCAAGGAGCTATCAAAACAAGTCTGGGATAAAGTTCTGGAGAAGCACCAATCAGGTTTGGGTTATAAAAAAATATCCCAAACTTTGAACATCCCCCGGAGCACCGTTAAATCCATTATTAAAAAATGGAAAGAATATGGCACAACCTAGAGAAGGCCGTCCACCAAAACTCTGTCACCAGGTAAGGAGGGCATTAGTCAGAGAAGCAACCAAGAGGCCAATGGTAATTCTGAAGGAGCTGGAGAGATCCACAGCTGAGATGGGAGAAACCGTCCATGGGACAACTATAACCCGGACGCTCCACAAAGCTGGGCTTTATGAAAGAGTGGCGAGAAGAAAGCCATATCAAATCCTGTTTGGATTTTGCCAAAAGGCATGTGGGAGACGCAGCAAACGAGGAAAAAGGTTCTCTGGTCTGATGAGACCAAAATTGATCTTTTTGGCCTTAGCGCAAAACGCTATGTGTGGCGCAAAGCCAACACTGCTCATCACCCTGAAAACACCATCCCCACGGTGAAGCATGGTGGTGGCAGCATCATCTTATGGGGATGCTTTTCATCGGCAGGGACTGGGAAACTGGTCAGGATTGAGGGCAAGATGGATGGAGCCAAATAAAGGGAAATTCTAGAAGAAAACCTGTTTCAGTCTGCAAGAGACCTGGGACTGGGGCGGAGGTTCACCTTCCAGCAGGACAATGACCCTAAACACACAGCCAAAGCTACACTGGAGTGGTTTAAAAACAAGAACCTGAATGCCTTAGAGTGGCCCAGTCAAAGCCCAGACCTCAATCCGATTGATAATCTGTGGCAAGACTTGAAAGTTGCTGTTCACCAATGGTCCCCATCCAACTTGACAGAGCTTGAGCAATTTTGCCAAGAAGAATGAGCAAAAATGGCAGGATCCAGATGTGCAAAGCTGGTAGAGACTTACCCCAAAAGACTCACAGCTGTCATTGCTGCCAAAGGTGCTTCTACCAAGTATTGACTCAGGGGGGTGAATACTTATGCAACCAACAAATGTCTTTTTTTTGTTTAATTAACTTTTGTGTCACAATAAAAAATATTTTACACCTTCAAAGTGTTAAGTATGTTGTATAAATCAAATGATAAAAATCCCAATTAAATCCATTTTAATTCCAGGTTGTAACACTACAAAATGTGGAAAAGTCCAAGGGGGGTGAATACTTTTGCAAGGCACTGTATTGTTTCTGCCTAATTGAATCTCAAATTCTCTGCTACTTCAAACAGAGCATATTTTGCAAATTTTCTCTCTTAAATTGAGCAGTGTACCATGACTGTAAATGTATTTAGAAAAGTGTGTTGTTTTTCAACTACGTTTTAAACATAAAGATTTGGTGTGCAACTACTTTCTGAATCCATTAAACTCCTATTTAGAGGTACAGGATAGATGGGGGGTGGCAGTCTGCTGTCTTAATACAACTAAGTGGGGTGAGGAACATTAGTGCTTGTCTTTGAGGGTGAAAAACAATATGGCTTCAAGATGGGAGGTATTTTTTCACTGCTAACAAATCGCTTATTTCATGCTGTGAAAATGGTATTTAAAGACATTTCAAAATTAAAACAGAAAAAAGTGTAATTTGAAACTGATCATTTTCAACAGCAAATGCTCCTGAATATTTAAATGCTTACCTAAAAAACACTGCTAAATTGTAGGCTTTTGTATATCTCCACTTTTTAAACACATTCTATTTAAGAAAAAATAAAAACATAAGTAGAAATGAGACACGTGAAATGCTCCCCTCTTACTGGACAGATCAATAATTAGCACAGATATTCCTGGGCTTTGATGCAGCTGGTGTGTTTTTTTTTTTTTTTTTTTTAATTTTAAAGAAATCGTGCAGTTGTATACAGTGTGTTCAATCATTTATCAGGGGCAGCTGCCAGGTTGCTAAATGCAGGTAGTGCGTCAAAAGGCAATTGTTTGCTGTATTTACGGGATATATATATATATATATATATATATATATATATATATATATATATATATATATATATAGTACAGTGCAAACGTTTTAGGCAGGTGTGAAAAAAGTAAGAATGCTTTCAAAAATAGACATGTTAATAGATTATATTCATCAATTAACTAAATGCTAAGTGCGTGAACAGAAGAAAAATCTAAATCAAATCCTTATTTGGTGTGACCACCCTTTGCCTTCAAAACAACATCAATTCTTTCAGGTACACTTGCACAAAGTCAGGGATTTTGTAGGCATATAGTCAGGTGTATGATTAAACAATTATACCAAACAGGTGCTAATGATCATCAATTCAATATGTAGGTTGAAACACAATCATTAACTGAAACAGAAACAGCTGTGTTGGAGGAATAAAACTGGATGAGGAACAGCCAAACTCAGCTAACAAGGTGAGGTTGCTGAAGACAGTTTACTGTCAAAAGTCATACACCATGGCAAGACTGAGCACAGCAACAAGACACAAGGTATTTATACTGCAACAGCAAGGTCTCTCCCAGGCAGAAATTTCAAGGCAGACGGGTTTCCAGATGTGCTGTCCAGGCTCTTTTGAAGAAGCACAAAGAAACGGGCAACGTTGAGGACCGTAGACGCAGTGGTCGGCCAAGGAAACTTACTGCAGCAGATGAAAGACACATCATGCTTACTTCCCTTCGCAATCGGAAGATGTCCAGCAGTGCCATCAGCTCAGAATTGGCAGAAAACAGTGGGACCCTGGTACACCCATCTACTGTCTGGAGAAGTCTGGTCAGAAGTGGCCTTCATGGAAGACTTGCGGCCAAAAAGCCATACCTCCGACGTGGAAACAAGGCCAAGCGACTCAACTATGCACGAAAACACAGGAACTGGGGTGCAGAAAAATGGCAGCAGGTGCTCTGGACTGATGAGTCAAAATTTGAAATATTTGGCTGTAGCAGAAGACAGTTTGTTCGCCGAAGGGCTGGAGAGCGGTACACAAATGAGTGTCTGCAGGCAACAGTGAAGCATGGTGGAGGTTCCTTGCAAGTTTGGGGCTGCATTTCTGTAAATGGAGTTGGGGATTTGGTCAGAATTAATGGTCTCCTCAATGCTGAGAAGTACAGGCAGATACTTATCTATCATGCAATACCATCAGGGAGGCATCTGATTGGCCCCAAATTTATTCTGCAGCATGACAACGACCCCAAACATACAGCGAAAGTCATGAAGAACTAGCTTCAGCGTAAAGAAGAACAAGGAGTCCTGGAAGTGATGCTATGGCCCCCACAGAGCCCTGATCTCAACATCATTGCATCTGTCTGGGATTACATGAAGAGAGAGAAGCAACTGAGGCTGCCTAAATCCACAGAAGAACTGTGGTTAGTTCTTCAAGATGTTTGGGCCAACCTACCTGCTGAGTTCCTTCAAAAACTGTGTGCAAGTGTACCTAGAAGAATTGATGCTGTTTTGAAGGCAAAGGGTGGTCATACCAAATATTGATTTGTTGTAGATTTTTCTTGTTCACTCACTTTGCATTTTGTTAATTGATAAATATAAACTATTAACATGTCTATTTTTGAAAGCATTCTTACTTTACAGCATTTTTTCACACCTGCCTAAAACTTTTGCACAGTACTGTATATACATATATATATTACACGTACACACATAGGTAGATAGATAGATACTAAATGGAGATATGTATTACACGGCAATAACAGTGGGGGGGGGAATAGCCCTATTAAGCCCTTTTCACACTTATATCGGTACCACTTTCTGTCCTAACTCACTTTTCAATACCGGTACAGTACCGATAGTTAAGATATACCTGTCCACATTAATGCATGTTTAAATCGACAGTGTTCGGGTTTTGAACTTGTTTCCGTGACGAGTCACATCTGTTAGAAATGGATTCGTGTTTTATGTAATACAGCATGTTTTGCCGTCCTGTCCATGTACATTATTTTCGGTGTTCAATCATTAAGACATGCATGCCAACAGTTCCTATATGGTTGGGACAGTCCCAATTATCTAGCAAATGTCCCACGTCCTGATGCATAGGAAGAAAGTCTCGATATTTATCTACAGAAAAAAATCATTTATTCTGCACAATGGAGTTAGTGAAAACCACACGCTGTGCTCTTTGTGCGGCTCACACATCTGCTGATCACTAACATGTAAAGGTAAGAACGCTTCATTATGTCTGTTTTTACTGTCATGATGGTCGTGTGGTGTTGAGTTGGGGGGGCGACACGTCGTTCCCCCCGTCCCCCCTGGAGACGAGCGTCCCGCTGAACAGTTTCCAAATGTTGCCAAGTATGTTAAGAGACGAGCAGAACGTGAAAGGCTGAGACGAACAAAAAGGCAAAAACAATTAGCCGTCTGTAATAAACTCAATAACTTTCTAATTATCGACTCAGAGAAACGGCACGCGTACACTTACTCTAATTAAGTGTTCTTTTATTTTTCTGTACAAGAAGGTGCTCACGCTAGCCTGGACCGGAACTAGAATCTGGGCAGGACGTGGCTCCCCGTGACCCGACCCCTTCAGCTATTGGAGCTGTACCAGGGATCATGTTACAATAACTCAACTGGAATAAAACGTAACTAAAACCCAGGGGACTAACTATCAATATTCCACACCGTCTTTAAAAGCATGAGGTTGCTAAACAGTGGGCTTGCATCACAGCTTTGGGAATGCATGTTTTTTTTTTTTTTTTTTTTTTTTTAATATTTTGCTTTTTGATATTCCCTCAAGGGATTTTATTTTGGAGCGGCAGTACGCTTTACCTCATAGCCATCATCACTCATTTTGTGGAGATTATTTTGTCACTTATTTTGGCATTTTTTGATGTAGCCATGATAAAGGTACTGCAGCTCACCGTAAAATGTAAAGAGGTTTAAAGTATTTAAACTGTAAAGCAAGATGTACGCGTGCTTCAGAATATTGACTTAACTGTATCTATACCGTGTCATTTTACCTGTCCACACGCTGATACGAGTTGTATCGAAACATGACCCTTGTAACGTCAAGAAATGATATGTGGTCATATTTTGGTGTGTGTAACAAATAGAGACCTGGTGGCTGTTGTACTGTAAAACTATTATACCTTTTTACATCTGCATACCAGTTTATCATAAGTGTTTTGCTGTTGTTGAAAATAAGTGAATTTATATTTTAAGTACTTTAATGACATGTACCAATTTCTGCTGTCAAAAAGTGGTATGTTTGTATTTCAAGTACTTTCAAAGTTCCTGACAGGTGTTTCAGTGCTACAGAAGTGGTATATTTATATTTCAACTAATTCTAGTACATTACCTGCTTTCTGACTAGGCTTAAAGTCTGATTTGGAAAGGCGTTGTTCTGCTGCATAATCTGTGTGTTGATCTGCTCCTCACTTGCTCTGGGACAGAAACCTTTTTTTCTTCATTATTTTATACTGGAGGAAAGCAGGGCCCTATTATGTAATAATGTATTCAGGTTATTATTTGTATATTAACGACACACCACATGCATACATTTCTACGTTTTTTCTAACGAGAGCCAGATGGGATTTTGGAACTGAAGAGGCCAACATTACGGTAAATATGAAATGATCAATGAAGAACTGCAAGTTCAAATTAATTGAGCATGTAAATTTACAGCATGCTAAATGATTTGGATTTCTAAGTAAAAGCTGCATATCAGGTGCAAAGAAAAATAAATAATTTGCCAAATTACAAGATCAGCAATTGTACAGAAATGAAAGTACTATTGTTATTAATTGTATCAAATGTTGTAAAACTACATGTGCACTTTTCCTTCGGATAGTTTGTTACCATGATCCCTAAAAGATTAGTTAATTGGCTGTGTATTTTAATACTAAAAGTATTAACACAACATCAATTATACCTTTGCACTGAATACAATTTTAGATATTAAAAAGTGGAACATGATTTAGATGCTCAAATGAAATGTGTATTTCATGCATAGAAGTTGAATTAACCTGTTGTGTGTACTTTGACTCTCATCTGTTTTACGATTTAGGAGGTTTTGTTTCTTTTTACTACTAATTTTTGCTATTTACTATGACTATTAACTCAGGTAGTCACTATGTAACAAAACTGTGAGCCCTGCCTTGCCCAAATAAGGTGTAATTTTTTTTTAAGCAATTGAAAAAGTATGCACAAGACAGGCACATAAAGATTAATAGTGAAAGTAATTGGCCAGAAATGGACGTATAGTGTTGGGGGCGGGGAGACACTCATTTGAAGGAAAAAATAAAAAGTGATGGGGCACCAGCAACACAGAACGTTTTAGATAGTGTTGTGTAAAGGCATAACTTTATTATTATTATTTATTTCTTAGCAGATGCCCTTATCCAGGGCGACTTACAATTGTTACAAGATATCACATTATCTTTACATACAATTACCCATTTATAGTTGGGTTTTTACAGGAGCATTCTAAGTACCTTGCTCAAGGGCACAGCAGCAGTATCCCCCCCCCCCCCCGGGATTGAACCAACGATCCTCCAGTCAAGAGTCCAAAGCCCCAACCACTACTCCACACTGCTGCATAACTTTAAGGTAGTGTGATTATCCCTTTTCAAGCACACACACAGCCTGGGAATACAGACTCAATATTGCAAGACCACCAGCTTGTTACTCATTGAAGTTTAACCTACCATATATCAGAAACTAGAGTAGAGAGCTACACTTTGCATTTTTCCTAACGTAGCTTTATCCAGGTATGTGCAATGTTTTATCAAAATCAAAGATGTGCCATTTTCACAAATGTTATGCTGATTTGAAACATTATTATTATAATATTCGGCTTGAGTCCTATATATATTGTACCGAAGGAGTACAATTGTTCTCTATAGTATTGGTTCTCAACCCTTGACCCTTTTTAATTGTTTTCAGCTCTTAGAGTTGCAGAGTTCAAGTTACTTATACAATGGTATAGCTAACTTGAAATCTGCAACTTTAAGAGCTGAAAACAATTAAAAAGGTCTAATTAAGCAAATTATCAGTTAAATTAAGGGTCTAGTTAAGTAATTGAGAGCTCAGTTAGAATTAAAACCAGCAGACAGTGGGTCCCCAGGACCAGGATTGGGAAACCCTGCTCTATAGCATCCACCAACAAAAGAGGCATCTATCATCTGCAATACATATTAGCACCCCCCAAAAAAGCCAACTAGAAATGTATGTTTATAGAGAAAAAGATTTACTTCAAGGATACCAATAAGGTGACACAAAAATTCAGACAAGTAAAAATAAATGGATATGTTTTATGTGCATACGTTTCTGATAAGTGTTTTACTACTGTCAAAAATGGGTACTTTTATATTTAAACAATTTTCATGCACATACCAGTTTATATAATGTTTATAATTATAATATTTTTTAAAGTATCACAATAAGTTAAAACAACGCGATTTGGGTAGTTCTTTTTTTTTTGTTCTGAACAGTAGTAGGCTAGCAACATTTGCATGATTTCGCTTGTATTCACAAAAAATAATCAGAAACAACCTGTTAAATGTGTTTTTATTAGCCGTCGACAAGTCCAACATTAAACATTGGCTATATTTTACTATCGAAAACAATTAAAACATAATGTACATTTAATAAACATATTTATCAATAAAACATTAAATCACTATGTTCAGTAAAATAATAATGTACAATGAATATTTCAAATGAGCGGCCCCTGTATTCACCCACGAAAATGATTTGCGCATGCGTGAGCAGTAACTGGGCAAGCGCAGAAGTTTGTATAGCGGTTTCGGGGGTATACCAGAAACTGACGTGACAGTTGTACGAAACCTGCTCTTTTTTGAGTTTCGTAGCAATACAGTTATATCGGTACGACACCGATAAGAACTCCGGTCTGGACAGATCTTTCGGTACTGTTTCGTACGGTTCCGCAACGATACCGGTATAAAAATGCTAGTGTGAACAGGGCGTTACTTAACTGCTTTTTGCACCCCGATACACTGATGGTGTCAATAATGATGAATACAACATTTGCTTCCTTTTGGATTGGGTTTTGGTACAATTTGAATTAAGACAAACATTTGAGATTATTAGGACCCCTTGTATGTGTTCTAGTTGTATGTGTACACAAACATTTGCATTTAACTTATCCCAACTCATGCGCTATTTAAACAAGAAATGAGAAAGCTGTCCAATCAGGTGCCCCACTTGCCATGAGCACTGCCTTGAATGTTGTTTTGGAGTTTTCCATAATTATCTCTGGTGCCATCTGTAGTGAGTACATATTTGTAGAAACATAATCTATTGCTCTTCATTTAAAATAACAAACAACTTCAGATTTGTTGAGAAGACCATGGTAGCTATGTCATGTTCATATGATCAGGACTTCCACTACTCACTCGTCAACTGTCAAAATATGATTCAACCACGAGGAGTCGCAATGAGAATAGTAAGATTTCATCGTCGGTACTTTGGTTACAATACTACTTTCTGACACCAAAGTTGGTTCGTAGTATTATCAGGGGCGCAGGAACTGGGGGTGCTGTAGACTGAAGTGCTGTGCATCTGCTTTTATCATATACAGGGGTTGCAGTTTTGTTCAATGGTTTTCAGCAACCCCATTAAAAAAACGGTTCCAGCGCCACTGACCTATTTTCATATAAATAATATGAAGTATATATGTTAACAATATAGTTAAAGAGAAAATTTAAATAACAGGTACAGTATATACTAGTTAAAAGTGTTACAGAAATACAAAGTAGCCTGTCCTGAAATGAGGACAATGCCACTTAATGGGTTAAATAAGGTTTGCATTTAGGAAAGAGCCCAAAATGTTTTACGGCTGCGACGTCGATGATAAGTGTACAGACCCATAACGTCCTACCGGGAAACAGCAAGTTAAATCAACTCATGAAATCCAATTTCGTATATATATATTAGTACAAGTCCATTGAAATAAAACGTAATGTTTTCGGAACAATTCTCCAGTGCAACCAGTTTTTTTAGTTTTTGTTGCTGTTAATCACAGGGTTGTGCTCACCTGTCTGAGTGGGAGGAGCACACGGTTTCCCTTTGTCTTTAACGTATATTTGTGTGGTCTGGTCTGGTGTGGGGGAAAGCCAGATTTAGTGTGACAGAAGTATTGTTTACATATAACACAAACTTGGAATATTAAAACAAAAAACAAAACAAAAAAGCAACGATGCACTTCAACATACCTGCTACAGAAGAACAAATAGATAAGCTCGGTGGGCGCTTTGTGGTAAGTATCTTTTTATGTGTTTATATATAGCGTTTTCAAAAAAAAAAAAAAAATATATATATATATATATTTATTATTATTATTATTATTATTATATATAATTATATATTATTATATTATATTATATATTATTATATATATATATATGTATATGAAAGTTAAAAAGATTATTCTCAGGACGTTTTGGGCAAAAGCCCTTCAGCTGTTTAAAAACAAAAGTAAACTCATTGCAGTAAACTTGTTGTTCAAGAATTCTTTAATAACACGTTTACTGCACTCTGTTTACCTTTCTTTTTAAACAGCTGAAGAAGGGCTTTTGCCCGAAACGTCCTGAAAATAAGATTTATTAATCTTTTTAAAACTTTTTTTGTGTACATCTTTTTAAAAACTTTTTCTTTCATATGCCTTCAATTTTCTACACTGCAGTTTTATATATGTATGTGTGTGTGTGTGTGTGTATATATATATATATATATATATATATATATATATATATATATATATATATATAGTGTGTGTGTGTGTTTGTGTTTGAGTTGTGTTCCAGTGTGGAATTCATTTCTGTAATGTGGCATATACGGTAAATGTATTGCAGGTGTATCATGTTTACTTGGACGGGTTCCTGTACTGTAAAATGAGGTACAGCGATATGTACAAGTTGGATGAAGAGGTAAGGATCAAAAATGTATTTTAATATGGAAGGTCATCTGGGTCAAAAACGCTTTTTTTAGTATCTGTTTCAAATATTTAGTACACGTTCTAATTTGACTTTAGTACGTGGTGTGATTCTAATTATTACACAGACTCATTGGGCCAATCAGATCACTGAAAATGAAATGAGAAACGATTAATTTAAAGAAAATATTAAGTGTAATACATCGTAGGCTGAGCGCAAAAACCTAGTAACTCCACTATCTATTTTTGAGATATTACACATCAAAAGTTTTAATCTTCCCATAAAATCAGTACTTCCTTGTATGTAAACTGGCATGTCATATGAAATAGCTTTGAAAATACCACATAAAGCCAGTTTTCTTTATTTTGTCACATGTTAAATGCCTGAAAGGTTCATACGATGTTTTTACACTAAAATATATTACATACTGGGAAGAACAAAGCATTGTATGAACAACAACTTAACATTTCTCATAGTTAGGTGTCTGTAAACATTTGATTGAAGATATACAGTACATCTCAGATTGTCTATGTATTTGACTCAGTGGTTGAATTTTATGTGGATCTGAACCAGTAAAACAGGACCAAGAACACAAACCTGTTAAGTAAAACATTTTAACAATTCAACAGACCTAATGTTAATACAATGTTGGTAACCTGTGACTAGAACATACACACGGGTCATCCTTAAATCACTGGTATTCAAATATTAGCATACAACTCATCAAGTAAAGCCAATCACACACACACACACACACACACACACACAAATAATTATATACATATGTTAAATAAAATCTGTTGCAGTTCATAAAATGCATTTGTAACAATAATATGACAAATATTTTGAACACCATCTTTGCCACTGACTGCCTTGTGTTGGGTGCAAATTGTATTTTTGAAAACAGTTCTGTTTTATGTGGCATATGTGAATGTGTGAGTAAACTGACATGCAACAATGCACCTTTGCTGATTACCTTCTCCAATTAGAAATAATATAATGCTATTGTTCTTTTAAACTTAATACATGTAAAACTGTAACATGCAGGGACTGCATTCGTGGAGGAACCCTTAAAGAAACATCAATAACTTGAGCGCATGAATCTCTTTGAAAATCAAGCTTGTGGTATCTGCAAACAAATGGAATGCAACCTGGTACGGGTGGTCATTTTAAGTAGAAGTCTTCATCTTAAGAATCAGACCTTGCAGGAAGACTTTCATAAAAGCCTCTGCAATCGGGAGGAAGAAACTTGCTCTCTTCTTGTGTGCATCAATTAAAGAGATTGTGTGTAAGCCTTTTTCAGAATGAAGAGCTGAGGTTTGGTCTCCCATGCTTTTTGTAGTGGACTTGAATGAGTTCTTCATTTTTCACTGAGTTCCTTCCTGATGAATAGTTGGATTTCATCAGCAGTTTTCTCATATCGAATGTAATGCACAGAACCAATTCCAGAAAATGCATTTTGTTTGAAGTAGTGCCCATTGATGGAACTCCAGTCAACAAAGTCATCGTGGGTGATGGTAGTGACTTCATATGGTTGACGGAAACAGACTTCCTTTACAAAGCGACAGTAGTCTGATTGTCAAGTAAACTGCTGCATGTTTCGCTTTTCTTTCAATTACGCTGTGCGCACTGTCACACTCCATGAAGGAATGACCACTTTCAAAAAAATTCTGTCCAACCAGTTTAAGGTTATTATTATTTATTTCTTAGCAGACGCCCTTATCCAGGGCGACTTACAATTGTTACAAGATATCACATTATTTTTACATACAATTTATACAGTAGGGTTTTTACTGGAGGAATCTAGGTAAAGTACCTTGCTCAAGGGTACAGCAACAGTGTCCCCCACCTGGGATTGAACCCACGACCCTCCAGTCAAGAGTCCAGAGCCCTAACCACTATTCCACACTGCCTACTAAAAGGTTAGTGCACCTTTTTCCTTTAGCCAAAAACCAGGGTTTTGCACTCGACCAGCGAAATTAGACAAGCGTCAACCAGCGGTTTCAGAGCCTAGAAATTGCTTTAATTACAGTGGTAACCCCACTGTAACTAATATGTAATTTGAAAGATTTGTCTAGGGTAGTGTTTGAAAGATATGACATTGAATCTAATTTTCACTGTGGTAACTCAATATTTTAGTGTAAAACTGAAAAATATAATTACAATATAAAAAAAAAATGATTGTGTACAAACTGAACCATGTCACTGTCAACATTGTCTGTCTCAAGAAGTCGGCAGGACTCGACAAATCTATATTTGCACCTTGTTCTTGATTTTTTTTAAAGCGTATTGCTTGTCTGAAATTAAAAAGACGTTGTCCCCAAGGTGATTGACTAGTCTTGTAATTACGCTGCATGACTGTAAAATGACCAGCCCCTATGTTGGTACTGCTGTAAAATGGCCAGCCCCTACCTACAAAATGCATAGTTAATTTATATTTATTTAGAACACATACTATTTTATGTTTTCTGATTGGTCCAAATCAATACATGTACTAAATATTAGAAAAATGTACTAATGTGTTTTTAAGCCAGATGGCCTTCCATAGCGTTCCACATTTTAAGTCTATAAATTTCATTTTCTTTTGATCTTAAATTGATATGTTACCTAAAAGGCAGTATTTCTAGATAGGATTTGTATTATTTGGATTGTATCTGGGGAGAAGTTGTTTGATGTTTATACAAGTGCAATTACCATGACCATAGAAGTGTACTGTTCTTTACACTTTGCTTGATTCAAATACAGTATCAAATCTTACTTGAATAAAGCAGACATGTACACCATATTAATAGTTCTTAACACCATACTGTGCAATTATCAATATGGATAACAGTAATGCGGTTATGTATGCATATGAGTGTATATATATATTTCTCTTAATTTTGTTTTGAAAGTAGTTGACATAAACTATAATGGCTTTGATAGAATGTGACACTTCGTCTTGTATTGCTGATGTTTTCATTGCAATGATTATTTAGCTGAGAAGAGTCTTTGGGGACTGTCTTCCACCCTTTCCCCCTAAATATTACCTCTCCATGACTGAGACTATGGCAGATGAGCGAAGACTGCTACTGGAGCACTACCTTCAGAAAGGTGGGTCCATTACACTGCTTCACAAATTCACGTTTTTATCAAATTGATTACATTTTGTTCACAATATATATTGGCTATTATTCTTATTACAATTGCTATAGATGTCCCATTTTTCTGAAACCAGTGTGTCTGACACTTGTTATTGAAATAATAACATTTAACGGTTCTTGCTCAGTCAAGGTACTGTACAATTGGATTTGATATTTTTGACACATGACACAGTTCTATGCATACGTACGTGTGTGTGTGTGTGTGTATCTATATATATATCTATATCTATATATATATATATATATATATATATATATATATATATATATACAGTGCCTTGCGAAAGTATTCGGCCCCCTTGAACTTTGCGACCTTTTGCCACATTTCAGGCTTCAAACATAAAGATATGAAACTGTAATTTTTTGTGAAGAATCAACAACAAGTGGGACACAATCATGAAGTGGAACGAAATTTATTGGATATTTCAAACTTTTTTTAACAAATAAAAAACTGAAAAATTGGGCGTGCAAAATTATTCAGCCCCCTTAAGTTAATACTTTGTAGCGCCACCTTTTGCTGCGATTACAGCTGTAAGTCGCTTGGGGTATGTCTCTATCAGTTTTGCACATCGAGAGACTGAAATTTTTGCCCGTTCCTCCTTGCAAAACAGCTCGAGCTCAGTGAGGTTGGATGGAGAGCATTTGTGAACAGCAGTTTTCAGTTCTTTCCACAGATTCTCGATTGGATTCAGGTCTGGACTTTGACTTGGCCATTCTAACACCTGGATATGTTTATTTGTGAACCATTCCATTGTAGATTTTGCTTTATGTTTTGGATCATTGTCTTGTTGGAAGACAAATCTCCGTCCCAGTCTCAGGTCTTTTGCAGACTCCATCAGGTTTTCTTCCAGAATGGTCCTGTATTTGGCTCCATCCATCTTCCCATCAATTTTAACCATCTTCCCTGTCCCTGCTGAAGAAAAGCAGGCCCAAACCATGATGCTGCCACCACCATGTTTGACAGTGGGGATGGTGTGTTCAGGATGATGAGCTGTGTTGCTTTTACGCCAAACATAACGTTTTGCATTGTTGCCAAAAAGTTCGATTTTGGTTTCATCTGACCAGAGCACCTTCTTCCACATGTTTGGTGTGTCTCCCAGGTGGCTTGTGGCAAACTGTAAATGACACTTTTTATGGATATCTTTAAGAAATGGCTTTCTTCTTGCCACTCTTCCATAAAGGCCAGATTTGTGCAGTATACGACTGATTGTTGTCCTATGGACAGAGTCTCCCACCTCAGCTGTAGATCTCTGCAGTTCATCCAGAGTGATCATGGGCCTCTTGGCTGCATCTCTGATCAGTCTTCTCCTTGTATGAGCTGAAAGTTTAGAGGGACGGCCAGGTCTTGGTAGATTTGCAGTGGTCTGATACTCCTTCCATTTCAATATTATCACTTGCACAGTGCTCCTTGGGATGTTTAAAGCTTGGGAAATCTTTTTGTATCCAAATCCGGCTTTAAACTTCTCCACAACAGTATCTCGGACCTGCCTGGTGTGTTCCTTGTTCTTCATGATGCTCTCTGCGCTTTAAACGGACCTCTGAGACTATCACAGTGCAGGTGCATTTATACGGAGACTTGATTACACACAGGTGGATTCTATTTATCATCATTAGTCATTTAGGTCAACATTGGATCATTCAGAGATCCTCACTGAACTTCTGGAGAGAGTTTGCTGCACTGAAAGTAAAGGGGCTGAATAATTTTGCACGCCCAATTTTTCAGTTTTTTATTTGTTAAAAAAGTTTGAAATATCCAATAAATTTCGTTCCACTTCATGATTGCGAAAGTATTCGGCCCCCTTGAACTTTGCGACCTTTTGCCACATTTCAGGCTTCAAACATAAAGATATGAAACTGTAATTTTTTGTGAAGAATCAACAAGTGGGACACAATCATGAAGTGGAACGAAATTTATTGGATATTTCAAACTTTTTTAACAAATAAAAAACTGAAAAATTGGGCGTGCAAAATTATTCAGCCCCTTTACTTTCAGTGCAGCAAACTCTCTCCAGAAGTTCAGTGAGGATCTCTGAATGATCCAATGTTGACCTAAATGACTAATGATGATAAATAGAATCCACCTGTGTGTAATCAAGTCTCTGTATAAATGCACCTGCACTGTGATAGTCTCAGAGGTCCGTTTAAAGCGCAGAGAGCATCATGAAGAACAAGGAACACACCAGGCAGGTCCGAGATACTGTTGTGGAGAAGTTTAAAGCCGGATTTGGATACAAAAAGATTTCCCAAGCTTTAAACATCCCAAGGAGCACTGTGCAAGCGATACTCCTTCCATTTCAATATTATCAGACCACTGCAAATCAACCAAGACCTGGCCGTCCCTCTAAACTTTCAGCTCATACAAGGAGAAGACTGATCAGAGATGCAGCCAAGAGGCCCATGATCACTCTGGATGAACTGCAGAGATCTACAGCTGAGGTGGGAGACTCTGTCCATAGGACAACAATCAGTCGTATACTGCACAAATCTGGCCTTTATGGAAGAGTGGCAAGAAGAAAGCCATTTCTTAAAGATATCCATAAAAAGTGTCGTTTACAGTTTGCCACAAGCCACCTGGGAGACACACCAAACATGTGGAAGAAGGTGCTCTGGTCAGATGAAACCAAAATCGAACTTTTTGGCAACAATGCAAAACGTTATGTTTGGCGTAAAAGCAACACAGCT
The DNA here is from genome assembly GCF_902713425.1 of Acipenser ruthenus. Taxonomy (NCBI): domain Eukaryota; kingdom Metazoa; phylum Chordata; class Actinopteri; order Acipenseriformes; family Acipenseridae; genus Acipenser; species Acipenser ruthenus. The sequence goes on from NC_081192.1 coordinate 44,262,464, forward strand.
CATCACCCTGAACACACCATCCCCACTGTCAAACATGGTGGTGGCAGCATCATGGTTTGGGCCTGCTTTTCTTCAGCAGGGACAGGGAAGATGGTTAAAATTGATGGGAAGATGGATGGAGCCAAATACAGGACCATTCTGGAAGAAAACCTGATGGAGTCTGCAAAAGACCTGAGACTGGGACGGAGATTTGTCTTCCAACAAGACAATGATCCAAAACATAAAGCAAAATCTACAATGGAATGGTTCACAAATAAACATATCCAGGTGTTAGAATGGCCAAGTCAAAGTCCAGACCTGAATCCAATCGAGAATCTGTGGAAAGAACTGAAAACTGCTGTTCACAAATGCTCTCCATCCAACCTCACTGAGCTCGAGCTGTTTTGCAAGGAGGAATGGGCAAAAATTTCAGTCTCTCGATGTGCAAAACTGATAGAGACATACCCCAAGCGACTTACAGCTGTAATCGCAGCAAAAGGTGGCGCTACAAAGTATTAACTTAAGGGGGCTGAATAATTTTGCACGCCCAATTTTTCAGTTTTTTATTTGTTAAAAAAGTTTGAAATATCCAATAAATTTCGTTCCACTTCATGATTGTGTCCCACTTGTTGTTGATTCTTCACAAAAAATTACAGTTTCATATCTTTATGTTTGAAGCCTGAAATGTGGCAAAAGGTCGCAAAGTTCAAGGGGGCCGAATACTTTCGCAAGGCACTGTGTGTATATATATATATATATATATATATATATATATATATATATATATATATATATATACATGTGTGTTTAGAATTAACATAATATATTCACTTTATGGTAAATGCTTTTTGTTCTCCTTTCAGTCGGCGCCAACTCAAGCATTTCAACATATGACATATTTTGCATGTTTTTAATAAAAATGCAACAGGTAAGCAAATTATATTCTGACTAGAATGTGTTCATTTAAAAAGTCTTATTATAAATGTTTGCAAATGAGTTCTGTCCTTTGTATTCATGTATATAACCATATAAATAGCTATTCACTATTCTGGGCTGGAGCTAGAAGTTATTTTTTTTTACTAATAGTTATTTTGTTTTTGTTTTGGGTGTGACACTGGTGCTTTGTAGTACATATCTGTAATGCAATGGCAGTGTACCTTTGTCAATTGAAAGAATCAATAGCAATTTTGTTTTCATGTAATGCAGCAAAGGAATAAGATTTTGAAAGCTAGAAGTTTGAAGCATTCCAGGTTTTCCAATGTGCACTGAAGATCACAGGTTTTGACATATCTTATTAAGCTCATGGTAAAGCCATAAATGCATCAAAGAGTGATACAGTGGGTTTCTTAATTCCATCCCTGGTAATGCATCTTGAACTGGACTTAAGCATTCACCAAAATGTCGTATTGGTTTTGTGATCCTTGTCGGCCAATTTGCTCTGAACGAATGTCGAATCCAGGTTTTTTTTTTTTTTTTTTTGCCCTAATGTGGTTTCTACCATGTGAATGTTCTTAATCCCTGTAATTTAATGAGGTCCTTTTGCTCAGTGACAAGAGCTGTACCAATTGCTGGCTTTTCAGCAAGCAGTGTTAAGTCACTGTTATATTATCACAGATGTACAGGTGTTTTAAAGACAAAACAAAATATATACCTTATATACCACAACATGGGAACAAAGGCTGACTAGGTAGTTTAAAAATTCAACAGCCTTTGATAGTTTCAAAAACATCTTCTTACCAGAAGTGAAGTAATGGCCTCTGTTCACTCACTGATAACATCTGCCCAGGAATTTTCTTGATTGTTTGGCCTGAGATTGGTCTGCTGTGTCATTATACCCAGTCTTCACATTCCTGTCCTCCGTTGTTTGTAGACCTAAAATTAGAATACAAAAAAAAAACACCTAAAAATGTCCATTACGATTAAAGGACAGATATTTCAGGCATTATGCATCACTAATGTTTACGATTTAACAACAAGGAGGTGTTTGACAGAACAAAAAAGAAATTATCTTTCCCCAATCGGTGGCGTCAGAGTTCTTTTCTTGAACCCCAAGCCATTATTGTATAGTGGTGCTTTTACTGACATACGGACTTGGTGGCTTTTTTGTTACTGACACTATTTTTTTCATTGACATCCTTTAAAAAAAGGAAACATATGAAATACATTATAAAATAAGCTATTTTTATGTACTTACATTTCTTATTTACTTCTTACGGTCATACGTGGACAGGACACATTTGCAGACTGGACCATTTTTGGTCTGAAGCTGGTGCTGTTTTTAACAGCACTTTTCATAGTTAGAGTTCGATCCACAATGTCTGTAAAGTTGTTTTCTTACGTCTGTTTTTACAGGGTTCATCTGAGAAAAAAAACTTGTTCTCATTTTTGCAGTACTGTGTGGCAAAGCCAACATATTAATGGCAAACTTGGCAAGTGTAGGAAAACGTGGCTCTCTGCTAGGTGTAGGCAAGAGCACAGTTTTGTGCCAGTATTTATCAGCCGCAATCAGATCCCGTCTAAGATCCTTCAAGTCAGTCACTTGGTACTGCATAACTTCCATTTCTGGCCTATCCAGCATATTTCCAAGAACAGTCTGTGGGAAAAGCATTGCAAGCTGGACGATGTCTCCCGAGCTCGCTGTGCTTTGGCTACTTGTTTAAGAACACACATTAATTTCAGCACAGTATTGTTAATTGGCATTCTTCTTTTAATACTTTTCACTGCAATCACATAAGGTGTAGGTATATGTAATTTGAGCTGATTGGGAAAGCCGCAAAGCAATACAAATATACCATCCTTTATTTCGATCCAAAATCACAGACGTTTTGTTATTTACGGGCTTACAGACAGTGTTAAATGTTACGGACGGTTGGCAACCTTGCTAAACAACCCTCTGTGGTCTACAGACTTTTAAAAAGCTAAAGCAAAATACTTTCCTTTTTGATAACTGGGCATATACTTTTTACATTTTTTTTATATAGTTATGCCTTAATTGTGTCCGCATTAAGTAACAGTGCAGAAAGGCTATCCTTGCAAAATGAATTGCCGGTAGTTTCTTCTACTAAAAAATAAGTAAAAATACCCATGGATATACATATTGTTATATTTGATGTATTAGTATGCTGTTTTGACTGGAGTTATTTTTCTATTCTACTCGGGCAATCTGCAGTTATTTTTTCCAGACCAGTATACAGGTCTACAGTGTTGAAAGCGTTAAATGTAAACATCATTTTACATTTTTACTTATTTCATTTTATTGTTAAAAACAAAAGCCGCATATAAACAAATGGCTGTACACCACACAGCGTGTTTCGACACTCGCATGTCTTCGTCAGGTGGTTTACTATTTAGGAACACCCCTATTTATAGCCATCATCTCTCCCCATTAAATAATTATTGAATTAGTAGATTCAATTACACAAACCTATACAATATTCATAAGGAAGATGTATACATAAACAGCAATGCATAGGTTACAAAGCACCGTAAACTTCCTTCTCAATTAATAGTCACTCTCGTACAGACTGAATATTTAAAAACATTGATTGTAAGGCAAAATATGTTTATCTAATCATACAAATAAAGTCAAAATGCAACATTTCTCTTTTTTCAATTCTTACATGCAATTAAATCGTTTTATTAAAGAAACTTGGATCATCGTACCGCTATCAAGTATAATTTCTTATCTAACAGCAGTTAGATTTTGTCCGAAGACTTGACTTCTGTAAAAAAGCACTTGTTATATTATATTTCACTAAAGACACTTTGGCTATTATCAGTTCTCATATTAAACGTTCTTAGAAATATGGACAGAGGTCTAAGGTTTAATTTAGACTGTGTTGTCTAATACTTTTCAATGTGAATATCCAGTAGGATTCCCTTTTTTAATATAGTTTTATAATGTCTGGATATGTATTTTAAGCTGGTGTTTTGTTTGACCCACATAAATTAAATCATAGGAACATTAAGCATGTAAATTACATGCGGTTACAATTAATAAATCCTGTAATGGGATATAATATATAATTTTAAGAATTATAATGTCATCAGAAAGCAAAACATTACTATTTGGCAAGTCAAGAATAACCGTATAACCTCTTCAATCATAAATGCAGTGACATTTCACCAACTAGGAATTTGGGGTATAAAGTAAATTTCACATTCAATACAGAATGAACAATAGGTTCTATGGTGAGAAAGGCTACATTGGTTAATATAGTTTCCATTCAGATCTTTAGCATGAATTTAATGCTCGTGAAATATGACGGCAAAGGCACTGGGTATTGTACAGAAGGCGCATTAGCAGACGCTTTTATCCAAAGCGACTTAGAGACTAGAGGGTGAACTATGTATCAACAGCTGCTGGATGTAAAACTTGGTTTTACATCCAAAGGATGGGATAAGATGTGTATTAATTAATTAATATGTTTTTTGTTTGTTTGTTACAGGAAACATTCAAGATTCCTATACAAAATTGTGTCCTAGAAATTTTACTGCCGGATGGGCACGAGGTTAGGGCAGATATTCAGTCGTCCGACCCAGCTGAAAGAGTCCTGGAGGTAAGGCTAAAAACTTAACTTCATTCTATTGCTTAGTTGTATTGATTTATGTATCAAATAACTGGATAACTGCTTATTCGATTTTCATAAATCTGGGTAGTAACATTATTTTGCTTAAGTTATTGAGAGTATTGGATTCTGGGACTATTGGGGGGGGGGGGGGGGGGTCTGTCTGTCAGTCATCCACCTGCCTGTATGTCGCACTTCTGTAGGATCGCTTATGAACATTTCCATCAACATCGACACCTACTCCACACCTGTTGGTTTTAATTTCTGTGTAGACAGACTAAATTTAGATATGTTGATTTACCAAGATAAAGCCATGCATAACATTTATTAAGAGGTGTAGGGGCAGGTTAATGGTTACACTGTGGTGCACGTGATGTGCATTCAGTTTAGACATCATTCTGAGAGCTCTATTAAGCCACAGAGATTCTTTAAACTTTTGATTAACAAAAAGTCACCAGAAGGTTATGACTGAAATTAAAAATGATATAAAGTGAATCTATACAACAAGAAAATACATCATTTAAGGTAACTACTATCATCACGCCATATTAAAGTGTTGCATTTAAAACACCCTCACTACTTGCAATATACGTTCTGGATTATTTATTTATTTATCTTTTATATTTATTATTTATATTTGTTATCCACACATCTTGGGTTATTTTAATAAACTGAGGTATTGCGGCTTCTTAAGAAATGCTACTTCCCGATCACTGAACCGTGAAATGTCATCTGAGAAAATCTACAGTTTGTTTATACTGCTGCTCACTACTGTCTGTTTTTAAAAGGAGGACTTTTTTTACACATAGGCATGTGGCAATATGATGTTCATACAACACCAGCATACCTTTGTTACTTGTCTGGCCCCTGTCCAGGTTTGCTGCTGTCATGTGGAATCCCCTCTTTGTGGATCTGTAAGGAATGTTTCCCTCAGCAACAAATGTCTGTCATGAATGCAAAGCTTAAAGCATTTTCCTGAGGCAGATATGCTTTCATCTAACATTTATATACCATCCAGTAAATATCAGAGTATTCCAGATTAATCAACCATGCTCGTTCTAATTACTTTTAATTGCTTGAGGACCATGATAAAGCACAAATGGGCTGATCGTTGGATTCATGTCCATATTGTAATCAGGAGTTGGTGTGACGACCATAAAAGGGCTAATTTGAAGAATAAATATAAGATAATAATGTGAACTAAAGTAAAGTAACAATTTCCAGCATTTTATCTGTAGGAATGAATTTTCATGATATGGTAATCTGGCACTGAAAAGGTGCCTGTTGAGCTTGTTTTTTTGAGTGACTTGTGTCACTTGGCCTGTGAACGCATTAAAGTTATTTTTGCCGCTTTGAGTAAATAATATCCGTGTGAATTAAGCAATTTTAAATACATAAATTACACTCTTATCTAGTTATGTCATATGAGAATCTGCAGTTGAAAAAGCACACAATGACTGCCTTGCTAAAAGCATGTTTGTATGCTGTGTGTGTGTGTGTGTGTGTGTGTGTGTGTTTGTGTTTTCTTCTCCACATTTCACAGGTCACAGGATGTATATTCCACTGTTTAGTATAGCAGCTCCACTAACTCAGCACAGCACATAACAAAATCTAGAACATGAAGGCAGTGTTAAGTTCCCCACATAAGGACAACACATTGATTGCGCCAAGTCCGTCCAGTACATGTGTTGGGACGACTCCCAGCTGTGCAAAGGGAAGACCATTGCTTTATTCCCATGTTCAAACTGTTGAGTAACAATCATCAGGTTGGCAAAACATGTTTGGATATGTTCTGGGTAAATGTTTGTTATTTGTGTAATCTTGTTTCCAGCATGCATAAGAAACCTGGAACCTGTTCTAGCTTTACCCCTGTTGAAAGACCAATGATACCAGCTCATGTTTACAACCCAGCGGTTCATTCAGCAGAATATATCGACAAACCAATACAGCCTTGGATTATGTATTTTTTTTGTAATGCGACACATCCAATCATTCATCCATTAACCACCCCAGTGTGTGGGCTCCCTAGTGGCGCATCCAGTAAAGGCGCTCCGCGCGGAGTGCAGGAGGTGCCCTATAGCCTGGAGATCGCAAGTTCTAATCCAGGCTATGTCACAGCCGACCGTGACCGGGAGTTCCTAGGGGGCAGCGCACAATTGGCTGAGCGCTGCCCGGGTAGGGAGGGCTTAGGTCGGCAGGGGAATCCACGGCTCACCGCGTATCAGCGACCCCTGTGGCCGATAGGGCGCCTGTGGTTCTGCAGTGGAGCCGCCAGATCTGTGTTGTCCTCCGGCACTATAGGTCTGGTGGCATTGCTGTGGATCTGCAGTGCGAAAAATGACGGCTTGGCAGGAGCACGTTTCGGAGGACGCGTGTTCCAGCCGCCGTTTCCCGAGTCGGCGGGGGGGTTGCGAGTGATGAGCCGAGGATACAGATAATAATTGGGCATACTAAATTGGGGAGAAAACCGGGGTAAAAAAATTGGCGACAACTAAATTTATATAAAAAAAAAAACACCCCAGTATGTGTGGAGCTTATAACACATCATACTCGGTGCAAAACTCTATTCACTACTTAGGTTTCAAATGTATATTCATTTTAAAAACATGATATCTGGTACTGCACTTGATTAAAGAAATCTGTTTGCAAGCGTTTCTTCAAGGTGGGTCTGCCTATCTTGGGCATTTCATAATTAACCACCTGCTTCCCCTGTTAATGGAAATGCTGTGCGGTCAGGAACATGCTTTGACCCCATAGACACTGCTGAGGTAAAGTAGCCAAGGAAGTGTCATCAATTTAATTTCTTTAACTTTGTGCAATACCATATCACTAAAATTAAAATGCTGCATTGCTATAATATTAATTAAAACTGCACATTTGAGACTAATCTAGCAAATAGATGATTTCTGAAACACAGATAAATAATATCCTAATTTACGAATGCTCCTTTCTAGATTGTGTTTTGTAAGATGGAGTTGCCCAGGCAGGTGATGGGATATTTCAGTCTCTTCCTGGTGGAAGGGATCAGTGGAGGACAGTACTCTGGTAGGTGTAAAATATCCAGCTTTTAAAGCGTGACAATTGACAGGTTATTGTCTAGCAGTGTGATCTGATATTACTTTTAACAAGCCTGGGCCTTGTACCAAACACCATGGCCAAAATGTACAGTATTTAATTTTTCTGACAAACCCCAGTGACTTGTTGGGGCAATATCTACTGCTAGAGCCCTGAGGAGAAACCTGTTTGATGGAATTGTGTTTTTACTGTTCACGCTGTCAAAAGCTTTCAATGAGTCTTGCCTCTGTTACCAAGCCCTGATGATTCCCAAACCTGTTGGTGCCGTCTGTAACTCCCAATTAGAGTCTATTTAACCAACAATGACGTCTTGACGTTCAGTCCTAGAAAGCTGTTGGGGGACCTGTATCCTTTTGTGCTTGTGTGATTTATTACATATTTCAATTAACTAGTGTCAATTAGTTGGACTGTAGAAAGATATGTAATTTTAAACAATTCACATTTCCCTTTTAGCTATACTGATTATGACATAGGGTCCTACTTTCATGGCAAGACAGATTTTGGTTCATTTGGAAATACCTCAAATGAAACACACACACACACGCTGAGTTATTTTGAGCAGAATCTGCTTACACATGTGTTTTTATGCTGAAGAATCTGCTCTTATCTAAAGAAAATGGTTACTTTTAACATATATGTTATTTTTATTTACTTTTATTGCCTAGTTTTGAAAAAGCTGGCTCCATTTGAACTGCCTTATGTGTCTCTGAAGAGTATGAACAACGAGCAGTGCGTGATCATGATCAGAAAAAGGTAGGTGATTTCCTTATGTAGTCACTGAAATCTATCTTTGCTGTAGCTGGGGCCTTACAGCATACTTATTCTGTACAAAGAGATGGTAGATTGTGTTCACAATATGGTAAAGAGTACTCACTGAGGATTCACCTTTGACTGGAGTAACTGACCACCTAAAATCTCTATTCCACAAGAAGGCACACTTCACCTTTTGAAGTTTTCTTTAAAATGCCACCTTGTGGATATGCAGTGTATTGTTTTCAAGGCTATTCAGAACGTCTGAACATCACGTGGTTGTTTTTCAGAAGGATTTATTAAAAATAAACCAATTTTAAAATCAAGATTTTTTTAAATGCCCAAGATAGGCCAAATTAGAATGGTTTCTGGGGTGTTTTTTTCTTTACATAATAGACCATAGAAGTGTTCCCAACTGTAAATAATTACTGCTTACAGTTTAACTGAAGAGCAACAGCTGACTCATCATACCAGAGCAGGGTGTGCTTTGCTCTCTTCAAACATGCAGGCAGCCAGTCAAACAATGGCTAAAATGGAGAGTCTGGGGGCAAAATACAAACCAACAAAGAAATATTGCAGTTTTTATAGTGAAGAATATTAAATATGCTATACATTTGCATATGTTAGTTTTACTTTTTGATGCTCTTAATTCCTGAAACTACCTCTCACATGCTTTATAAATAAATACCCAGTAAAATTACTTTTTAGAAAGTACTGGGCCTATTCGAAAAGGTCCATAACTTCTGTGTGATATTTACTTGTGTTAAACACAAGTAATGAATTTAGTTATTTTAAAAGGTATATCAAGACTTTTTATTGTTACATGTTCCCATGTGTTGCTACAACTGTTTAAGGAAGATGTTGTAAGGTTTTTTTTTGTTTGTTTTACACATTTTTTGAACTTTGCAATTGCATTCCACTACCTCCAATATGGCTTCACATGGACCTGCATGGACCGCTCAAACTGCATTTCCCATCATCCTCCTGCTGACATATGTAACTGAGATGGATTTACCAATGAGCAGGATGATGGGAAATGTAGTTCTGATTAATACTCGCGAGGCCATCTTGGAGCTAGAAATAGCCAGAGAGCACTGCAATTTAAAAGTGAAAGAAAAATGGTCGATGTAAAAAAAAAAAAAAAAAAAGAAAATTAAAACAATATACACACCTTAGTTAAACAGTTGTAGCAACACATGGGAACATGTAACACAATAAAATAAAAGTGCCCTTATATACCCTTTAAGTCATTGCTATGGATAGGTTCTGACATTTTTCTCAACTGTTGTAAATGTTTGTGTTTAAAAGTTAAATCTCTGTCCTTGATCTGGTATGTGTTGAATGTATTCTGGGGTCAATGTCTTGTCAAAGTCTTTTGTGAAGTGTTAGTTCTCAATCAGCTATTCAGCAGAACTGAAGAAATGAATAAGCTAAGCACAAGGTTTCATCAAACTGCTGCATTTGACACCCCCTGGACTAATAAAGTACAAGTTGGCTGTTTTGTCAAACACCCACTAGGAGGCACTGCTTCAACAATAAACTGTGTTGCATACAGTAGTTTGAAATTAGAAAGCTTCAAAGTCAATACAGTATTTCCTTGTGGAACACATCATTATAGCAATGTTGGATATAGCTGTGACTTTTTGTAAAAGCCAGGAGGCTCACTAGTTACTCCTGCCAAGTTAGAATAATGAGTGGAGCAACTACCGTGACGTTCTTATCTGTTTTACAATCTAGACACTAGACCCGAAGACAAACAAAATGTCATATTTTACCAAAATAGAATAAATGGTCAGATATACTGTCAAGATATGATATCTACCCGCTTTTTTTTGTAGTTTCTGTTGCAATAAAAATAAGGGCCTGGTCAAGTTAACCCCAACTTCAATCTATTTAAATCTACCTTTGTCCTTTTTATATGCACAGTATAAATGTAAAGGTATATCCAACAGTCCTGTTTTGTACTTGTTTGGTTCTAATTACCACTGTTGTAACTCATTATAGTAATTAAATTACTCATACTTATTACTTTGACCAAAATGTAACTAGTTGCAGTTACAAATAGTTACTTCTAATATATACAGTATATATTTTTTTTTTTCTGGTTTGGTCAGGCTACAAACTCATGATGCCATTTTCTAGAAAGATGACATAAAAAAAGCATGTTGATGTGAGATGTAAGGTTGGACTAGCACTGTTAAAGTGGTTTTTAATTCCCATGTTATGCCCTAGTCCCTTTTTTCTTTTTAAATGTGACAAAGTAACTACATAAAATGTAATGGGTAACCATTGCAGCTACAAGCTACTGAAAAATCTATTCCAATTATAGTAATGCATCATCGACACTATACACACGTTCAGTTGTATAAAACCATACACAATGACTTGCAATTCATACAGATTATTCCCTTATTTCTATTATGTTTTTCTTCTTGATGGTGTCTCCCTTTGGGTCTGCCCTGAACATACTGTATCAGCATGATAAATGTTGGCCCATTCTTTTAGCAAAAATGCATCTACTGCTCAAGCTAAAACCACTTGTATTCTGTTTATTTGAGAATTTCGCAACCACAAAGTTGAAGTTGAGGAAGAGTTTTTTTTTTCCCATAGTTCTGGGCCAGTTCGATAAAGTATGTCTGAGTGGCAAACTTCCCACAGCATCGCTGGGTCCTTATAATGTACTATAAAACTGCCCCATTGTAGCAGTGGGTTATAACAGCATAACTGAGTTCTGATAAATCTCGGGAAGCAAAGTACAATTTAAATTTTAAAAAATTCTACTCTGGCTGCCGTGGGTAAAATTATTCCATTAAATAGAATTTATATACGTCTGAACACTACATTGATCAAATCCTGTGGCAAACTCCAGATCCATTATTACTGGGTGATTAATGGAACGGTTGCCGTTTGTTGTTTGGTGGCCTTTTCTATGTAATTTCAAGGATCAATGTTCTGCCTTGCATGATGCACACCGGGCTTCTATTTTTATTCCAATAGTAAAATAGCCAATTCTTTTCTTTGTTATTTTGTATCATACATATATGCCACTGAGTGAGAAAAGTAATAGGCCAGATGCATTTGTTCCAATCAAAAAGGAAAATCTAAAGTGTAATGTAATGGTGCATAACAATAAAAACAGAAAAGCGGTGAAGACATTGCCCTCTATGAATCAGCTTAAAACTATTTTGGCATAATTAATGTTGTAGATGTTTTTCATGTGTATCTGCAGCTACTTTGACCCAGAAATTGACCGGACAGTCATGGGGAGCAGCTGTGGCTTGAATCTCCTGTATTTACAGGTAAGAAAACAATGAAATGCAGTGATTATTGTGTGGTTTGTGTATCAGTTGCTACCCAAAGTGCATTTTCACTGCAGACATTTGAAGGATGTCATAATGGTGTCCTACACAACTGTTTTTTATTTTTATTTATTTTAGTGCTACTGTGTTTTTTGTGTTTTTTTTTTTTTTTTTTTAGGCTGTTAGTGACATGGAGATGGGATGTTGGAAACCCACAAATGAGCAGCTTGAAAAACTGAGGTTGCTACAGGAAACAGGACAGAAGAAAGAGGTGATATTAAGAGTGTTTTTTATTTATTTTATTAAAGTATAACCATTCTTAGAGGTTGTATTATTATCTGTAGGCTGCTGTTTTAATTTGAACTGGTTACCGTTGACAGTTTTTTAGTTTAACATTTTCCATGTAAAACTGGTGGGGTGGAGGCTACGGAAGTAAAAAAAAACAAAAAAACACAGTCATAAGGGGCACTGTCAGGGTCAGGTAGGTAGGTGATTGAGCTGGATGCTATAAACCAGAAAGAAGTTGTAAATCATAATTTAAATATATACACCCACCATCCTGATAATAGTTGCATGAATCTGGCCCAAAGTCCCTTAATATGCTGAAAACAAATGTTTTTCGTAAACCGAAAAGTTTGGGGCTTACCTTCATGTTTAACCTTTTGTTTAGCAAAATCATCCAGTTTCATTTATTTTTTTACAGTAATCACACTTTGCCCACTGACTTGGAGGTGGTATTTTAATTATACAAATGACATTTACCAAAACCAAAACAAAACAAAACCAGCAAAAAAAAAAAAGTTAACTGAGATTCTTACATTTTCCTGATGGTTTTTATTTTTTTTTATTTGTTTATTTATTTTTTTAATAATTGAATCTCTCTGGGTATGGAGATAAACTGCGCTGTAGTCCATTTTAAAAAGTCCCTTTGCTTTATGTTCTCTTATTTAGTTAAATGCACCCCTAAACTCATTATAAATGATTTCCAATGACCGTCTTTCTATAGAGCAGTGGTGTATAAGAACAGTGTATTGTTTTTACAACATACAAAGTATGGATTAAATCAAAAGACAATTTAAACAGTAAATTGTGGACAAGGGGCTGACACGAGACACTTCCTGCTGGCTCCAAAAAATTTATAGCTAGAAGAAAATCTTCTTTTGATGAACATTTCTAGACATTTTCGTTATCCAGAAATCTGTCTCGGGAAAATAGCAGGAACTTTCTATATTTTAATTATTTTGATAAAAAAAAAAATTGAGTAGTTATTTTTTCTCCTATGCGTGCCCATTGTTTTAAAATGGCATTCCTAATATTTGTTCCTCTCTGGTTCAGTTTTTAGAGGTTGCACAGCAAGTTAAGCACTACGGCTATATGCAGGCTGAAGCTTGTATCTGTGATCACCCAGTGCCAAACAGCCCTGCTGTTGTTAGGGTGGGATATGAAGAAATTAATTGCTGCACCAAGTTACTTAGCAACCAAGCTGAAGAGACCAGCTTTGAGATCAGCAAAGTGAGATGTTGGAGTGTCAGGTTGCTGGTAAGTATCAGAACACACAGCTGAAAATGACTACTTTAAATTGCCAAGCAAAAAGGACAAGACATTTACTACCCAAATAAAAAAAAAAAATACTGTGTTAATGAAACTAAAATATTTAGACAGAATAACCTTAATTTTGTGTGTGTGTTTTGTTTTCATGCAAGTTACAGCCCATGGGATTGCTTTGCAAATGTAGTGGTGAAAATGTATCCTGGTTAACAAATAAACACTTAGATGCTCATTAACTCGCACACTCTCACACATACACACAAAACCGGATAGATCACATGCAGTTGAGTGTAGCGCAGATGCTTAATCAAAGGTCATAAAACTGTAATCTAATCAGTCGGCCTCCAAATTGAAATCAGTAATAGCTCAGAGGTCAGGCTGACTCAAAAGCTTCTCATTGTGACAGCACAAATGTTTTTTAACTATGCATAACAACTCATTTAAAGAGAACATTACGCTTTGGGCCAGAAAAGGTGAAATCATATCTGTACTTTTTTTATTATTTATTTCAATAGTGTATGTTTCAATAATGAGTATTATCTAAATGAGCCTATTCTTTAACAAAAAAAGAAAGAAAAAACACTTTACAGTATTGTCTTTTTTGTTTTTTTAAATGACTGACTTGTATATAAGAGTCAATTACTAATTGTAAAGTGAGGAACAGCCCAAATGTGTATCTGACAAAATAATTCAACATGCATGTGCTCAGTATTTCATTGGGTCTTTCATTAGGTGAGCCACACAATACTTGCACTATTAAAGTCTAGATGGTGTTTGGAATTCCATGGATAAATAACCTGTCGAGATTTACAGCACTTTGGTTCTTTTGTACAGGAACAAAGTCTGCGTGTCCTGTACAATGTTTCGAAAGGGTGGCCAAAAATGGTTTCCTATGGTGGATTTTGCAGATGCGTCTTTTTATAAAACCTTTCAAACCTTTTCAAGTAGATTAGCAATCCACACATTTCAATGAGCAATTTTAATACAATAACTCAACATCATTATTTCAGAAAGCTTAGATCATACTCTGGCCTTTCACATTTTTTGGAATAGAATCGTTTTTGATTCAGTCCTCTTCAGACTTGTATGGTTAATTTCAAAGAACTTAATTCAGTCCTTTTGAAGAAATTATGGCAACACAAACTCAAGGCAGATATTGCAGTAGACAAGAGTGCATAGCTACTAAAGCAATGCATCTTTGTAAATGCCTAGCTACTAAAGTCCTCTGTACATTCTTGTTGCTAGCAAATCAACAATCTGGTACTTTCAAATACTCCAGGAAGGCAGCGAATGCATAACCATCCATTGTAATTTCACGTTCATTGTCCACTACTGCGTTTGTTACCTCCAAGCACCGCACCCTTAGAAATAAGATTTGCATTTTTCAAGATATAAATGTAAGTGTTTATTAAGCATACTTGGGGGTTGATTTGATCAATTTATACCCCACCTGGAGTCCCCTTCGAACCACTTTATCCCAGGATAACTACAGTTAGGTTAATGAATCTGAGGTTATACCCAGTGCTAAAAAATAAAATCCATCTTTTAGGGGGACTGAATTATTTTTTATTTATTTAAAAATCATTATAATATTTATATATAAATATATAATTTGCACCAAATATATTTGAATGGTTTTATATTCATACAGTGCACTATGTGACCACTGTAATGAGTTTATAAACATTTTTAATAGGGGACATCAACAGGAAACCCAAGTGAGGAAGATGGCATTAAACTGGAACTCCGTTTTGAGTATTGCTATGGAAACGACACCTGGAAATGGATTACTATTCACACACACCAGGTACAGATTAGAAAGGATCAGAATGAATTTCTAATCGCTAACCTTCTTTACCACCTGAAGTTGTTTAACAGACACAGTATGTGATGCTGAAATATGACCTAATGAAGGTACAGATTGGATTCATTTTCATACAATTCATGTCAGTTTGATCTGGTGGTTAGAGCAAGCAAAGGAAAAAACTCACCTTGATAATTTATTTCTTTGTTCTAGTTGACTTTCAGGAAGCTTCCTGAAGCGATTAATTTTACCCTGACAGATTTAAACAAAATATAATGTAAACTTAGCCTAGCCTTTTCCACTTCAATGCCATTGGCTTCCCATTTAAAGGTCAGTCAAAATGAGGTCGCACATACAGTACATGCCAAATTGAAAGTAAGGCTTTCGACTTATACTCTTTACAGACCTATTCCAAAATTATAACATGGCACAAATGGTCTTCCTATACATTTCACAGGGAGACCTGACATCAACTGTGCATCTAATAGACAACCCTGCAGGACTTATTGCTTATTTAGTATTATTGAGGGTCTATGAAACCAATTGATAAAAGTTTTAATTTAACACATTCTACTAATGCGTAATAGGTATTTTAAAAATGAATTCTGTACCACAATGGTCTGTTCAAGACACAACATTTCCATTGTTAAAAAGCCTTATTTAACGTTCCCAATGTTTCTGATTGCTGACACTGATTTCTCCAGGCGTTTTTGCTGAGCACGTTCATGTACCAGGTTGGGGCAGAACACGCAGCAAAGAATCTTGAGATGAACAGTGAAATGGTAAGTGCTGAAGTATCATGTCCTTCGGTTATTCTTCCAGTAGTTGTAATATTTAGTCATTTTAAGTTATTGCATATAATGATTCAGTTAAAACAGAATCTCCTGCATGTGGACACCAAAGCAGCAGCTTAATTAATGCCCACATCCATCCATCCATCCTTACATACATTTATTTATGCTTTTTTTAAATGAGCATGCATGCATTCATATCATATTTGCCCAGATGTATTTTATTTTATTCTTTTGACCAGCTTGGATCTTCTGTAGCTACAAATCATACAGGGACACAGGGTTTAAATTGCATCTGTCCTGCATGTTTGTGCATTTAAGTTGCAAGAGTTTCTTAATTAGTCATACAACCTTAATATGCTGTGTTTTATGTCTTTTAGCAGATTGAAATGCCTGATGTGCAAATTAAGAAGAAACAGAGTTTTTTCCAGTACATGAAGGTGAGTGCCTTGTCAAGCACACACTGCACACCCCTTGAATTCTTAGGTCAGGGCTGTATCTTTTAGTTACATGTAAGTTTCACCTATAACGACAGAGGGAACTTTAGAACAGACTAGAAATAAATAATACAAATTGGACTGTTTCCTTTTCTTCTCAATTCTTAAATGCAGCTTTCTTATGTATGTGTGTAACAAGTATATGGGTTGGAAACTCTCAAAGTACTCATCCAAAAAAAAAAAAAAAAGGATTTTAATTTAACAATATACTGTTTTAATAATTGTATTTCAATTATTCATTTTCTTGTTTCAGCTAATTATAATGAATTGTTATTTCACCTTTAACAAGAAAATTAAATATATATGGAATATATGGCACAAATTAATAATACCCTTGTTTTATGATGTTTGAGTTGCTGGCACTTTGCTTTTTTCCCCCGTTCTATTTAGTTTAGTCTTTCTAGAGTTCTACGGTATGTCACTGAATTTGTCCTGTTGAGGGGCCCCTGGTTGAAATGCAGTATTCCTGTTCTTGAGTTGGGCAGCACATGATCCAGCTGTATTCCAGTGTCCAGAGTGGCTGACAGCAGCCACAGGTCCTGATAAAATATAATGAGCTATGGGAATTGTCTTTTTGAATTTCCCATCAGCGTATAAATAAGATTTGCTTCTGAACCCTTTAGAACTGTTACAGCACTGCTCTGTTGCTTGCAGCTGTCTTGATCAGGGTAGCAGCAATAACATGCAAGGAAGTGTTTTCACTCTAAAGTAAATTCATTTGAAACAATTAGGCTTCCAGCATAAACCCTTAATAAAATTCAAAAGCATTTGTAATTTTTTGGTTTTATTTTTTTAAAATCGGCAGCACTTGCCTGGTAAAATAATATGGGAAGTTTAATTTCAAATTCCCTTCAGCGAATATGAGTAGCAACAATAACACACACTTATTTACTTAAGAGCAGAGTGCTCAATTTTGTAGTTTTGCACTGCCAACTAAAATAAGTAGTTAATAAGCAAAAGTGTGAATATACTATTTAAACATGAACAAGGGGGTGTATGTAACTGTGTGCGTTCTTAGCTTAAATATTCTTTGTTTAGTTAATGTTTAAGGCTGCTTACTGATCACCTGCAGTTTATTATCCATCAAACTAAACCAATGTGTTCTTTACTGAGTTACTGTTTAGCAGACATCGGTGTGACGGTATATGATACTGCAGGGAGTCTAGGAAGGCAGTCTGAAGGTTAGGCAACAGACGTGATAAAATAGAGCAAGGCTTTTCTAAGGGCACCAAATCTTTAGAAAATCAGGAAAAACTGATTCCCTGCTGTCCAAGCAACTGTCTCAAACTAATCATTTGTGAGCTGAAGGCAGGTCAACACAATTAAATATTATGTTTAAAAAGAAAACTTCATATCAAAAAAAAAAAAAACACTGCAATTCTAACCTACCTTATGTCTTTATTTTATTGAACATGTACTTCTGCTTTAAAAGCACTAGGCCATCTTCCTGCAATACTTAAAACACTTGAACATAAATTAAAAATTCCATTTACTCATTTTTCAGGGTTTTAAAATAGTTTTAAGTTTGCCAGGGACTACACTGGACATGGTAAAGTTTTTTTGTACTTTAGAACAGCTGGTTTATGTTATAAATCCCCCTACTTTTTAAATAAATAAATAAAACTAATGTCATAACTGTCACAGATCTGTCCTGGTACCAGTTCATTGCCTTGGCATCATTGCCTTGGGGCTGTGTGGGGGGTTTTGTTTTAAAAAATGTAGTGCATTCATTTAGTCCCTCTGGACCTTAAGTGGAATTTCCCCATTTCCTTCAGATGCAAAATGTAGATAATATTATTTATTTTGAGAGCTCAACTTGTTCATTTGCATGAGTAAGCAGAATGATTATCAACAGCTAGGAGGGTGCAAAACGTTTCTTAAATAGACAACCTTTTCTTAATATGTTCAGTTACAGAATAAAGATATTTCCTGATGCTTCTAAATTGAAAGTGTAATGTGCACTGGACATGCGATGTGCATGGGGGCGGTGGAATTCTTTGTTAATGGTGCACTTTGTGTCATCCATTTATAATTTGACGACTTCAGAATAAAATACGCAGCCAGTTGTTTTGGTTTCAGATTCTTTCCGTATTTGTAATAGCAAGCCGATCTCTCAAAGATATTTTTAAAGCTTTGCATTTTGAATTGTATAAAGATTTGGTTCCAGTAATCCACACACCATATTAAAGTAAGCATACATCTTGCTCCCTGTTGCATTTGCCAGTCACAGCAACCTCTGAAAAAAAATAAAATAAAAAAAAACAACAGAAAAGCAACCATTTTCACAAGATGAAATGTCACATGACTGAACTTATTAACTGTTTGTGACTAGGGTCTGATTTTAGGGTAAACATTCCTTTCTATCCTCTGAATTATTATTATTATTATTATTATTATTATTATTATTATTACTTGAACCCAGAATGAACTTAATCTGGCAGATCCTTTCATTTAATATTGTTTTAGCTTCGTGGTTCCCAAACCAGTCCCGAAGGCCTACTGTGTCTGCTGGTTTCCATTCCAACTGAACTCTCAATTGCATAACTAGACCCTTAATTTAACTGATTTATTTATTGAGTTAGACCCTTTTAATTGTTTTAAGAACATAAGAACATAAAGTTTACAAACGAGAGGAGGCCATTCAGTCCATCTTGCTCGTTTGGTTGTTAGTAACTTATTGATCCCAGAATCTCATCAAGCAGCTTCTTGAAGGATCCCAGGGTGTCCGCTTCAACAACATTACTGGGGAGTTGGTTCCAGACCCTCACAATTCTCTGTGTAAAAAAAAGTGCTTCTTATCTTCTGTTCTGAATGCCCCTTTACTAATCTCCATTTGTGACCCCTGGTCCTTGTTTCTTTTTTCAGGTCAAAAAAGTCCCCTGGGTCGACATTGTCTATACCTTTTAGGATTTTGAATGTTTGAATCAGATTGCCGCGTAGTCTTCTTTGTTCAAGACTGAATAGATTCAATTCTTTTAGCCTGTCTGCATACGACATGCCTTTTAAACCCGGGATAATTCTGGTTGCTCTTCTTTGCACTCTTTCTAGAGCAGCAATATCCTTTTTGTAACGAGGTGACCAGAACTGAACACAATATTCTAGGTGAGGTCTTACTAATGCATTGTAAAGTTTTAACATTACTTCCCTTGATTTAAATTCAGCAATTCTCACAATATATCCGAGCATCTTTTATAGCTTCCCCACATTGTCTAGATGAAGACATTTCTGAGTCAACATAAACTCCTAGGTCTTTTTCATAGTTCCCTTCTTCAATTTCAGTATCTCCCATATGATATTGCCAATTTATGCCTTTCAGCCCTCACCAGTTGCATATTTCAAGAGCTATAACATTTTATAAGTAACTTAAACTCTGCAATTGATTAAGAGCTGAAAATAATTAAAAAGGTTTAATTAAGTAAATTATCATTTCAATTTAGGGTCTAGTTAAGTAATTGAGAGCTCGGTTGGAATGAAAACCAGTAGACATAGTGAGTCCCCAGGACCGGGGTTGGTAACCACTGGTTTAGATATTTAAAGATATACAGATGAACCCATTTTATATCCCCTCGCTTAATATCATACCCTGTTTTATTATCACGATTTTTGAAAAAGCACTCGCCATGCACCATAGGTTCTTTTGAGAAATTACCTCCTCAATATCATCTCACAAACCCACTTATTGTCACGTTTTGTGCAGCCTGTCAAATGCCGCATGGCCGCGGCTTTACTAAGTAACCACATGATGTACAGTAATTCATTTTCACCGCAACTAACAACCAATAATCAACTCGGCTGATAAACTGACATTTTGTGCAGCCTGTCAGCTGCTGCGTGGGCGGTCTTAACGGGATACAGTTCAGTTACAAAACTCCAATGTCACCAAATTAACAGTCTGTACAAATGCACACACACAAAAAGAAAACACCCAAGTATAGATGGCTCTCATCAGTTGACAATTTATGCCTTTTTTAGATGACATTGTTTCGTTCCAGTTATTGATACAAAACATATTTGTCCTGTAGTAAACTATATGCATGTGTTTAAATGTAAAGAACGACTAAATGTACAGTATTAAAACACTGCTCTTTAATTCACTGTTAGTTTTCTTTTTCTTCTCGCACTCGTAATGTGCTGTCATAGGCAAACGTGAAACTTGGTTTATATCATGACCCACTTTATATCACAAATTATGCCTGCACAGCAATCATGATATAAAGCGGATTCATCTGTATATATAATGGCATTTAATTATATAAACAAAAAAAAATATTGAAGATTAACATCACTGGTTTCCTTTTCTAGCACCATGTCAAAAAACAGATAAAAAGAAGTGAGTATCAAAACTGTAATACCATGCATACACTGTTAAGGGAGACAGGTCTTTCATTCATTAATTTCAATGCATTCTTTTTTATTTCTAGACTGACAAAGCCAGACCAATACTGACAAGGATCAAGTCTGCTGTCCGCAGAAGCAAAGAAGACAACGTGTTTGAAGGCATTGAGGACAAGGACCTCTGAAATGAAGAAAACGGCACGTGCTGTCTTTTTACATTGTGTAAGATTTGTTTCTGGTTTGCCCACTGCCAACCTCCCAGATCATTGGTGATACAGTGATGTTTGATATTTATGTAAAGATTGTCAGCACAGGCTTTTGTTTCGACTGTATTGGGGTGCCCTACATCTTGGCTCAGCAAGGGAGGGTTACAATAATCTATCCCCCACCCCCACAACACTGAGCCATCCTTAATCTCTCCAATCCTGCTAACTGGAGACACACAGAAGATGATTTACTGTAGATTAGACACACACACTCACACACCCACACTACTACCCTCTTGTTCATTGCTAACTAACTGACCAAACAGCTGAAACAACTGTACCTTATTTGGCAATGACTATACAATCAAGGCACACAGGGGATTGGAATATCATGGTCCACTTTGTCAGGATTTATTTTTATGGGGTGCAAGCAGCACCAGCTGTTCATCTAGATCCAATATAAACATTACAGATATCCATGTCTTTACAGCAGTGGAAGCTTTTTTCATATCCCTACCAGCGACCCAATGTTAACAAATGTTCCCGAGTATACAAGGCAGAGAGTCCAGCAAAAACTATCATTGTAGGATTTTAGATTTGTTCCCAAAGGAGGTAGAAACTGGGATGAGTTTGCATCGGCAGCCCATTCTTTTATTTTGTCTTATTTTTTATTTTTTTGTATGTATATACTGCTGTTTTTAAAGTTGCATTGAAACCAGCACTTCTAAACCATATGGCTTGGTTATCCCTAGACATCACGTTTGAGTGACAAGCCCATGTCAATGTATTTACTGCACAAAAGCATTCCATTATGTAGAAGATGTTGGTGCACTTAAGTTAAAAGTGGATAGCTTGTTCTGACTCTTGTGTTTTGAGAGTGGCTTTTGTAGTCCCACTCTGCTTTACAACTATAATGAGTAGACAGGGAAATTGTATTGTTGGAGTCAAGTAAGAAAGTAAGCCGGTCAATCAATATTCGGATACTTGCAGGCTAAAGTAATAGATAGGAATTAAAAAATAAATAAATAAATCTTCTAGCTCATTTTATATGCAACCAAGCAGAAACACATTTGAATTAATTTGACACCTAAGCCGAAGGCTACTACAAATGTGTCTGTTGACCTACAAAGCTTTTTTTTTTTTAATTAGTGATTTTAATTTCATTCTTTAGATACATAATTAGTCTACACATCTAAGCACAAGCTCTGTTTTAAATGCCTAACCCATTCACTGTAGTCTATTACCATTACTAGTCTCCCATGTTCCCATCTTGATCACAAAAATGTCCTTTCTTTTTCCCGTAGTTTGTCGTTTATCCTTTTTCAGAAAAACAACATTGTTCACCTTTTTTTCCAATTATTGTTTTTTGATAATAATTGGTTTTATGTGAAACCCCTGAAGCATGTGTTTTCAACACGGGCTTAAACGATAGAGGGGAAAACTAAGAAACTGAGCCAAGTTGACACACGTTTTGGGTAGAGACGCCTTTCAGTTTACACTGATGTTTACCTCGGGATTCTGATTGAGCATTTGAAGTAATACTTGGTTTAAAGTGCTTGTAGCTAAAATTGAATTCCATAGATTTTCCATTACATGTACATCCATAACTATAACCAAGCAGATGCTTCCCCTAATGACGGACGTGCTTTGCATCCAGTCTGATGCTTGACCCTGAAACACTGCTGAGGTGTACCAGATTCACCACATGGCAAGTCAAGCAAACCAAGAACCTTTATTTTCTAGTGTAGTACCACATGTTATGTTTTAAAATGAAAATACCCAATATAATATGTTTCTTTCAAAACTGCACATCAGAGAACTACTTTAACCTTAACAAACTGATGAGGGCTTATTGGTATCAAGCAACAGGTACATCTGTAGACATTGAAGAGCCCTAATAAAATAATACTGGAGTGGTCCTAGAGTTTACCCTCATTGCAATAAAAAAGATCATTTAAAATGATGTAACCATTAAAGAATATTAGAATCAAGTATGGTTTGTTTAGCGCTCATTATTATTGCAGGAGATGGGTTCTTAAAATTATGTGAGATGCAAATGTTCATTATACACTACATTTATATACTTGGTTTGTTTTAGACTGTTAGGCTGAGAGTCTAAAGTATGTTTGCTAGACTTGTGTAATAAATATTCAGGCTATGAACAAGAACGCCTTGGGGAACATGACTACAGCAATAAATACTGCTCGTGTAAATAATGTGTAATGTGCAGTAGACAGCAATCGATGCTAACATTTATTTTTGTACTTTTGCTTAAATGTTAATTGAAACTTTCAATATTTTCTTAATTGTTTATTTATCTCAATTAAATGTTGACTATAATGGTCCTCGTGGATAGAAGTTGCCTGCCTCTATTATACAATAGTCTTAATCATATGTATAATGATTGCTGAAACATTTTCGTCCATGTACTCTACTATATATTCTGCAATATATTCCTGTGTGTATTCCTGTGGAGCATAGTTACTAAGGGTTATTAAGTGATTAAATAAATAAAACATTCTGCCTATTGTTGACTGTGGCAAGCTGGCTTGAGCGATGACATTGGACCCAGAACAAACACACAGCACTGTGAGTGAAAAGAAAGGAATCCACAGCAGATTGGGGAAATGATAAATGTGCTGCTTGTACGTTTATTAAATGAACAAAATAAAAAGGTTAAACAAATGAAAAACACTGTACACAAAACACTTTGGCCACAACAGACAGACACTAACAACCGGGACAAACACTAAACACACAAGTATCGTGCTGTCCCTCCAACACGGTAGCAATTGTTAATTCTTAAACTTATCTCCTCTGTCTCTCTCCCGTACATCCTTACTGTATATCCAACCCCGAGTGAGTGAAACATTCAGCCTTTTAGGCAGCTGTACCGAGATTGGATTGCTAATCAATCATTCAATCAGAATTTCGGTACATCTGCACGTGAACTACTTTGTGCACTTCCCGTGCTTCTATACAAATACCCCTTTTAATCTGCACGAGAAGTGATTGTGCCACCCTTGTGTCTAAATACAAATATACATTTTATAACACTTGTGCTACATAACCCCACATTATATCCTGTTCCCTAATACATATACACCAACATTAATACACCACACGCAACATATAAATATAAAATACACACGGGCGGGGCACACTGCCACATTGACATAGCATAAAAATGTCCAAATGGATACTATCTATTTATTCTGTTTTTTACCACATTTCTCATGACTACCTTTTGAAATGGCACACTTCAAATGAACTTGCTGACAACGTGTGTCTCTTGCAGGTTATTGAAGCCATACAGCCACTTTTAAGGTAGACTGCTGCTGTATGATGGGTGAACCAGCGTTTCAGTCCTAGCACATGGGTTACACTGTCAAATAAACATTATTTTGCCCATTTTCACTGATATGATTGACTCAGCAGAGAATAATGTATTAATGTTGGGAGCAGGGAAGCGCTGCTGTGGAAATGTTTATCTATTGTTATTTGTTGCCTGCTAGCTACCACTAAAAAAAGGCTAGGATTGAAATCTGGTTAAATCATTATATAGTATTATCCTCTCAATCAAGTTCCATTAACAGTGTTGTCCAGTTAAAATGAACTGTATCGGAGATACCACTTCACTTACATGTCCCCAGAAATTATTTGATTTTGTTCACAAAATTCACCCTATTTCTAATTGTTTTGAGTTGCAATTTAGCTCTGCTTATATATACTACAATATATATATTGTAGTACATATAAAGTAGGATACTTTATGTCTTGTCCAGTTCCCTTTCAAGTCGAAAATAATCATCAAGGTATGAGACGTTGCCGTCAGGCAGTAGGGATTGGCTGAGCTTTATAGCAAAGCTGCTGATATGCCTCTGCGCGAGCTGCCATGTAAGCCCGCGCCCCTGGGGTCTTACTATACGCAGTGCAGAGAGACTCTCTTCCTCTTTTGTCTTCAGCATCGGTAGCAGTAGGTAATAGAGCTTAACTGACTGTACTCACTAAGCTTAGGCTTGAGAAGCTGTTTTTTGCCCCTTCTCCGAGTTTATTTCAGTTATACTCTTCGGAGTAATTATTATTGTTAGATTGGATTATATATTTGTATATATTTTTTTATTATACTTATATATTTCCTTCATGCTTTGCTTCAGCATCGCATTTTTGTTTACTTTCGTGTGTGGAGCCTGCGCGGACTCTTTGCCAGAGGGCGAGGAAAGGGGTTGGGGATCACTCCCCCTCCTCAGGGTCGTCTCACACCCTGTCTGTCCCGCCAACGGCGACTCCCGTTAGACTGCGGCTGTCCAGGAGTCTGTCCTCCCAGCTGACAGCTGGTCAGAGATCCCCCGGCAGCGGACACGCTCGGCAACCCCGCAGACCATCAATACAACAGCGAGACCCCTCTCCTTACAGGGGACGCTCCTGCCGGACATCACGATCCCGCTCCAGGTCACCGCGCCGAAGGGGACTCTCCCGTTCCCCTCGTCGCGAAAAGTACCATACGGACAGATTGGATGTCTTAGAGCTCACCTCTAAGCTGTCCCAATTCATGGAGGTCATGATGGGCCAACAGTCCCTGCTCATCACTCTGGCCAATAGGGTGCCTCGGGCCACAGATGATTTAGTCGGACCAGTTGCCAACCAGCCAACGGTTCCGCTGCAGCCCCTGCCCGCCCAGGTTGTGCAACGACCCCAGGGGGTTTGGGACGTTGACGTCATCTCCAGGGATGCGTCTGAAGGGGAACCTCTTCTCGAAGAGGATAGCGTGGAGGCGGAATTGGTGTCTCACCACTCAGAGCATGAGTCTGAGTTGGAGGTTTTGGACACCAACGACCCCCTTTGGCCACTAGTGGAGCGAGCAACTCGCCATCTGGGGATCGAGCAACCTCGGCGTTCTCTTTTTGAGTCGCCTTCAGTCCAGCCCCACCAGTCCAGGATGCTTCCGGCATTCCCGGACTTTACGAAGGAGGTGCAGTCCACCTAGGGGGCCCGGCCTCTGCCCCTGCCACTTCTCGCAAGGCTTCGGCCTTCATTATGCAAGGGGCAAGCGAAACTGGGTTGGCGTCATTCCCACCGATGGGCGCTGCGTTGGTGAAGACGCCAACGCTATCTGGGCTGACCAAGGATCCTGCATGCCTGAACAAGCAATGCAGGATTACGGAGGTGCACCTCAAAAAGGGGTACGCTGCGGCCACAGAGGCAGTCAGGCTGTCAAACATGGCCAGCCTCCTAACGGTCTACCAGGCGGTGCGGCGCTCATTCGAGACCTACCTGAGTGCCCGTCCCTTGCCCTTAGGACCGAGCTGGGTACAGTCGCTCAGCTGCTGGTGAAGCTGGCGCTGCTAAACGCGCGAGCTCAGGGCAGGAACATCGCATCCCTTGTGGTGGCAAGGAGGCAGCTCTGGCTCTTGCAGGCAAGGGTACAGGAGCCTGATAAGGTTCCATTGCTGGATGCCCCAATCACACCGGGGCACACATTTGGCCCGGCGGTGGAGGAGATGCTGCAACGCTCCGCCAAGGCGCGTGAGGCGTTGCAGCAAATGGCTAGGATGTGGCCGAATAAGCCTTTCCAGCCGAAGCGGCCACAGGATCACCACCACAGCAGCAGGCGCACCCACGGGGCAATAAAACCTTCCCTTCAGGTGCATCAGCGCGCGGCCAACCCGCGTTTGTAAGAGTGCAGCGCGGAAGGTGGCGCACTCGTGGCTCTGGCCAGGCCCCTCGCGAACGAGAGCAGCCAAAACAGCCCTGAAAATCCCAGGCAGCTGTTAACCCACCCCTACACTGTCCCACAGCTCCAGTTCTGGCAACATTGCACCGACAACATCTTGGTGCACAAAACTATACTCACCGGGTACACCCTTCAGTTCTGGTTTCCGAGTCTGGTGCAGTTGTTGCACGGTCGCCTGAGGGAGCTCCCTCTGCGAACGGACCTGTTGTCCCAAGCCCAAGGAGGGCTATGGCACCCGAACCCCAAGCTCATGCAGCTATGGGCTTGGCCCCTGAGCGGGAGCGCCTGTCAGCCTTAGGGCTTTCGACGGCGGTGATTTCGACCATTCAGAGCGCCAGAGCGCCCTCTACTAGGTCGCAATATACGTACAAATGGCAGTTGTTTCAAGATTGGTGTCTGTCTGAGGGCCATGACCCAATATCCTGCCCTAAGGCTGTGATATTACAGTTTCTACAGAAACTGTTAGATGAAGGGAAATCTCCCTCTACACTTAAGGTGTATTTAGCCGCCATATCTGCTTGCCATGTACGCATTGACGGTTTATCACCAGGTTGCCATTTTCTGGGATCTCAGTTCCTGAAAGGCGCAAGACGCTTGTGGCCTCCAAGGACGACCAGTTTACCGTCATGGAGCCTTGACGTGGTGTTAGAAGCCCTTACCAAGGCACCGTTTGAGCCTCTCCACAGCGTGGATATGAAGCTCTTGTCTATGAAAACCATGTTTGGGCGAGTTACATGCACTATCAGTGCATTCATCATGTACTTGTTTCGCAGGAGACGGTTCTAAGGTCTCCATGCGTCCAAATCCGGCCTTTTTACCCAAGGTCATATCCCCGTTTCATATGAACCAACCAGTCGAGTTGATGGCGTTCCATCCTTCTCCTTCCCCAGAGGAAGAACGGTTACACATGCTCTGCCCCGTGCAGGCATTGAGGTGTTATATTGACTGTACAATGACTGTGAGGCGAACAGAACAGTTGTTCATATGCCATGGTTCTAGGACTTTGGGTCAGCCGTTGTCTAAACAATGCCTTTCCCATTGGATAGTGGATGCTATTAAATTAGCATATGAATCTGCAGGCCTTCCGCCACCAGGGCAGTTGAAGGCACATTCCACTAGGGGTATGGCGACATCCTGGGCCCTCTTTAGAGGGGTGCCGGTGTCTGACATTTGTGCCGCAGCCAGTTGGGCTACACCGCATACTTTTATGACGTTCTACCGTTTAAATGTACTGGAATTCTCTGCTCCGTCATTCGGAGCATCCGTGTTACACTCTATGACACCCTAGTTGGCGTTTATATTGAGTATTGTCACGATATGGTGTTGACTCCACTTTAGGATAGGTGTCATTGCGAGCGTAGACGCTGAGGCGCGGCTCTGCATATGCGTAGATGTATTGCCTACGCAGTTGCATTATGACGTAAGTCTGTCCTACTGCCGAGAATCCTCCCTCGCGACAGCTTGGTACACTATTCCCATACTTGAAAGGGAACGATAGGTTGCAGATGCAACGCCGGTTCCCTGAAAGAGAAAATAACCATCAAGCCGCGAGGTCGCTTCGGAAGCCTTCACAGCCTGAAGAGCAAAAGAGGAAGCGAGTCTCTGCTCCCAGGGGGGCGGGCTTACGTGGCAGCTCGCGCAGAGGCCTATCGGCAGCTTTGCTATAAAGCTCAGCCAATCCCTACTGCCTGACGGCAATATCCCATACCTTGATGGTTATTTTCTCTTTCGGGGAACCGGGGTTGCATCCGCAACCTATCGTTCTGACACTTATTTAAGTGTAACCCTCATAGTACACAGTGGCCCTCAAAGCCGCCCAAGACACAGGCATAAAGGATAACCTTTGAGCCACAGTGTTTGTTTGTGGAGGTTGTGTTTCCATTTGTTTTTTGTAATAATTTGAAACAATTCAAGTAATTAAAAGGATTAAAGCCTGCACAACAGCTCAGCATCACATATCTATTTTAATAATTTTTCAGTGACATTCATAAACTATGTTTTCCATTATTCAGAAGAGCTCATTTAAGATTCATAGATTTCTCTGCTTTTTGTTGTTTATTTTCATGTTTCATGTGAAGAATTTGTGTCAGAAAACTAGCCATTTCAAAACCAGTTTTGTGACATAACAAGGGAACCAGGAAATTCACACTGCAGTTTACAAAAAGATAACCAGGTATGCTTACCATCGCGTACTTTCATTTTTGAGGATCGCCCAATTATATGTGAGGGTGGTTCTGATTTAGAAAAACTTTCTGTGATCCCCGATAACCTGCCTGAAGTTAAAAGTAGCCTGCCTTATAACAAAGGCGAAACAAATCCACATCAGATTCCCATATCTGAAATTACCAAGGCCATTAACTGGTTTGGCCAAAAACAGGCTCATTACTTCCAAAGACTGGTAATCCTCTTGTAATTCATTCCGTTCCAGATATTTCTGCTTAATTAATTACTGCAAACTATTACAGTGAAATGTAAACTAGAAATTAGGTTTCTTCTGAACAAATCAATTATGCAGTTCTTAATAGATATATTTTCCTGTGGAATGGTGAAATACAGAAGGATTGCCTAATATGCTTCTGTAATGACGGACATCATACTAAGAACATTTAACCAGTCTATGCACTGCAGTATCCAATTTTACTATCCGTGGTTTGTTGATTTTAAAATTAAGACAAGGCAGTGGTGATTCATACTGTGTTGTGTAACAAACAGGGAAAACTAGACCATGGACTAAACATACTGAAACATCAGAAATCCCCCTTGTTATCTTTTTCTTGTAATGCAAATACCATGGAAATTATCAGTAATGTTACAGTAAATTACAAGCAAAGTGAAACTTCCAAGAACAAATAGGTAAAGAGAACTTGAAAAAAATGTGCTTTTTTATTCACTGCCTTACAACAATGAAACACCATGCCAAGCTTGCTGGGGTGTAAAAAATATAATTGAATGTAGAAAGTCTACGTTACTTTAAATTGGGACAGAGCTAATGCTCTCATTGAGAACAGTATAAAACACATTTCAATTTCAATGCTAAAGGGTGATTCGCAGGCAATGGATTAATACATCTCAGCAACAAGAGGCCCTGAAAAGCACAATCGTGAGGCTACTGCTTCACTGGGATGGAGGTTCTTTCTAATTCAGTATTTAGACAATGCAGGTGCACTTCAGTTTATTAGGAATTAAAACCATGCTGCGCAGGTCATGTATACTATTCTAAATGGTGCTTTAATGTAGGGTTATCCAGATCTATTCCTGTACCACTCTATAGTATCTACTCAGAATCTCAATGGAATTCTAATGGTTCTGCAGTTGCTATGTGATCTAACATCAAAAGCCGGTTCCTATGACTACATTCTTGCAACCAGGTAACATTAAGCAACTTTCTGTCTTGCCTGCAGTGTAGACTGAATCAACTGCAGCTGTAAAACCAACCCAGCACCCTTATATCCAGTGGTACACCTAGTGGTAACCCTTAACATGAGCACCAATAACTGGCAATGATCCCCCAATACTGAGAAGAAGTTGGATTTACTATTGGAGCAAACCAATCATTTTAAACATGATCACTAAATATTCAGTATCTAGTAATTATATAATTAGATACATGTTTAAATGAGAAGTTTTTGTCATTGTCTTTCCTGTTAAGCAAGAAGGTGTTATCATGTGTTTTCTTATGTTTTATTTCCTTGTTATTTAGACTTAAATAGCACTATAAGGTTAGGTGTGTCACAATTAAAATTTGGTCTCTGTTTTTTTTTTAACATTGTGATCTGTTTTTTTAACATTTAACTTTAGATGATCTGTTTTTTTTTTTCTTTTTAGATGTAGTTTACATTTATTTTTGTAAGATCTTATGATGTTCTTATTTTGAGAACACCCCTATCTGTGCTGCTTTTTCGTTAATGCATATGACCCTGGAGTAAGTATCAATTACAAAAATGAAGGGTATTATGTGGTGAAATGACCAGGACAAAAATAAAGAGATATATCTCTGCACAGATACTGTGGCAGAGGAAAGTGTTGTAAATAACAAGGCAAGGCTTGGGAGGCACAGATGACCTAGAAATCCTAGGGAACAGCCTTAACAACAGAGCAGGATCCTGTTTAATCCATGGAAAATTACAGGCCGCCTCCCCTGCACAGAAAAACATAAAGCAAATCTTATTTAACATTAATAATTAGTGTGTTCATGTAATGCGAGTTGGTTGATATTTATTTAATCAGCTGGAACACACAGTTCCCTTAGGCTTTTTTTTGTTTGTTTTTAAGAATTTAAAAATAACTATTCATTTTAATATGTTTAAATTCAAGCCTGGTTCAATGTCAAAGCTCATTTACTCTTCAGTACATTAATCCCTTAAAATGGAGTGACTGGGTTTGACAGAAAAAGTAACACCATGCACTGTAAACACGTTGCGTTTTAATACCATTGCTAATAAATTATACTCTCTGGGTCACTGGGTGAGCAACGATTGAGGCTATTTGTAGCACCAACTTGTGTGCATTTAAAAGGGCACAGTATTAAAGCCATGCCTAAAGCCCAGGTACAGATGGCATTGCACATTTTTCAATAGTACATCCTCAATTGTAAGTTCCATAAACAGCCCCCTGTTTTATATCTGTGCATACAAGGTGATGGTGGCGCAAATACCTTGAATAATATCCTTGTTTTATAGTAAATGCAAAAGGTTTATTTACCATCTGTAAATACTCTTACAATCAGGTTTTGTTATATTTGCCATACTTTAGTAGAGGGTTCGAATACAATTCACTATATTATTAGAGGAACGCTTTGTACCAGCTGCATTTAATTATGTTTCAGATATAATTAGGGGCTATTATATGTTTATAACTATTCGCTGGCTACTTCTAATCAAGTTGAATGTGTTTCTCACTTGCTCTTTGCTGTGTGAGACACCCAAGCAAAGCGAGTGTAAGAGAAAGTACACTCGATCTGATTAGAGGTAGCCACCGAACACTTGTAAACATATTATAAGTCATAACGTCTTAACAAAACATAGTTGAAAGCTGATATTAACACACTTAATCTGTTTTTATAGAACCTGTTGTGGTTTAAACATTTAAAATTATTTTTCATTGACTGGCTGTGAAGTGGTATTACTGTGATTAGAATACAGACCTAAGAGTTCTTACCATGCTTTGCAGAGCAATATTATCATTGACCGAAATGTAAGGTTCAGTGATATATTCCTAATCCTGCTCAGGCTATCTTAAACCTTTCACACTCGTTTGCATTCTCTTGTAGGATTGTACTTTTAAAAAAGCATACACAATGTAACTTGAACAAAATCTATATTAATCTATTTTAATGGGCAGCAGTGTGGAGTAGTGGTTAGGGCTCTGGACTATATTTGACCGGAGGATCGTGGGTTCAATCCCAGGTGGGTGACCCTGCTGCTGTACCCTTGAGCAAGGTACTTTACCTAGATTGCTCCAGTAAAAACCCAACTTTATAAATGGGTAATTGTATGTAAAAATAATGTGATATCTTCTAACAATTGTAAGTCTCCTTGAATAAGGGTGTCTGCTAAGAAATAAATAATAATTAAAAAAAAATAATAATACATGATTTGATTCTCAGTTGCTGTCATTGTAAAACCTAATAGAAGGAGATTTTTGTGTTTTTACAAAACAAAAACAAGCAAAACATATGTACATGTGCCATTTCTCTAACAGTCTTTTTTTATTGTTTTCACCTGTGTGGAATAATGAGGTATCAGGTAAGAAGTGTGTCCATTGAGATCTGCATGTAATTGTGTGCAATGTTCAGGTTCACTTGATGAAGTATTTCCTTTGACTGTTTGAGAAATGTACCCCTTCAGTTGCAACACTGTTACTCTGTTTACACTAGCCACTTTTAAGCCAACTCTGAGACAGCTTAGTTTTTTTTTTTTGTAATGTAAATGCAGTGATTTCAGGTCCAGCCAACCTAAAAATGGCCTGCTCAAGAGGGGGGCACTGTGACGGCTTTGGTTTGTTTCTTGGGTCTACTGTGAACATAGCAGTTCCTGAGACAGCTCCCGTTTGCCACGCACACTCATAGGCCACGCCCCCATTGTCAGCGTCAAACAGCCACAGACAACAGCAACAGGAAGTTGGGATTGTTACTCGGACAACAACCAAAAAGTACCTTAGATTTAAAACAGCAACATCTGAGGGAAGCCGAGGCAGAGGATTCCAATACAAACAGGCTTTTATATTTTTGCTGTAATGTGAAAAAGCCTAGTTGCCACAAATTTGTTATTGTTTATTCGGTTTGTGTAAATACAGTTTCCTTTAAAATAACTTTATCAATTTGGACATTTAAATGTACTGATTGTGCACCACACCTGCACCCTTCCACAATGGTAAACTTTTATAAGGGGTGGGTAAATACAGGGTTACAGTCAGGCACCTTTCTTGAACATAATCACCTTGTTGCAAATCCCAGCCAAGACCAGCAGTGATTTGTCCTGGTCTGCACAGCACTGGTTTATCCCAGTTTGCTGGTTTTAACTTGTCTCGCTAGTTTAGGAGACTGTTCAAGAGAATGTTAATTGAGGAGCTTGTTATGCTAGTTTTTGACAAATAAAACAAGTTAATTTAGTGGTTAATTCAGGTCCAGGAGATGATTGTCTGCTGTCAACCTGCACAGGGGTTTTATATATCGTCTTGTGTATTCAGTGAGATCGGGGTTCCCAAACTTTTCTGTCTCAAAGCCCCACATTAGTCATCCTGACTGAGCGCCCCCTCCCAATTAGTCCATAATAATGTAAATGTTCTCTTTGTAATCACCATATTGTACTGTATAATGGTATATATACTGTTAGCACTCGCATTGGAAATTAATTTTATACATGTACATTAAAGCAGGCATCAGGGTGTTAAGTTAAATTAACATTAAATAAACAAACCTGTCCCTCCTGAAACTGTCTTGCGGCTCCCAGAAGAACCCCTGCATTAAGAAATCAGTACATATGTCGTCCTTGGGCAACACAAAATATGAATCAACAAAGACAGAATGCCCCAATGAGTTAAATGAGTAAACTGTCAGGTGCTTGACAAATGGTATGCCCTTCACCGCTTCAAAGCCTTTCTGAAAATGATTTGTAGAGGTCAACGATTAGACTGCTTCTTCACCCACACATACTTCAGTGCTTCGGGAATTGAGTGTGAGTGCTGTGAGAAAATATAATTACATTTCAACAAAGCCAGCAATCCAGAAAGGTCTTCACTTGGCAGCTTCTACTTTTACAGTCTTTTGATCAAACATGGCTAAGGTTTTTTTTGTTTTGTTTTGTCTTTTGGAAGATAAAAAAAGCATATTGTACAGTTAGCATTTTATATAAATTTGGTCACTAATGGATGGTCCCCGGTTCAAATCCCACCTCAGCCACTGACTCACTGTGTGACTCTGAGCAAGTCACTTAACCTCCTTGTGTTCCGTCTTTTGGGTGAGATGTAGTTGTAAGTGACTCTGCAGCTGATGCATAGTTCACACACCTTAGTCTCTAAGTCGCCTTGGATAAAGGCGTCTGCTAAATAAACAAATAATAATAATGCAGTTTGCAGTTTGTGGTACATTTATAAAAGACGTATTACTTAACAAATGAATTATAGACCACAACAGGAAGCATAATACCATAAATCTTATATTGTATTGCAATATAAATTATTATACTGGACTATTACTTGCATGGTATTCTGAGGTTTGGCTAAAACTTCACTATATTTGGGCTTGGAAGAGAATGAAAAGAATATTCAGGGAAAATGTTAGGAAACAAAACATTTCAATATTGCCTTATAAGGGATGCAGAGGTTTACTGAATTGACAAAGAAACCCATTCCCAAGACCTTTCTTACTGTGTCTTCTTCCTGCAAAAAGTTTGTATGAAATTGATAAGGGGGAAGATCCACTTTTTAACCACTCTGCAAATATTATAATAATTGCAGCTAAACCTCGGTTTGCTCTCTTTTCATATACCAAAAAATGAGATTAGAAAAAATAGATCAGCTGTTACCATTTAAAGATGTGATACATGTATATGCATAATCAGAATTCAGTCGGGACATTCTTACATTAAATAACCACTTTTATCATAATACAAAATCTCATAGATTTCCAAAAACACTGAACCCGACTATGGATGAATAAAAATAAGCTGAGTAAAAATTGTTTGAGCACAGCCTCATCCCTTGGAGCATCTTGGTGCCGCCTGCTAAAAAACAAACAATTTAATAATAAATCTATGCAGCGTGTTCATCCAGGTGAACAAAAACGATTAGGCAGAGGAGTGTAGTATGCTTTTTCACATTTATCCCACATTCACATTACAGCACAGATATAAAAGCCTGTTTGTATTGGAATCCTCTGCCTCGGTTTGTGTTGTTTTAAATCTAAGGTACTTTTTGGTTGTTGTCCGAGTAACAATCCCAACTTCCTGTTGCTGTTGTCTGTGGCTGTTTGACGCTGACAATGGGGGCCTTGCCCATGAGTGTATGTGGCAAACATGAGGAACTGTCTCAGGAACTGCTGCGTTCACAGTAGACCCAAGAAACAAACCAAAACCGTCACAGTACCCCCCTCTTGAACAGGCCATTTTTAAGTTGGCTGGACCTGAGATGACTGCATTTACACTACAAAAAAAAACAAAAAAACTAAGCTATCTCAGAGTTGGCTTAAAAGTGGCTAGTGTAAACAGAGTAACAGTGTTGCAACTGAAGGGGTACATTTCTCAAACGGTCAAAGGAAATACTTCATCAAGTGAACCTGAACATTGCACACAATTACATGCAGATCTCAATGGACACACTTCTTACCTGATACCTCGTTATTCCACACAGGTGAAAACAATAAAAAAAAAAAGATTGTTAGAGAAATGGCACATGTACATATGTTTTGCTTGTTTTT
The DNA here is from genome assembly GCF_902713425.1 of Acipenser ruthenus. Taxonomy (NCBI): domain Eukaryota; kingdom Metazoa; phylum Chordata; class Actinopteri; order Acipenseriformes; family Acipenseridae; genus Acipenser; species Acipenser ruthenus. The sequence continues at coordinate 44,297,964 of NC_081192.1, forward strand.
GTTTTGTAAAAACACAAAAATCTCCTTCTATTAGGTTTTACAATGACAACAACTGAGAAGCAAATCATGTACTCAAACGTACTGCACTTCACACCTAATAAATCACACCTAAAAAAAAACTTAACAGAACATTGTCTGGATTCAGAATAACCAAGCCTTTTAGAAGACGGTTGTATTTGGAACAGTATAGGAGGCTGTGTGGTCCAGTGGTTAAAGAAAAGGGCTTGTAACCAGGAGGTCCCCGGTTCAAATCCCACCTCAGCCACTGATCCTGTGTGACCCTGAGCAATTCACTTAACCTCCTTGTGCTCCATCTTTCTGGTGAGACGTAGTTGTAAGTGACTCTGCAGCTGATGCATAGTTCACACACCCTAGTCTCTGTAAGTTGCCTTGGATAAAGGCGTCTGCTAAATAAACAAATAATAATAGTACATGAAATATGTAGAATGCTGTGAAGATATTGCTGTTTTAACTCAAGATGCAGGCGGAGAAATACCAAGGAGGTACTCTGATCCTTTCCCTTTGTTTTTCATCTACTTAAGTTACTGGTAATTAACTTCAACCGTGAGAATTCACCATACATTAACAAGGCCAGGGATTAGCTGTGACCCAGTCACAAAAAAAGAGAGAATTTAAAGTCAGCTTTTTTAAAATGTAAATAATATCTAATCAAACCATATGCTTTTTTTTGTTACATTTTGTTACACCATAAAAAGGGGGGGGGGGGGTTTATACACAGCATACACATGGGAGGGGTGATATGCAAAAAAAACACTCATATAATGTCATATAATAATAGACATATCCCCTCAACTCAACACCGCACAACCAGCAGGACAGTAAACATAGACACAATGAAGCATTCATACCTTTGTATACCAGTAAGTTAGTGATCAGCAGATGTGTCAACCGCACGAAGAGCACAGCGTGTGGTTTTCACTAACTCTACTGTGCAGAATAAATTAATTTTTTTCCATGTGTAAATATCGGGACTTTCTTCCTATGCATCGGGACACGAGACATTTGTTAGGAAATCGGGACTGTCCCGACCATATAGGGACTGTTGGCATGTATGCTATCCTCTCTATATATAATTTGATGAAAAGCATTGCAATCATTTGATATACTGTATGACAATTGGCAATTATCAATATAAATATCGGTTCTGTATATTAAACTAAATATTTCACTACAAAAAATAATATACTGTGATTCATCCATCATGACTTCTTAGTATGTGCAATGTATATCTGTTGATTAATGTTGACAAAACTAACTAGAAAAAAATAGATAAAAATCCTACAAAACTATAAACCCGTAAAGGTGGATACATTAAAATTCACTTAAAAAAGGTACATACACCATGAACTGTGAAAGTGCATTTGAACTGTTGTGAGTGTCTCTTAAAGTCTTCCAACTAAACTCAACACATTGTTTTATTTAAATCATGTATTAATTAACCAATAGAAAAGTACAACACAGCCATTTTTCCATTCTTAAAACTCAGAATCACACGAGATGTTCCAGTGTTGCTTCTGCCTCTCCGGCACTCGTTTTTCTACTTTTTTGTTTGTTGGTGTTTTAGTAAAATTGTTCCACCCTCCAAACAGCAAGCACAGTGTGTCACAGGTTAGTCTGCATTTTGAAGGCATGCGGAATAAACTAGACACTTCTGTCTCTGTTCTGTAAACACACATTAATATTGTAACAACACTGGGTCTGCTGTAACTGCGTTCGTGAAGGTTCTGTGACCCAGAGTCAAAGGTTCAATTGCAACAGGTGTTCAGGGATGTCAGAGACGGGAGAGTCGCCACCAATCAGAAGCTCGGTTGCAACATTGTTGTCACAAATCAGGGGTGGGAGATAAGTAGCAGGCTGCTGAGACAAATGGTGTGGTGTGAGATGAAAGCGAGCTGAATAACAGAGAGAGAACTGGAGAAGAAACAGCAAAAGAGAGCCAGAGAGAAGCGGACTAAGAGAACTTAGTTGGCTGTAGCACACGGCCCAAACAGTGTTGTGGACTTTCTTTTCTTTTACTTGATTATTTTGTCACAGTCTGAGTAGCACTGCGCTGTTCAGTGCAGAGAGACGGCCTGTGAGAGAATGGATCCCGGAGCCTGGGAGAGACATGGATTGAGAGATAGAGTGGGGGGGGACCTGTTCAGTACTACCAATAAAATTGGTTATGCATTGCACCCTGGCAACGCGTCTGTCTTCTGCTTTCTCCTCCAAGGGCACGGGTCATTACAGTATCCTTGTATATATATATATCTCTTAAGTAAGTTAATGTGTGCTGTTTTCTCATAATCATTGATTGGTACTATAAAAAAGCATGGATTGAAAATAATCGTAACACAAACATGGATACTGCAATGATTTAATGGCATGAAGCATATTCAGAAAGACATAATCATATTTCCTATATACAGTTAGAAAAAAATAATGATTCAATTTCCCTAAAGATCCAAAACAATTTAGAATTTGGCAAGAGACATACAGGTTTGTATGATATTTTTAAACTTAAATTTATACAGTTATACATACATATTTTAACGCATTATAAGAGTAACATAATTATCAAATAAACTTGTTTTATAATGGTGCTTTTAAAAATAGCAAATGGGTGGGTCATTTGTTCTCTGTTTTATTCCAATAAAGACTAGTTCCACATTTAACATCTTGTAGTTCAGGGTGATGAACTTTACAGGCTGTTTATGTCACCAGTTGACAAATCACGGTTTGAGACTTTTCTTTTTTCTTATCTGTATATGTAATTTTATTAAATTTTTTGCTATTTTTTTCTCTTTCACTTTTCTGATTGTAAATGATTTTTCACAATTCATTTAATTATTGAAACTTTTTTTCCACGTGTCAATGTTGACTGCTTGTTAACTACAGTCAGAGGTAGCCTTGGCGTGTCCCTTTTGTGCTATGAATCATTGGAACCCTTTGCATGGCAGGTCTCAGTTGCTAGGGTGAGCGGTTCTTTAATGAACCCAGATTCAGTTATAATGAGTCTGCCCACTGATGATGTGCAAGAGAAAATAGGTTGGAAACCAAGTGATATAAAAAATAATGAATTCTGGCCCACACCTGTATTCCTGTTGGAGATGACTAATTGGGCTTGGCTGATGAAGCTGGGTTTTTAGGTGATCAGCAATTTAAAAGCCAAGGTCCTTTCTATAATGAGTGATCTCGTTAATATTAATTAACAAAATACCTTTCGGATAACAGACGGTAGGAGTTTATATTAAAATAAACATTTTTCTATATATCACAGAAATTAATTAGAACCTGGCAAGAAGAGATGAGAGCATAAAGCGTAGGGCGGTTTACTGAGTTAAGCTAAAATTTGGTTTAAAATAATGAGTATTAGAAAATACTTACGATAGTGTTTCATATTAATCAACACTAAAATTGGCAAGAGGGTAGGTTGTCTTAAAACCAGCTTCAACTGGATTTTGTATGAACAGAGAAAGAGGTCAGACTTAGAATTACTATAAGACTATTACATTCTAATATGTTAACAGTAGCCTGAATTTAGATGAAAATAACTGGACCTTACACTGAAAGCTTAAATGACTTCATAGCAAAAGCCTATGGCAAAACTCCCTACAATTCCAATTAAATACCCTGTTAACACACACCTGTATATGAAAGTAAACTAATCTGAAAAGGTGACATGATATGCTGCTCAGAGAGAATATATTGTAGACCCAGGTTAATCTAATCAAACAAAAAGTTGATGTTGTTTCTCTATCTACCACACTCTCTCCCTCCTCCTCAGCCAAGAACCACGTAACCCTGGACCCCTGCCTCTCCTACTCCCAGCACATCTCCACTCTAGCACGCACCTGCTGTTTCTTCCTAAGCAACATACAAAGAATCCAACCCTTCCTTACCAAGTACTCCACAAAACTCCTCGTCCAGGCCCTGGTACTCTCCCACCTAGACTACTGCAACTCCCTCCTGGCTGGCCTCCCTGCGTCCGCCACCTGTTCGCTCCAGCTCATCCAGAACTCTGCTGCTCACCTGGTGTTCTCTATGCCTCTCTTCTCCCACGTAACTCCACTGCTCTGCTCACTCCACTGGCTCCCGATCACCGCTTGCATCCAAGACTCTTGTACTCACCTACCGATGCCTTGACCAGACTGCACCCAGCTACCTCCAGACCCTCATCTCTCCCTACACCAGCACACAACTTCTCCACTCCACCTGCACTAGAAGACTGACTGTACCTCCTCTACGCTCCCCTGCTTCCAGAGCCCGCTCCTTCTCCCCCATGCCCCGCAGTGGTGGAATGATCTTCCTATGGATGTCCAGACTGCCCAATCCCTGACCACCTTCCGACGCCTCCTCAAGACACACCTCTTCAGACAACACCTGTAAAACTCAACTCTTCACTTCTGGACAATATAGCACTCTGCCTTTAATGCACTTTAACTTGCACTTATCAGCTCCCTATCTTACTGTATTTAATCCTGCACTTAACCCAATCTGTAGTATTTTGTATTTCACTTGCACTCGTATCTAACCCTGATGTAACTATCAACACTGTTATCTGCTCTTGAATGCCCTGATATCAAATCGTACTGTGTTTTGTATTTGCTCTTATTAGGACTGAAGTCACTGCATTTTGTATATTGTTCTTAATTGTACTGTAATTCTTGATATGTATTTTTTGTATACAACTGTAAGTCGCCCTGGGTAAGGGCGTCTGCTAAAAAATTAATAATAATAATAATAATAATAATAATAATAATAATAATAATAATAATAATAATAATAATATATAACAGCATCTCTTTTAATACACATATTAACTTGTAGTGTATTATAGCAAGGATCCTGTGCACTTTGGTTCACCTAACTTTTTAAAGAAAGGAGGGGTTGAAAATGAGAACCATGACATCATGTTCCAATATTTTGGAAAGGAGTTATATCCAATTGATTTTTTTTATATAACTCCAATTACTTTTAAAAAAGAGTTGTCTGGATCCTTCTAGAATACATCATTAACTCAAAGATAAGAACTGTCAAGGCAGATTGATGAGATTTAATTGGGACTCCTGATGTATTCAATGGAGTGAAAATCCTATATAAGCCCAGAGCAAGACCCCATTCAATACCATTGAACTTGATCTTGCAAGCTGATGTGGTCTATGCGCTGAGGGTCTCTGAAAAACTGATTGCTGTTTGGTCGAAGTCAGAAGTCTCTGCCTTTTGAAGACAGTTCTTATTTTTCATATATCCTACACTACACTTCCATATACTGGAAGGTAAGCATATATTTGAATTTATACCTTGTTAATATTGGCTGCATTGCTATAAGGTATAGAAATTATGTTCTATTCTTAAGAGAGTGATATATTGAATGTTTTAGAATGTAGCTGTGGATGCTCTAGCTTTTTGCATGGCTAGCCTGAAGGCTAAGCATATAATAACCATATTTGTAATACTGTATTGAACTACTAATGCTGTTAAACCTGTAAAGGTACTGGATCGCCCAGATTGCTTATTACTTGGGATTTACGGTGGTCTGTGCAACCAACCAATCCACTTTTTAAAGCATTTAATAAACTGAAAGAGCACTACTACTGGTCTGATTCATTAAAACTTCAAATTAAATGAGTCTGTGTGATTTTCTTGATTATTAAAAAAGTTGTCTGGACATATAGCACGTCCAGTGCACGAACAAAAAGCACTTACAGGAGTTTAAAACATCTCTGTCCTCCTTGAACGTCACCCCTGAGTTTAAGAGTGTGCTCAGAGCATATATATAAATAAAAAGAAGAATGTGTGGATTCTGACACTACACACCAGGACCGAGTGAGAAATGAGGAATATGTTTGGTTATAAAAAGGTAGTTTAAGAAAATAGAAATGAGAATGTGGAACGTAATGCAGTAAGAAGCAAAGAAGCAAAGCAACGGGGTAAGAACTGAGAGGGGAAACTTTTTAATGTGGACGGATTGGTCTCTTGCTGGAATGGATTACTTCCCTTCTTTTTTTTTGCAACTTTCACCATTTTGGATTGCTTTTAATATTTCTATAAAATTCGTATGGACTTCTTTGTCTCTTTTTGAAAGCAGGCAGACGAGCTAGGGAAGCTGATAGACAGCCCGCAGAGAACCAAAACTGCTCTCCTGCTTGGAGACCATTCCTGAAAACAGGCTACAGTGCAGTATTCTTGCTTATTCATTTTCCTTTGAGGACAGCAATGCATAAGATCTGAATTGTTTTCTTTTTTCCTCATGAATTCAGAAAGATTTGCTGCATACAAGCAGTGATTTGGAATATCGTTTGTTTTTTTTGATCCAGTTATTTTTACATTTTTTTTTGATTTTCATCCCAGTTTTAATGTGATTCCCTCTATTTATTTTAAAAACGTAATTATTTAAATTACTTACCTGTGTTGTCTCTCCTGTTCGATGTCTGAGGTGTGGCCCTAGATAAAGAACCTGAAAAGAGAAAGTAGAGGTTAAAGGTAAATGTTAAGAACTGTAAGATACTCATACAGTACCTGTGGTGTTTGGTGGGAAGTATCTTTCCCTCCATACTTTAACAGGACCTGGTGCCCGTAGTTTCTCAACCATGGGGCGTAGTCTGGCTCTAAGTGGTGACATTTATCTACTTGCATTTTCTTATTAATTACTTTCTTACTTGTTGTCTATCCTATGTTTTGTTTTACCTTTATTACATAGGTGCTTAATATGTGCTATGACTTACATTTACATTTCAGACTATAAATAAACGTTTATAGTAGTGCTGGTCCCAAAGGCTGCAGGAACGAATCAATAAATAAACAATTCTGCACAAGGCAGGGGAAGTGAAAGACACAGAAATGCCATAATAATGAACTGGCGACGCCATGCTGTTTGTGTAGAATTAGTGGTCATTATGACCGTTGCTAAGGAAGTGACGTATTCACTTTTCTAGTGCAGAGGTGTATGCAATCGTCAGACTATGCTAGGGGGCGCTGGTAGTCCATCCCCTGGTTGGTGCCTGTTTGCTCCTCCGGGACATCGGTCATGGAAGGGGGGTGCCTTGAAGAGAAGCAGTACAAGACCTTGTCATCAACCACAGTAAATCAGTAAATCTAAATATTTCTGCCAAGTATCTTTACTTCTTAATCATTTGTCAAAAGCCACACGGTCCTCTGTGTAATATTAATAGCCTTTAAATCAACAGCATAATTCAAGGATGAATACTTAGCTTTGCTATCAGTTTCTGACCAGTCCTTCTTTCCACCTGGCTGCCGTGTCTTTATTCCCTTTAGAGTTCCAAATAATCCTTTTTGTTACCATCCAGGTCTGTCTGTCAAGATGGCCGACTTCCTGTGTCTTCCGTTCGATTCCCCCTAGACCCGCACACTCCCTTTCTATACTTTTTAGTTCCCTTTTTATGTGGACTGTCAATGATAGTTAATTGTTGCAAATGGAAAATACATGGCTGCATTTGGAATTGAGTAATGGGACTATTTTCTCCCTCTAATCACCTGTGCTGCATTACAAATAATAACACACTTAACAATAAATAACTTAAAAACATCTCACTTTGGGTGGGGGAAGGCAGGAATCCAGACTGGTTCTTGGCGGGTCAATCACACGCACCCATCAATGGTCTCGTTTGCCGTCACTCTCTGACATTCTGCGAATGCTCAATCCCACTCTCTGCGGGCATCCGACTTGACGGTCATCAAAAAGCAGGCATTCTGCAAAGCAGTGCTTCCAAATACTGTACTCCAACATGCAGAAATGACGTTCATTCCTAATATACCTTTCTCTGCACCCAGGCACTCGTCCTTAACGATGACTACCCCTCCATCTGGAATCAGCACCACTCCGATTACAAAGTCCATGACTGCGTAGCCGACATACGGTATCTACAAGCTGTTAGCTAGTAGTTCTGCACGTACCTCGTTCTTCCAGGTGTCCAAGTAGGTCTGCAGAGGGGAACTCCCCACGTGACTGTGCAGCTGACCATCTCCTCTGGTCCGCCCATGGCTTCCTCCTCCAAAATCCTTGCCTCTTGGCACACCTCAGTGAAGAGCATATCAGGTACTCGACATACTTGGCGTACCACTCCTGGCTGTAGTCCAAAGATCCACTGGTCTCTGAGCACCACATCTTGAATTCCCAGGTCCACTGGGCTCCTCTTCTGCACCCTATGCAACAATTCACGGAACCAGAGAGTGTAAGCCCCCACAGTCTCTTCCCCAGTCTGACTACAACTGAAAAATCAAGCCCATAGTTGAGCTAGAGAAGCCCGGTCTCCATATAATTCTCCAGCACCTTGAAAATCTGGATAGAGTTAGTACGATCAGCCGAGATCCAAATCAACATTTCTCTGTTGCATCCCCCTCTAATGGTTAATTATCAAATCGACTTGCCCCAAACCTAACTCCACTATCCATCCCCTTGAACTTTGGGATCTACTGGGCCCCCATCATCCAGGGCCTAACCATAGTAGCAACCACTGGAAGGGCCACAAAATTGTCCCCCAATGGTGGCACTACTGCAGGTGGGTTCTGTATACTCATGGTTTATTGGTCTGGTGTGATACAGTCAAAATCCTGCCGACTACACCAGGAAATGGCAGGGTCTAATACTGTTAATTCCATGTAAGTATAAGTTTGCATAATTATCTTTGTGTCATTCCACATTAACTCAACAGGAAATTTTGCTGCCAGACCGTCTCAGATTTTGCTAGTAAATTCACCTGGGGGTTTTCAGGCCCGCTGAGTTCAGAAATGCTAATCATTTCTTTTTTTTAAATTTCCTCTTCGAGCTGTGACCTGACAAAGGTCAACCTAAAGTGAAAAAGTTACCTTGACCAGAAAAATCACCCAGGGCACAACTTAGACGCTACCATGTGTAGCACCTTGTTTGACTCGTAATGAATAGGGCTTTTGAGAAAAAGTTGTTTTTTGGCCCTTGAGCCATTGTTTATTTTGTGTTTTGTTGAAATAAAACCATTTAAAGGGCACATAAGGACATTTTTATTTTATTGTGTTACATGTTTCCATGTGTTACTACAACTGTTTACGTAAGGTGCGTATATTGTTTTAATTATTATTTTTTTTACATTTTGACCACTTTTTTAAACTTTTAAATTACATTCCCTGCCTCAAGATGGCGTCCCATGTACCTGCATGGACCTCTCAGAACTACATTCAACTACAGATGGGAAATGTAGTTCTGAGAGGTCCATGCTGAACCGGGGCAGTGAGCTTAAGCACATGAGTGTTGCAGTGATAAGTAATGAAATGCAACACTCCACATCGACAGTGTATGCATTTCAGAAGGAGGAAATTCCTTTGATCAAGAGGGAGGTCCCTAACTTGAAACATATACATTACTTCAGTAACAGAGCTGCTAGTCAGTACAAGAATCACAAAAACTTTTAGCTTTTCATCAGCAAGACTTCTGTATCACCGCAGAATGGCATTACTTTACCACATGACATGGAAAATGTCTGTGTGATGGTGTGGGAGGTACTATTAATGCAAGAGCAGGATGAACTAGTCTTCAAGGCAACATCATTCTTACCCCTTACCAGCTGTATGAATGGGTGAAGGACACATAACCAGTGTGCAGATCATGTTTGTCTCTCAAGAACAGGTAGAAGATAAACACCCTCTCCTTAATGCCAGGTATGCCCTAGCCATCACCGGCTCCAGGGACACCACTTTGTGCCCAATACCCCGGGCAAGATAAAGGTCTCATTTGCCAGTGAAAGTACGGTTCCGTGTGCTGACAGTGTTGAAAGGCGCAATTGTCCAGGTGGGTTCAGCTCAGCCGCATCTACAAGCTAGTGACTCAGTGAAGGTGCTGTGTGACAATAAAATGTTCCCTGGAGAAGTTGAGCATGTGAAGGTTATGCATCCTGCTGGACTGAACACCTTCAAGTGGCCCTTCCCCCGAGGACAGACTATTCTATGAATGGAAGAACACTGTGAACAAAATCTCACCCCCCGTTCCAGTTCACGCCCGCAATAATTTTAAATTTGATGATTACTGAACTTTGTAATGTGTGGTTTCTATAGCAGTTGTTAACCAACTACATTCTGCATGCAACTTTTAAAATGTTTAAGATCCTTTCCTTTTTGTGTATTTATATACGTGTCAGAAGAACTAAGATTTTTTTATATTCCAGTAGGACTAGATGTGAAATTCTAGTGACGTCGGAAGTTATCCCTTCAAGTTACATTAAGTTTACCATGGTAATCTATTTTTTGTAGTTTTTAAAACGCACCTGAGTGAGGTTTTGGTCGTTTCAAATGTGTCACTGTAACAAAAAAATCTAAGTTCCACACACAAGTTCATAACTACTCAGCTCCAAGCTAGTGCCACTGGAAGCACACCCTGTCATTTTTTACTGTAGATCTAACCACAGACAATGCAGAATTAAAGAATAATGCCGGTTTGGTTAGGAGTATGCCGTACTTTAGCCTCACCAAAGTGGCCATAAGCAATGCTCAAATACATGACAAGTGCAACTTCAAAAATCTGTTTTACTTGTAGATTTCATCAACAACTATCCAAAAATATCTTTGGGTGATTTTTGGAGCCCCCCACGTGAGTTATTTCGGCTTAAACGTAGTAGAAATACCAAAAATTAAGATTTCAGAGGGGGTTAATGACCAGTGGAGAGACCTGAAACCAAAAGTGTTTCACAAAATTTGGAAGAGTGGTCCCTAAGGTTCTTACAGCAATACTAACATTTTAGGACCCGCATCCCCTACAAGGTAAAGGGTTGGGCTAAAGTTTGAATAAAACTCGTCATTTACCCCTCGTCTGGCAACTTGCCAAAAGTGAATTAAGTGCTCCTGGTATTTTTCAAAATGAAATACAGCTCTCTTTTGCAAATATTTCACGCAATTCAAAAGCTCACGAAATTAAACATTAAAACAAATGTATACTAAACTTAAGATTTTGTCATATTTGATTGACACCATAATGAATATGAATTATAGATAAATTACAAGCAGTGATTAACTATAGGCTACTTGCATTACTAAATATGTATAATTTAAATTGCTACTTACAGTAAGCAATTTAAATTATACTGTACTTATTTATACTCATTCAGGATAACCAAGTCTCTCATTCCTTTCCGGCCACATATTTTCATCTACATCGCAGCAGATATTCTCTCTGGCAATGCACCGAGGAGAATCGTCTGGCATGATGGACCCATCCTTGGCATTCCTCTGCCGTAATGTCATTACAAGCCTCATCCATTGTGGCTTGTTCATGGGGATTGTAAATCATTCACATTCAACCTCCAGTAGGAGAAAAACTCCTCGATTGGATTCAGAAAAGGGGAATACAGTAGAAGGTACATCACAGAGAAACAGGGATGTGCATCAAACCACTCCCGCACCAGCACAGCATGATGGAAACACACATTGTCCTAAATGATAAACGTTGTAGCCTCTCTTCCTGCCAAAATTACTGCATTGGGTGGGACAAGGTGATTGTGCAATTCCTCAAGGAAAACTAGCAGCCGCTCTGTATTGTATGTGCCAAGCAATGGACTGCAGCAAACAACTCCATGCTGGCAAATGGCAGCATACATAGTGATGTTACCTCCGCACTGCCCAGGCACATCCACAGTGGTACGCTGTCCAATTATGTTTCGGCCACTTCTGCGCCTACGTCTTTTTGCCAAGTTGAAGCCTGCCTCATCAACGAAGATGTATTCACGTGGAGACATGCTGGCATCAAACTCCATCATTCTCTGTAAACATAAAGCTATGTTCAGGTGTGTTTATACTGCAAGAAGGAAATCTGAGACCAGCAGAACATTTCACAGAACTCACTAATTGAGAATTTGTCATTTCATATTATGTTACTGGTCTTATTTTGCATTAACATTACAGTCAACTTATTTGTACATATTGGTACCGTAATTCCTTCACTCTCTCACTGTTCCTTTCAAAAGGTACCTCATAGATTTGTTTAATTCGAACCTGGTGTCTCTTCAGAACACGGTCAATGGTTGACAGGCCATCTCAACTATTGTCGACTCTTGCAGTTCGGTGAGGAGACGACCATGGCCACCACTATTCGATTTCCTTTCAATTCTAAAAGCAGAGTAATGAATACACAGTGGTTATTTACTGTGAAATGCTAATGTGACACAAAACATGCTCATACAGTAATTACAGTATTTATATGTATGTTCTGTAATATGCACTTGACTTACCGATTCCAAGTATGAAATGTACGGATGAGAGATGCAACCATGGAGCGTCCCAGGTTTGGTTGAACTATCAACCCAGCTGCTTTCATTGTCAAGCCTCTGTTTATGACATGATCAATGACAGTTGCTTGTATTTCATTTGAGACAGCAGCATGCTTTTGTCTCACTAGTCCAGGCTGTCTGCCCACAATACCACGTCCACGACCACGACCACCTTCCTCTGCTTGCTCCATGCTTTCACATAGTTCACATAGTTTACTACAGTAATTGTAATGTAAATATGTGACCAGTTACAGTAACATGATGCAAAATCTACCATTTCTCAATTGCTGAGTTCAGTTCTGAGCTAGGACCTTACAGTAATGTGAAATTAGGTCTGCTGGTCTAAGCCTACCTTCTGATGAACAGCACTGAAAGTATCTTTCTATGTTTACAGAGAATTATGGCTCTTGATGACAGTTTTTCATCCTATGAAAATGTCTTCGTTGATAAGGCAGGCTTCACTTTAGGAAAAAAAAAACGGAGACGTGGCTGAAACATCACCGGACAGCATGCCACTGTGGATGTGCCTGACCAGCGTGGAGGGAATGTCACTGTGTGTCACTGTGGATGTGCCTGACCAGCGTGGAGGGAATGTCACTGTGTGTCACTGTGGATGTGCCTGACCAGCGTGGAGGGAATGTCACTGTGTGTCACTGTGGATGTGCCTGACCAGCGTGGAGGGAATGTCACTGTGTGTCACTGTGGATGTGCCTGGCCAGCGTGGAGGGAATGTCACTGTGTGTCACTGTGGATGTGCCTGGCCAGCGTGGAGGGAATGCCACTGTGTGTCACTGTGGATGTGTCATTACTCATTTATACAGGGATATGAAAAGGTGGTCACTTTTAACATTAAGAACGACGGGTGCAAAGGGTGAAACTAGAATAAGAATGAATAATGTAGTGGATATGGAGAAAAAAATGCATTCAGCACTCAAGCCTCTGGCAGATTGTATATTGCTGAATCGGTCAGTAAGCTTTTATTTAATTGAATTAATTCTGTTTTTAAGTTACAGTGGATATAATTGATGTTTGTTTTAACTTAATCAGGGAGATGTTCTTGCTTAGCCCAGCAGAAAGAAAATGAGCAATTGAGAAGTCCAGTTTAGTAACAGTGCACGGTGTTGGATTTGTTCAAGGGAATGGAAACTAAATTTAAATGAATGTAGGATGTACTATACTTGACCCGATCTTGATATCAGTAAATGAGTCAAAGACTGACTCATAACATCCTCTGATCTCTGGAGTAAAGTTTAGCCTGGTGAGGTCACACCAAACGGACTTGTGTAAGCAGATATTTTAGTTATAGTTATTATAGTTTTCTTGTTTTGACATTAACCAGTGAGATGTAAACGTGACAGTAAATGTGTGAGATTGTATTTGCAGTGTAAAACGGAGTGAGATGGGGATTGGATTGTTAAACTGTATCATATAATGTCAGGGTGGCGTGTACCCGCATTTTATAGTTGGCTAACTCCAGTTCAGATTGTTCTGCTGATGTTGCATTTTTAGCGTGGCATCTGTAGAATAATGTAACAATACAACCCCTGTGGGGTTGTACACAAGGCTCAAGCCAGTCTTTATTAAACATTAAAATAGTAATATAAACACACGTCTTAAGAATGTTTCTATATATGTTTTTTTTTAAATTTTTGTTACCATACAATTGGTGGGGGAAAATTGTCGCGGGGACAAATTGTCACAGGGGCCAATTGTCAGCGGGACGCATTGTCGTGCACCTGGTGGAGCAGACAGGAGGGGCTTCCTATCTTCTCAACTTACAGCAGTCAGCTACCGGTGAGAGTTCACCATGGTTTATCACCTGTCTAAACTGTTTATACAGATTTTCAAAAGTTTTTATTCAAAGTTTAGTTTTCACCATTTTTTTTCATGACAGAAAAAAAGTGTATTATAAACCTAATGTAATCACTGTTTAAGACATTTTCAAACATATTGAGCATTCTCGAGTTGTTTCCTTCAAATTCTGTAATGTTTTGGAACCTTTCTGAAAACGTAAAAAAAAAAAACCCTCCAAAGTGGTATTTTTTTGCCATGATACCCTCATTAAGGAATCATATATATAAAGAACACGTATCGTATTAGATGAAAAGGTTTAGAGGTTATCCCTTTAATGGCTCATAAATGATAGCGATACCCTGCTATAATGTATCATATTCCGTTTTCTCTGGCAGGTCCTGATGATGCCAGCTTTTCTGCAGAGCATGAGTCTTCCTCTTCCCTTACCTCTCCAGTGATTGCTGCCCTGGCTGGGGTACTCATTGTGCGTTGCAACTACTGGTATAAAGCCAGCACTTCAGATTAATGAGGTACCCAGAGCGTTCGCATTATTGCTCCTCTGCAGCTTTGGATTGCCCACATCTTGCAGTAGCATGTCTTTTTAATTCATGCTAAGTGCAAGTCTTTCCACTGTACACCACATACACATACCTAATGTGTAGTCAAGTAGACATGACTAATGCCTTCAGCAGTAGCTGCATGTGTAGCGGGTGTATGATTTCACCAGATTATCAAGATGCATCAGACCTATTCTCAGTTAGTTATATAAGGTAAAGGGAGGGGAACCCTCTTGTGTTCTTTTTGAGGTGCTGAAAAGGGGATTTTCGCGGAGTTTAGTAACATGGCAGACGGAACCACTGCAGTACATGGGGGCTTATGTAACATGAAGGGTAAGATAGCTAACATCATATTTCACGTAAGTGGAAAAATACCATTGAGGTGTAACAAAAGTATTGTCATTACTCCTTCCCAGTCTGTAAACCGTGTGAAGGAGGTGGCTGTGCTGTAAGAGACGACTGATTATTTCTTTTTTTTGTATGTTTTTTTACCACAGAGGCAAATAAAAAATAAAAAAGAGGGAATCTGAAAATCCAGATCTGTCTAACTACAATCATTCCATCAAACACAGAGTTAGTCCATGCTTAGATCAGAGACAGCGTGACCACCTGTTACAACTAGTGCTGCAATCAATTACACCGTGACGTAATCAGGCGGGTTACACATGTTATAATAATTTATTTTAAAAAAGTAATGTTTAAGTTGTTTTGGGAGATGATGCCCCCATACTTAAATGATCCCCATTCTTAATAAGCATCCAGCTCGCTAAGTTATATTTTACTATATAAGTTTGTTTTACTGTGCTTACCCCTGCTATACTTTCTCTAGTATACCTATGTTTTTACCATGGTCTACGGCACAGACAGAGCCCTGTTAAAGTAAATATTTATTATATTAAGTTTGTGAAAAAACGGTCAATGGTACTAGCTACTGACAGATTACATTTAAAAAAGCAGTGGATAAGTATATATTTTTACCTCCTGCCTACCTGTCTCGGACGGCTTACTTTCTGGCTTACCTCGGGTAGGTCGCTGCGCGAGTCTCGCAGATCGTTGGAGGGTGGATGGAGACCAAAGGCCTGCTTTATTCAGCGGCGGGAAATAATGCAATGACTCAGTCAGTTTAAATTAAACGAATAGTGTGGGTTATTAAAAGAATAAAACAAAATTAATACAGAGGTTTTAGTCAGCACTGCAGAGCCTGTCCCTGTGACTAGGGCCCTCTGTGTAGTACACTCCATCGGGTGCACAGTCCAGCAGTACCTCTCCCTACCTCATCTGGGGAATCAGAGTGTGCAAACGCTCTGGGTTCTTATAGCAGGACTCCTACCCACCAAAAAATTTTAACAATTTAAGAGACTCTGAAGAGGGTGGTGTGTTGGGAGTTTTCAACACAAAAACACAACCAATACATAAATCAACAATACAAACACAGGAGACTTTACATACACTAAACCCCACTAGTATAACAATATCAATATATTTATATTACTTTAAAAATACACTTACAGCACAATGGATGCCAAACAACATACAAACATAAATGGACAGCACATGGATGGTGTAACTGACGTAATCTCTTAGTCAAAATTACATAATGAAACTACTTTACACTGTAGGGCCACTATTATAACTCTCCAAAAGTCTAGCCATTTGGCTTCTATTACACAAAGTAGCACTGCAACGTTGTCAAACTCTACTTTTGTCAAGCTCTGCTTTTTTTTCTGTAATACCCAAGTCATGATTCATTGGAGCAAGGATGAGTGTGTATTGTGTAAAGTCCACTCCATTACTTGTAATAACAGCAGGCTGTTGAAATAAAGGGACGATGAAACAACAAATGAATGACATAAAGTGGAAAGGCTTCTTATTCTAATGTGTAAGGAAGGGAGAGTCAGGTAAAGAGGCTAAAGTTGGTATGAGACCCCAGTATTTTAAAGGAGGTAAACAACTGTGCATATTTTGTGTTATATGTTGTATGTGGTGTGTTAATGTTGGTGTATATATATATATATATATATATATATATATATATATATATATATATATATATATATATTGGTGCACAGGATATAAATTGGGCTATGTAGTTGTAATTTGTATTTAGGCACGGGGGTTGCATAATCACTTCACATGCAGATAAAGTGTGTAATAGTATGTGAGCATGAGGATTGCACAAATTAGTTCACTTGCTGGGATTCAAGTGAATGATTAATTAATCCCGGCACAACTGTATATATATAGATGCATGTTTCACTCACTCGGGGTTAGTGTGTTCGTGAGTGGAGAACGGGTGTGGCGATAGAGGCGAATAATAACAATAATAATAATAATAATAATAATAATAATAATAATAATAATAATAATAATTAATAACAAATGCTACTTGTGTGGGAGGACTCACACGATACTTGTTTTGGGGTTCGTCCACCGTTTGTTTGTCTGTCTATTTGTTTTTGACACCTCGCCATTTGTTTTGTTCAGTATTTTGTGTTAAAAATGAACTAATTTTGACACACTACAGACAAATAAATGCATTTCCAGCCAATGTATCATCATCGCCCCTTGTGATACTCGACTATCTACAAGGAAAATTTGCTAGGCTGCCTTAACATCAGTATTGCCTTGTGTCTGCTTTTGACTCTGCCTGTCACTGTAGCATCAGGGGAGAGAAGCTTTTCTTGCCTGAACATGAAATTAACCAAAAACTATTTACTTTCTATAATGTGGTAGGAACGTTTAATTGGACTACAGCAGATATCAATGGTGCACCAGATTTGCCAAAAACTGGATTATTCAGGAATAATTGCAGACGTTGCCGCTGCGAAAGCATGAAAGGTTCATTTCTAACTGTGTCTGTGAGTATGTTTTTTTTCTATTGTAAAATGCAATACATTTAATAGTGTAATTGTTGCCCTGTTTAAAAAGTAATGGTATCGTAGTGTAGTATTACTGGTAAGAATAGGGAATAGGGACCCTGGAATCGAGCTTTGTATGGGGCCACTGCGGGGCAAATGCAGCCACTGACTCCATGACCAGGCTTCTCTGAGATACTGGATTCAGAGGACAG
This sequence comes from Acipenser ruthenus, assembly GCF_902713425.1. Lineage (NCBI taxonomy): Eukaryota > Metazoa > Chordata > Actinopteri > Acipenseriformes > Acipenseridae > Acipenser > Acipenser ruthenus. Next base: position 44,315,636 of record NC_081192.1, read on the forward strand.
AAGTTGTGGTGTATAGTGAAGGCTCTATCCAAGGAGGCAGAGAAGTAGCAACTGGCTCTGGTTGAGGAGTAAAGAGGCCAATTGGGAACCTCAAAAGAAAGGTGGAAGACGTTAACATCAATGGATGGCTAAAGTGACGGAATTTAACAAATGAAAAGGAATTGTTGGCTAAGGTACTGTAAGTAAACTGGGCTGGGTTGGGTTGGGTGGGGATGGAGGGGAGTGGTGCTGGGACGCCAGCATCGCTGTCGAGCCTTCCTGAGGTAATGTGGGCTAGTTGACGAAGCAGAAGACGAGAGGTGCTCACCTGATAACCCCTGCGAAGTGCCCCACCCAGTCCATTCCAGACAGCTATGCTGTGGCGCTAGCGAGGCCGCTCTTTTGTTCATCCATGGAGCCAGCATCGCCGGCATTGTGTGTGGTGATGTGCCACGGAGGCTGCAAATAGGCTAATTCCTGGAGCCAGCATTACACTTCAGGTATCAACACCAGGCCAATAGGAAATCAACATTACCTGGCGGACAAAAAGTGCTAAAGGCTTAGTCCCCACCACCACTATCTCATTTTATCTTGGCAAATGTCGAGTCTGATATTTGCATGAAGTAAATAACTGTGACTCTCATGTAATAAAAATCATCTGTTGTCATGCATATTGTGACAGGGCAGAAGCACTGCACAGGTAAATGGTGTGTTTTTGAAGCTGTGTGAACAAAAACTATATATTTTGAATTTGATTGGCAATGATGGGGTTGAAATCTCATATCTGCCAAATCTTGGTGCAGAATGTGGCTGGTGCTTAATTGATTTATTGAGGATCAATTAAACACAGCCACATGCTATAAAAGGAAAGCCAGCTCAGCTTTGTTTGGAGAGAGAGTTTGAGGAGAGAAAACTGTGATTATTGACGGAAAACTATTGAAAAAAGTTCTGAGTGTTTTTCTTTAGGTTCTGCATGATTACCTTGTTTCTTTTGTACAATTTATTATAGAGGTAAAGGGACTAGCCCTCCTCATTAGAGAGGGACATTATTGTATAGCTGGAGCCTTTCACGGCAATGATTTTCTTTGTTTATTATTCTGTGTTAAAAGTATTATTTTATTATTTACTTGTTAATACTTCCCACAATCCGATGTTGCGAATTCAGAAGACATTTTGACCTTAAGATCTGATGCATAACAGATCTGGTCAAAACTGATTTATGACCAGGGATATGTTATTAAAAATATCAAAACAAAAGCGAGTTTTACAATTTTTGTATGTATATATATATTTTTTAATGTAATTACTACTTGTGAAGGGGTACTCCCTGCCCCTGTGTGTATTATGTATTATTTTGTGTGCACCTATATATACTGCTGTACAGAGATTCAATTACCAATGAATTATTCACGAGAATCCCAACACGTGAATTAATTTGTGCAATCCCGTGCTCACATACTTTATCTGCACGTGAAGTGATTATGCAATCCCCGTGCCTAAATACAACTATATATTTTAAATCACTTGTGCTACACAGACCCATTTATATCCCGTGCACCAATACCTATACACCAACGTTAACACACCACACAAAACACATAACACACATGGGCGGGGCACACTGCCACATTGTGTTATTATTATTTAAAATGTATTATTTAATTTGTATAGAGTACGCCATTTTGTTATTGCTGTTTTTGCAGCATGGATGGGGTTAAACTTCCCCATCCATGCTAAACCCGTGCAGAATGTGACTGTCTCCAGATGGCTTGATTGATGAATTTATTATTACGGTCAAATGCAGGGCCCGGCCTTAGTCTGTGTGGTGCCCTAGACGGGGGCGCTAGGCAGTGACGACCGCCCCCCCCCCCCCACCCAAAAAAAAAAAAAATCCTAATTAAAAAAAAAACAAAAACACCCCCACACATAAAAAGTAGCCTACCAATAAAACGATAGGCTACTGCTCACCTTTAGTAATCAGGTAGGCAAGTCATACTGCATGTGTGCTGTCATTTAAGTGAAATAAAAATTGTTTGCAAACTTTATCCTTTTTAAATAAGTCTAAAATGATCAAATCCACATTTAGCTGCACATTTAGCTGCAGTTTTGAGTGCTCTTTAGTTTTTGCTGTGTAAATTACACTAAAACAATATGCTCAACAAAACATCATGATGTTTTTTTTCTGAATATTCTAGCCAAGAAGCAGCTTTATTTAATACCACGCTGCATGTACGAGTGTACTTCCAAATGCAGATTTGTCGCAGATACCTATTCAGACCATTGGTGTGGTGGTCCGTCTTACTTTAATACACACAATCTCGATTTCATTATCGATTAATAGTAGCCTACTCACTTTAACTTAAGAAATCCTCAAGTATAACTTTAAAAGACGATGCTGCACTGTCTTACACCGTTTCTTGGTTTTCTTCGGTGGAATGTAGAGGGACAGGCTATTGATTAGCCTATCAGAGAGCTAACCCTTAGATGCTGCATTTCTAAAAATAAATTTCTTATGATCGAGTACACTCACATGATGAAATACGTCCACTTTGTCAGTCAGAAAGTGCAAATGTGGTAACGTTACATTGGTAAGCAGAAATCAATATTTTGGAGATGATTATTGTGAAGAGTCTGAATCGGATTCATTTGCTTCCCGAAGCAGATTTTTATTTGCCGGTTTGTCTGGATACGGCAGCAGAGCTCCTTGCTGCCGCCTGACTTGAATTTCTTTATATTTTTTATTTTCCTTTTACAATGGCCCATCTCGTACTTGCGAGGGCCGACATAATACTTGCAAGACTCTGAAGACGTTATACAATTTGTGACGCAAGCAGACCCCCTTAGGTGTGGGGCCCTAGGCCGCCACCTTGCTCGCATTGCCCAAAGGCCGGCCCTGGTGACATGTATATAAACTGGCAGCTTTGGCTGATCGAGGTGGGTTGCCCAGAGGAGGAGAGACATGTAAGAACAGATACTGAAAGTAAGGTTGGCGATTTAAAAAAATAAATAAATAAAAAATAAAAAATCAGGTTTATTTGATTTAAATCAGATTTATTTATTTATGTTTTAAATTATGAAAGTCCTAAGGCCAAACATTATTGATAACATGGTTAGCTCACACATTTCATATCCCTGTTGAACCACAAATGCAGGAATACGAGATAAAACATGCACACTTGACCATGCTTAGGTTACAAAAGACATGAGTTTGGTGGTGTCAGCATAGCCCTCAGTAGTTCACAGCAGCCAACATCAAAAAATCAACTGACAATTGATGGAAGTAACAGAAGGGCATATGAGTCACCTGTCCTCTGCAAAAAAAAAAAAAAAAAAAAACCTAAGCAAGTATATACCAATCTGACATTTTGTTTGGCCTTAAGACTTTAGGGTCATGTGTTCAACTCTCCACCCATCCATTCCTGTTTAATAATTTATTAATTTGATTGATTGCCCGTTTTGGGTCTGGAGGCACTTCCTCAGTATAACAGGTTGAAGGCTAACTGTGTTTCACAGATGATAGTGTATCAGGAATTCTTTGTAACACAAATTAAAGAAAAATCCAGGGACCCTGAGGGAAATGACCTATTGGCTTGCACTAAGTTGTTGTATCCGCAATGTAGAGGTTGAAATAAGGTAGTTTAGATGAGTAGAACCAATCAGGAATTATTAATAATTTAAATGTATTATTTTGTGATAAACAAAGAATCACATAGTTGTAATGCCATCATTTTTGCATATGCTGTAAAAGGGACACGTCAAATAAATTTAGGCGATTGAAGGTTTTAATTAATAGATACCTACTATAGGAAATTCGAATTACAATTAAACACTGTTTTACATGCATTTATTCTTGTTTTGCTAGTGCCAATAATACAATTAGAAATGTAAAAAAAACTGTATTTGACAGACACAGCTATGAGAAGTGCACTGTTGATCTGTGTTTTTATTTGTTCAACCCGTGATCCTGAGAGACAGAGTTCCCAGTGGGGATTTTTATGATCTATTATTTAAAATGGCCTTCGTTTTCTAGAACACAGAAGCAGTGTGACATTTCAGAAGTACTATAACAACTAGCAGATCTACTCCTACTGCCATTACCTTTCCCATTACTCCCCCCTCCCGGGAAAAATAATCCGCATTCTGGTGTTCTCTCCCTGCACGATGTACCATGTGGTATATGAAGGGCTGCAATTTTGGTGTTCTTTCCCTGCGCGATGTACCATGTGGTATAGGAAGGGCTGCAATGCCAGATACCACCAAGTTATCCGGGCATTGCTATCCTTCATTGTGGTTAACGACTTGAGTGGGGCATGGTCTGTGACAAGATCAAATGAATGTCCCAGCAGGTAGTATTGTAAGGAGTGAGTAGCCCATTTAATGGCCAAACGCTCCTTTTCGACTATGGAGTAGTTGCGCTCCCGAGGCAGCATCTTTTTGCTGATATACAATATCGGGCGTTCTACTCCGTCTACCTTTTGGGACAAGACCGCACCTAAACCCACATCGAACGCATCAGTGTGGAGGATAAATCTCTTGGTGAAATCTGGTGTGATGAGAGTGGGGGCCTGGCAGAGTCTTCGCTTAACAGTATCAAACCCCCCCTGACACTCAGCTGACCACTTAATTAAATTTGGAGCACTGTTTTTGGTGAGGTCAACTAAAGGGTTAACCACTGTGGCATACTCGGGGATAAAGCGGCAGTAATAACCGGCTAATCCCAGTAGCGACCTCACCTGAGTCTTGGTTTTGGGTATCGCCGCGTCTACCAAAGCCTGGATTTTGGTGACAACAGGTTTCACCCTTCCATTCCCCATTAAAAATCCCAATTATTGAGTCTCTGATTTGGCAAACTTCCATTTTCCCAAGTTAGGTGTCAGCCGGGCTACCCTTAGAGACTGAAGGACGGCTGTAACCCTAGCCAAATGCTCTCGCCAGGTGGAGCTGTAAATAACCACGTCATCAATATATGCTACTGCATATTCATGATGTGGGCGTGAAACCTGGTCCATCAGTCATGGTTTTTTAAATGAAACAGCCCTTCAGGGGTTGAAAATGCAGTTTTCTCTCTAGAACTGCGGGTTAAGGGGATCTGCCAGTATCCCTTTGTCAGATCCAGAGTTGAGATAAACTTAGTCTTTCTCAGTCTATCTAGAAGTTCGTCGACCCGAGGAATAGGGTACGCATCGAACTTGGCAATAGCGTTTACCTTCTGGAAATCTACACAGAAGCAATTGGTGCTGTCTTTCTTGGCCACTATGACAATTGGAGTGCAATCACCCCAAGTTCGAACATGTCCCATACCTCTTTGCGAACACCACTTTGTCGTCTTTCTGGGATCCGGTAAGGACTATCTCGTACTGTGACACCTGGTGGAGAGATATTCAACTAAGTTAGATTTGCTGTGCAAGTCAGAAAAAAACATCACTGAACTCCTCAATAAGCTTACGCAGCTCCCGTTGCTGATCTGGAACCAATTGTTCCCCCATCGAAATGATTTTAGTGCTTGGGGTCTATGGACAGGGGCCTAAATCACCCTCTACATTGCCTGGGGCTATAAATAAGGCCTCCCTTGCCTACTGGTGCTTTAATAAATTTACATGATAAATTTCACGTTCATTACAATGATTGGGCTGTCTAATTTCATAATTGACCTTTCCTATAGGCCATATCACTTCATATGGACCCTGGCATTTAGCAGAATTTTGATTCTGAGGAGGGCAGCAGCAGCATTACCTTGTCTCCTTGTCAAAAGGTTCGAATTAATGCATTTTTATTGTAATGCTGCTATTGCCGGTGCTGAGCCGATTTGAGGTTGTCCTAGGCCAAACGACCGACCAAATCCAGGCGATCTCTTAGTAGGAGCACATGCTGCACTACATTTTTGGATGAGCCTTTGTGCTCTTCCCACCCCTCTCTCAACAGATCGAGGATGCCGCAAGACTGTCGGCCGTACAAGAGCTCGAAGGGAGAGAACCCTGTCGAACTCTGTGGCACCTCTCTCACTGCAAAAAGGAGGTAGGGAAGAAGCGATGCCCAATGTTTTTGCTCTTTGTTTACAAAACATCTCACCATCCGTCTGTGGATGATAAACAGATGTCCTGATGGGACGTATTTTTAATATTTTATACACTTGCTGTAGTGTGTTAGACAGAAAGTTGGTTCCACGATCAGTCAAAATCTCCTTGGGAATCACTGCTCTATCCATAATCTGCACTAATTCTTTGGCTATTGCAGCTGCACTAGTGGACCTCAATGGAACTGCCTCCAGGTATCACGTTGCATAATCTACCACCACTAATATATGCGTATACCCAGAATCAGAAGGTAGCAAAGGGCCCACTATGTCCATTGCAATACGTTCAAAGGGGGTGGAAATAATCAGCAGTGGAACCAAAGAGGCGGGGCGCACTCAACCTGGCGCTACTCGCTGGCAGTCTGGGCGTGTGGCTACATATTTCGACACATCATTATGAAGTCCTACCCAATAGAATCGAGCCAATATCCGTTCCCTTGTTTTGTCAATCCGTGGTGTCCCGCAAAAGGAATATCATGCACCAGCCTCATGACCTTGGGCCGACAAAACGGGGGAACCAATAATTGTGTTACAGGCTGTCCTGTGCCCGCGGCTAGGTTTATCCTATACAGTAATTGCCCCTTGATATTGAAGTGCGGAAATACCAGCACCCCAGCGCCGTCAACATCCTTACCTTCAATAGACCGGACCTGTCCCCAAGCGCACTGGTGACGGGTCATTATGTTGGACCCACACTATGTCCACGCTTGAGTGCCACATGTCCGGTATATTGAGAGGGGCTGGAGTAGCATCTGACCTAGATGGCCCAGTAACCTCGCCCTCTCGGTCACATTGCATTCTGACTCTCTTTGACTGGCGTTTGTTACCATCCGAGCGCTCTCCCACCAGACCCCAGCCTTGTCTTAGAGATGCTCTCTCCCATTTTGTGGTCCTTTTCTCTTTATTCATTTTTCTAGAATGGAAAATAGGAGAAAACATTTCGGCTTGAAAAGGAAACACATCACCAATTCGTGCCATGTTTACGTGGGTGGTCGAGACTGCCATTAATTTAACCAATTCTCTGTAATTTGGCCAGTCTCGACCCAGAATTATTGGATGTGGTAGCCTTACTGCCACCCCAGCTACTACGTGGTGTTTTATCAGTCCTACCGATAAATATACTTTTAGTGTGGGGTATGTTGCCGTATCTGATTGGACACAGGAGATCACCACCTGGCCTCGTGGCTGCCACAACAAACTGCCCAAGAGAGCTGCCTTAATTAAGGTCTGCTCACACCCGGCGTCCACTAATGCATGGGTTGTCACCTTGCCTAAAACTGCATTAACAATACAAGGCCCCTCCCGACCATTTTCCCCATGCTTACCCGCTCCAGATGCCCAATTGTACCGCCGCCACGTCACACTCCATTGCCGATGGGCATGAGCTGGCCTGGTGCCCCTGTTGTTGCATCTAAAGCAGATAGGGGAGGAGGGAACATTGGTTACAAATTTCTCTCGTTGCTGGTATGGCAGCGTAGCCGAGGTAGCAGCTTTACTCCCGCTGGGGGCCAACCTTGACCTCCATGAAGAGGAGACAAGGTTGCCCATTGGGGCCGGAGATCTAGGAGGTCTCAGTCCTGGTGTTGTAGGTGGAGCAGAAAGGAGGTGGTGTGCAGCTGCTCCGGTGGATGGGAGCTGTGGCCAGGTGGGCTGAAACCAGGGAGTCCTCAAAATCCTCAGCCAGTTTTATTGCTACTTCCAGGGTGGTGGGGTTGTGGTGCCGTATCTATACCTGAGTTTCAGCGCCGACCACATGGCACCATGTGGTCACACAACTGCTGCGCAACCACCCTGGGGCGTGTATCTGGGGATCTTCGGTACTACCGGAATCGTACCCTGTGCGTTTCCCCCGTGATGTTGAGCCGGCGTAGGATGGCTTGCTTTACCAGGTCGTAGTTGGCAGCTTCGATGTCCGTCATGGCCCGATACGCTGCCTGAGCCTTCCCGATCAGGCAGGATCCCAGCTGGCTCGCCCAGTACATTCTGGGCCAACATTACTATGTCAGGCAGTGAACATCGTGTTATTAAATACAGGTGGTAAACTATATTTAACAAACAGGGCAGATCTAGAATACACAGCCACGGCAAGCAGTTTGCACTGCCCGTTAATTAAAACAATAACTAAACACAGAATTATAATTTAAAACTAAAGGGCAGTGCAGCTCAATATCTGCACAGAAGTTATTACAAGATATTACAAGTAGCTCGCAAAAAAACAGCAATAAAACCAATACAGCCCATCTCCAGCACGCCTCTAAAACCTCAATGCTTTTTAAAATTCTAGTTTAAAAACACATACATGACAAAATGGAGACCAAAAGCACATGCAGGGAGATAAGCCTTTAAATTCGAAGGCTCTTTCTTTCCTATTTGTCTTTCTACTACCCGCCGAATCAGAGAGCCCCACACCGGACGGGTGGGAGAGAGCACAGCTGGGGGTGTGGCGCTCAGAGAGGGAGTGGGATGAGGTCATCCAGGTGGTCGTCGAGTCGCTGCCGGAGAGACCGCAGCTGCTGCCAAAGAGTCCCACGTTACCGGAGGGAGAGTACTCCGTGCTGCCAAGGAAGGAGCGTCCTATGCTGCCAGTGCCAGAGCCCCAGAGAGAGTCCCAGCACTACCGCCTAAGAAAGAGAACCCTGCGCCACAGCTGCCGCCAGAGAGCTCCGCTCCACAGGAAGAGCGGCGGATCATCCCACAGCAGTCTATCCAGAGACTGATCAGGTCTATATGCTGGGCACTTTTGATAACTTGTCATTTTGTTTTTGTTTCAGATATATACATACACACATATACTGGTACACACATACACACGTTTTTGGTTAAATACATTTTAATAGTAAGCAGGAAAAATGTCTGTTCTCAATCATTTAAACAGCATAGAATTGTCCTTTGACTCTGTTGCAATAAGCTATTAGTGGGATTTATTTCATACTTATTAAATATTATGTTTTTCATTCTTTTTGAAAATGTATGAAAGTGTATTTCATCCCTCGTTGCATTCCAGTGCAGTTATAAATCTCTCGAAGTGAAGAATTTCACTGCTTGAAATAGGGAAACTATCTATACAAGTTAAGCGTCCGATTGCTTGACTGGCATTTCAAAACTGGCTGACAGCTTGACCGCAGTCTACTTATTCAAGATAAATAACAATAAAGATGGAGTGTGAAAAATGCTGTTTCACCAAAAATAGTTCCACCCTTCCAAAAGAGTGAGTGGACTGCGTCCACCCCAGTCTAGGTTGATTCATACTTCTGTTGCAGATTAATGCGACATGTCAGGCACAGACAGCTATAAAAGCTGTACAGCTTCACTCTGACCATGCAGCAAATGTTGAAAATGTTCAACATTACCTGACCCTATGCAATTTCAGGTCGCAGGCACATGAGAAAAGGCTGTACGACTTTCCAAAAAAGTCACACGTCGCAAGACTGTGGATGGCGTAATTCAGAGTGTCTCATCTTGAAGTGAGGAAGAACTGCAGCTGGACGCGGGTCATCTGTGTGCACAGCCTCTGTAGTGTAGCAAACAAGGAGACAGGTCACTTTCACGCTGGAGCCACTCCCCCTGGAACGAAAGAAAGAAGGACAAGTAAAATATACATATATGTTAACTTCTAATATTAGTAATACAAATATTACACTCTCTCGCTTTTGGCACTAGAGGGAGAGAAGAAGAAATACAAGAAAAGGCTCTGGAGGAGGCTAGCGCAGCAGCAACGATCTTAAAGGCACGGAGTTGCCCAGAGGCCGTGTGGGAAGTATCCAAATCTGAATGTTAGGTGCAGAAAACACACGAAAGTATAATGTTTACTAGAAACATGAATATTTTTCCTGAAGGAAGAGTTTGAGAAATAGAAGCAATTTGACTTCTCTCACAAAATAACCGTGACGGTCTGGCACAATGCTACTTTCCAAGCAAGCTAAAGAAAATGGCGCTGATCCCCTTCTGCCGGTGTCACTTTATTCCCGCATGGGCGGGGTCAGTGTCTGACACAGTGCCTGTGAAATACTGGGTGCGTTCACGGAGATCATTCTGCACAAAATCGGTGCAGAATGATCTCCGTGAACGCAGGGAAATCGGATACACAAAGGTATCTCAGTAATGGAATAACATTTAATACTTGAAAGGGAACCACTTGATTGTCATTTGTTGATTTCTCTGCTTAAAAAAAAAAAAGTAAATGTAGCATTATTCGGTTCAAAAAGGAAAAACGATTGGATGGAATGTAAAAACGACCCCAGGTGATAGCATAGTGCACTGAGATAGTTTAGGAAGTGGTGACTCCTTTTTTACAAATCAGGTTTTCACTTATAATAAAATGCAGAGTTAAGACTGGGAGCGAGACAACCTTTATTTCAATGTATTTTTGAGTTTGGAATGGGGTGTCCATATTGAACAACAGTAAGTTTTATCTAGATGAAGAAAGTTCAAGAAAACATAATAAACTAAAAAGAAGGAAACTTAATATGTTTTTAAACGTATTTTACTTCAATAATAAAACACAACAGAACAAACATTTCATATTAAGCTCACATACATCATACGACTGTTTCCTCTCACACAACAAAGTTTCCATTTTTGATCTCGCGAGAACCCTTCCTCCCTTCCGGTCCCCCTCTATATGCTCAGCAGGTTATCGCGAGAAAATTTGAACTCTTTTGGGTGAATGCGAGAGAAAGGGGATGATTGCGGGAGTAGCAGGCTGTGAGATAAAGGTAGCTGAGTAGGGGGACGTGGAAGAAGCGGAGTTAAACCAGAAAGAAATATTACAAGACAGTAAATTGTGGACATTTACTTGAGTTTTTATATATATATATGTATATATTTTATTTGTTGCAATTTTGTAGTACTGCCTGGGTCGTTCTGGATTTCTTGAGGTAGGCAATTTGGGTGTTTCTTTTCCGTTCGCTGTGTATCATGTGTATGTGTGTATGTCCTATCCTGCTGTATCCTCTTTATTCGCCTTCAGTGTTTAGTAGCAGAATGACTTATGAATTAGATCAGATGGGCGGTGTGAGGCCTGCACTTGTATACAGTGCATACTGACACTGTAGTTTGGTGATCTTGCACGAAAGAGTGCTTTACTAAATACACGTATGAATTCACGCATTACGTTTTTAAATACATTTTATTACGTAGAAAGAAAAAATAAACAAAACGTTCACTTGCCGTATTTCGTACTAAGTATTTTCGCTAGTTAAAGAAAAGTAATTGTAGTTAAACAATTTATGGGAATTCATAACTGAACTCGACAAAGGACGACGCTGTGAGACAGATGCTAACAACACACTGATGTAAACCAATGCTTCAATACAGGGTACTAATTAGCTACGTAATTTACATAACACAGGACCAGAGCAATTTGAAATTATATACAGTCTGTAGAGAGATGATCATGAAAAGTGAAGATTAGATTTCTCAGTACTAGAATCTGAGAACGATGAATAATGAATATCTGTACCTGCATGTGTGTGTTTTCGGATTTAGGCCAGGGTTTAATTGCACTTCGTTGGAAATGATTGCCTAATGTCATTGTTATGATTCTGTGGTTTATGGTTTTCACTGTGACATGATAAAACTGTCTTGACTGGCTTTCTTTAGTTAGATTTAAAAATGTGGCAAGTTAGTTTTTATTTCAAAAGGTGCATTTGATTAACTATTATGGAAAAAAAAAAGATTAAGCAAAGTTTTCAACAATCAAAACCCCTCCACAGAATGTGATTTCATAATTGGCAACTAGTGTAGTGTGTCACTTTCCCGAGAGCGTTGTCTCTTGAATTGAAACTAATTAATTTTCTTATTTTGGAAAAACATTTCTCTGACATACTGTTCAATTGTTTAACGCTTCATTCACAATTTTAAAACAAAGTTCACATATACCCCCTGATAGGCTAGCTGATAGTTTAAAAATGGCACAGAAATTAACATGTTTTAGTAAAGAACAGGACATTGAGTAATTTTGTAAGGGGATTATTGAACTCTGGTTTAAAAAACAAAAAACTGCTTGGCAAACCTAGGTGAGTCAGTCCAAGGTTGAAAAAGCCATGCGTTAACTTCCATACAGTAAACACTCAGGGGGTGTTTGCAAACTTCAGCAATTTTAAAAACAAGCAATAAACAAAAATGAATGCACACATGCTCATCAGTCAGCCAGCCAATATTGCAGTTGTTTTAGGTTGCTAACTTCAATGGAGACCGAAGTTGATATAGTTGAAGTTGAAATTGTATACCTTGGTCCAAAGGCGGATATCTATTATTATTATTATTTATTTCTTAGCAGACGCCCTTATCCAGGGTGACTTACAATTGTTACAAGATATCACATTATTTTTACATACAATTACATTATTTTTTTACACATTATTTTTACATACAATTACCCATTTATACAGTTGGGTTTTTACTGGAGGAATCTAGGTAAAGTACCTTGCTCAATGGTACAGCGGCAGTGTCCCCCACCTGGGATTTAACTCGAGTTTAGAGCCCTAACCACTGCTCCACAGTATTGTGCGTGTGAGTGCATGCTCCCGCATCTGCAACCGCAGATATTAAAACACCAAGCTACTGTATTTTTCAGCCAATTTAGAGTGCCTGAAATGCTGCAACAATCTATAAGGAAGTGGGTGTTTAGTGACGAAAGCACTATCAGCCGCATTCTGAGTAGTTAAATAAATAAAGTAGTGCTGAATGTTTTCAGTACCGCAAGACTTTGTCTCGTACGTGATTCTCGGCCGCTATCTTTAAGCATTATAGAAACTCAGTACACGGCAGTATGTAAAGTTCTGGAAAAAAAGACTAAAAGATAAAACTATTGTTGTTGCACATGTGAATTCTGTATATAATTCAACTGTCCTTTCAGCCTTAACCCGTTCAGGCGCCACCTAGCCCCGGTCACCTCGTTCAGTAGGTCACATAGTTCAGTATGTCTGCATGAGGAGGCCCTCTTCAAGACACAGCAGTTTGCCGTTTCTCAAGATACCATTTCATTAATTAATCCAGTTACATTTCCAATACACGTTCATGTATTATCATATTCGGGGAATGTGTCCCACATATATGAAAGGTATTTGCATGTCCTAGTGGTAATGCTATAGATTATTTGCCCCTTTTATTGTAAAACATTTGGAATAATGACCTGACTTTAATTGTAAAATTATTTTTGTGTTTGTTGTCAATTTAAGGCTTAAAACAAATTAAGTGTGTTGCAAAAAAAAATATAATTATATATATATATATATATAAAATCAACAAATCTGTTTAATTTATTTTCAGTGGCAAATTGCTTAAAGGTACTGGAAATGCATGTTTTGTGGCCTATGAGGGCTTTTTTTGTCTCAATGTGGATTGTAATGAAATAAGTTTCTATGCTTTGAGTTACACTGATATGCCAAGAAAAACACAGATTGATTCTCTTTGAAGTACCACATTTGTTTTATAATCCTTTGCAATAGTCTGTCTTAATTTGTTTACATTCCTGAAGAAGTTAACCATCTGCAGGCATTGAACTGTGATCTAGGAACCTGGAGATTCTATTCCCGTACATGTGTGCCATTAGTTGCAACTTCACCCAGCTTTGTACACTTCATCACCCCTCCTAGCATGTCAACAAGACGACAAGGTATTGTATTGTTGCTATTATAAGGTACCATTTTTCCCCTTATAAATAGTTAATTTTTAAATAACATGCATGCAATATTATAATACAAACGTATTCTCAACTGTGTAACTTTAACACACATACATGTATAGATCAAAACCATACCTTGTGATAATTATTACATAATAGGAATGTTACGTTACAACATTTGTAAAAAGTCACTGTTGTAAGCCGACAGTATATCATATATCTATTTTTGTAATTTATTTATAAATGAGCCAGTACCATTCTACTGTAACCAAATCGTCATGCACCTAATTGTTTCTGTAATCATTCTTTGCAATACCTGCCCAGTGTTGGAACTTGTACTTTCATGTTTTATGTTGAGGCCAGTGTCACTTTTACATATGATGCACTGGCTGTCGGATCTTTTTAGCAGTCCATGTTTTTGTCCAATAATTAGGGCTGCAACGAAGGGTACATTTTGACCTTCGAAGGTTTGGAACATGTTACCAAAGGAAGGTTTGAATCTTTGATGGTACTCATTTGCATAATTTATTGGTGACGTCACCATAGTTTATATTTGATTGAAAATCATATTATTTTACAGCTAATCCATATAAATGGAATAAAACATTCACATGTAGTTTAAAAATACGTTGTATAGAACAGAAATCATGTTTTTATAATTTAAATAAATACAAATGCACATTGTTTATTTACACTTAATTGAGCCTGTTTGCGATCTATACAGTAAGCTTGCATTGCATTGCACCAGCACCAACTACCGCGGACAAATCTTTATTTAACATTCACCGTTCCAAGCAGGTTATCAGTCACATTTTACTATTACTTAAAATATTAATACTAATAATATGAACTTACACTTGTCACGTGACTCCAGAGATTGGTTATGCCTCCATGATACGAGTTGCTTGCACAGTTTGCATTCAACTTTTATTTTGGTCCTCTGGGCATTTAACAAAAAAATCCCAAATTGCAGAGGGGTTTCGAGACATTTTTTTCAATACAGCTTACGCCTTAAGCTATACAACACTTTACTGTCAAGGGGGCGAATGAAGAAATTAAAGTTTTGCCTCTGGATAACACGAGCTGGAGCGGGGAGGGGCGGACGATGCTCAGTTTTCGAAATTAAAATTATTAGTTTTAGTGTATATTTTGTATGTTTCAAACATATTCTGCCGTACATTAGGCATTCAGTACACATTTTACTGAAGCAATACAGCCACTAGAGGTACGAGCCCATTGGATATAATAGCCTGCTCCATACACGGCAGCGGTGTTAGAGTTGCTACGCAGAACGATTTGGTAGCGGATTTTAATAACATTTGTTTACGTAATATGCATTATACAAATAAAAAAGATCGAATTTTGCATGTGTGGTTTATAGTATTCACCCATTGTCAAACAGTTTCTTTTAACAGGAAGAAAACAACAACAAAAAAAACAGTGCTTGAACCCGTCTGACGAACCTTCGAAGGTTTAACAATCTTCGAATCCCTGGCTGTTTGTAATAAGTTCATACATTTACTTGGGGATCAGTGGTGATTTGCTATTTCAATAGATTTTGTATAGTTTTCTTCAATCCACCCCACTCACTGCCTCTAAAGTATTATTTTGATCCTTGGGTGCCCATTTTCTGGTCTACAGTAGGTAAGACAAAGCTTCCTAATTATATTTTCTATGAATTATGGATTGCTCGCCGCAGCCCACAAGAAGTAGATATTTTTTTAAATGTTTAAGCTGCTGTTCAGAGAAAGGGGGTGAAGAAATCATTATTGGTTGATCTAGAATATCGGCTTTCATGTCCTTTCACCAGATGTTGGAATGAGTGGGAAGCTGACGGATATCTTTAAGAGAAAAAATATCTGTCAGAAGGTTGATATAAGCTGCTGGCTGTTAATTATTGTAATTGAGATGTTTGTCTTCATGCTTAACATTCTTACAAAAAAACATCAGGAGGCATTGTGCTCCTGTAAGATCAGTCCTATAACTCTACTGTAGATGTGTTGAGCATTTGTCTGCCACTGTGAAATATACGCTCTTAAGGTTTTGCAATTTAACAGAGCTTGGTTGAATGTTCAAAATTCAAAATTCTGTTTGGCAGTCAGAAAGCTACACAGTTCACATTCATTTTCTATGTAATGCCTCCTGCTACCTTTAACCTCCTGTTGCTTGTTTGTTTAGAGTAGATTTATTTCTTATCTACAGATCTTGCTTTCATAGGCTTCAAAGCAGTTGTAACAACTATCAGTTGGTGTTCAGATAGAGCATAAGCAAATGACTCTCCAACTAAAATGGTACAGGTTATAAAATACAATGGTTTTGTAGCAGTAACTGTTATTTGAATACTTTTTAAAATTTACTTCCGAGAAGATATTCTTCCAGCTGTGACTCGGAAGAATAAGATTCCTGTTGTAACTGATTCCACTTCTTTATTCCTTTTCCCTGCATAGTCTGGGGAAAAAGTCACACTTAAAAGTAACATGTTTATTCCTAAGAAGGGTTGGGCTCTTTTATGTATTTGTCTAGATGCACTTTATTGATATAGTCTAACCACTTACAGCTTTGAATATCCCACCACCATATACAGTATAGGAGGAGGTGCTGCTTGTTGTAACTGTAAGGAATTTGAAAGTGTGGTTTTGCATTTCTCAGTAATCAAAACCACAAACTAAGCTGATACTGTAGTTATTGTTCCTTTTTTATTAAAACTACTACAGGCAACAATACTTAATACTTGAATGCTTATTTAATGTTTTCCATGGTGGTAATTTATGACTTCATAGTGAAACAGTCAGTATCAGTCCTTGGATAAAAACCTCTGCCAGTGTAGTGCCTTCCTACGATCAAATCTCTGAGAAGACTACAGCTTTTTTGAAAAGGCATGAGACCTTGGGAATTTACTATTTCAGCTTAAATGGGCTGGCAGTACCACTTACCTGTGGGTTTTTTTTGGTGCAAAGTAGGCATCTGAATAAATAAGTTAAGTGTACTGGTTAAATTTATTATACAACTTTTAAGATTCAGAAAAATGGTATTCCTGTAACCTTAAAATCCTTTAGACTCCCTAAAGGAGGTTTGATCGTTTGCTTGTTTTATCTCTGTTTACATCAAGGGGCAACATCACAGGCCCCATGATTGAAGGAAGCAATACTACTCTTCTGTTCTGACTGAGTTCACAAAATTATAGAATGAATTCAGATACCAAAAGTCTGAAACAGACAACTGGAATGTGAACAGGTAGCTGGAATTTGAACTGGTTTTAACCATAAATAAATACTATCTGTACAGGAAGTGTGTTGCTGTGTTTGTTTGATTTGTACTGTTTAAGTCCTTGGTTCTTAACATTTATGGAACTTGGCCCATCTGTATGAGTGGTCTTGTGTAATAAGCTTCTGGGAACTTGGTTTGGTCACATGCAATAGGTCTTGTGGTGTTGTGGACTGCTTTAGAGGTTTTTATCAGAGGGGGCTAGTACAACTGTAGCTATTATATGTCTGTCCTTTTTTTTTTTTTTTTTTTAAAACATTTTGGTTTGTTTTAAATGTTCTGTTTTTAACAAAAAGGAGAATGGAAACAGAAGTGGTGGTTTTAAGGGTGTTGCATTCAAAATATGAATGCATCCTTAACGTTTTCATTATACAGTGGCACAACCCTGCAAAGCAGCTTTTACGAAGTCTTTGCTGTGAAGTTCTTTACATGGCAGAGAGATTTGCTTGGGATAAATTAAGAGGGCAGAGGGAGCACGTGCTTCTGCACTGTGATTACAGGGGGGCGGGGCAAACTATATTTTGCCCCCCCTTTTTTTTTTTTGCTCGGTGTATAAAACACAATGATTCTCTGTTTTGTTATGGTTTTCCCTTTTTTAAATGGTTTAAAATTAAATAAAAGAAAAAAAAAGAAAAATGGAAAAGCATTAGAGCAGTGGTTTTCAACCTTTTCATTTCAAGTACCTGTTTTTCCAGCAGGAACCACTAGGTGCACCAGTAACTAACAGCAATCTTAAACTGCTGTTGTAAAACCGAGACCTGCCCATTACAACCAGGGTTTGTGTCTGTACTCTCTTGTTTGTTGCCTTATTCTGCTGAATCTATTCATGAAATCTGCATGTTTATATTTAATATTTTGCAAGTGTTGTGTATGGAATTGGTGACCGCACATTTAATTGTGTAGAGTTGTACAGTAATATGGGGCCGGCATGCTGCAGCTGCCATGCTCAGTGTTAGTGACATCCTGATCTGACCGCATGTAACAGACAGCTCTTATGATTTACATACCATTTATTCTTCAGTAAAAACAAGTTTAAATTGCAGTGAGTTTGTTCTGTTATATTTACTATATTAAATACACCACAGCAAGTACATTATGCTAATGAAAATATATGACAAAGAGCTAAATTTAGGCCTATAAATGGCGTTTTAGTTTTGGTTTTGTTTGTTTACTGCAAGCAAGTAAGCTGCAGTACATAGTACATTTCCTAATTACAGTCCCAAGTATTTCTGTGTGTTCTGCTGTCACATTTTTTCTAAATGATCAGTTTGAGAAATAAACTTTTGTTTTCCCTGGAACAGCTGACCCTGCTTTTAGTACAAAACTCACACTACATACTGTTTTACGTTATGGTAATGGTGCTCATAAATTACTGTGTCTGCTGCTTTGGCTGAAGAGATATTAGCCGTTCATCTGGAATCTTGTGCAATTAAATTATACTTAAACTGCTGACAGTAAACAATGTAACTAAGTCTATTATATCTGGGATGCAAGACACAGCAGACGTGTTGACTCTTCACTTTATTTAGGCACGCTACGATTTGACTGGCAAAAGATAACATTGGTTTATTGGAGTTCGTAAAGATAACTTTTCAGCTTGGTACGGTAACCTTTTCACTTCCTTGTTTAATTCTTGTGCTTTTTGTTGCATTACAGCCCTTCATTAATTTTCTTTATTTTACGTTTTCAGGGCATTTTGTTAAATGCAACTGTTCATTTTTAAGCTACTTTTTTACACAACAGTACTCGCGTGTTTGGTCACCATCACAACTGTTGCAAGAAACCGGGGTTCTGTATTCTGCTGATGTTAATATACCCCTCTGCACTTAAAAGCATTTTTATTCAATCAAATTGTCATCGTCCTTTATCGCACTTCAGTTTATTAAAACATGTGATATGCATTTTTTATATTGTGTTTTGAGGAATCATATCATCATAAAGAACTGTCGGTGTGTACCAGTGGCAAGTCTGTCACGTACCAGTAAAGGTACACGTACCACAGGTTGAAAACCACTACATCCGAGGATGCCAGAAGGACCACGTTGATAGAAACCCACAATAAGACGCACCCTACACGGACGTTGGTTTGACCCATGGTCTATACTGTATAATGTTAGCAGTTTAGGACAGAGTGACTGAAGCTGCTGGCTAGTTAAGCTGAGACTACAACAAATTATTAGTTAAATGTAAGCTAGGTAGTTGTTAGTTTTAGTTTGTTTTTATGGAAGTTAGCAGGTTAATGTTCATGCAGGGTCATGAACAGTTTTAAGTTCATCACCAGCCCTAATTAAAATGTTGTTGCTGTTATTTGTTACTGTTATTAAGCAGGGGTAATAATCTGAAGTAGTGGTATGGTATTTCAAAATAACAGAAGCCTGTTTTTACTTTTTACTTTTTTTTTTTCATGAAACACTTATCGTACTTAATTGAAATAAATGTTCAGCTTTCATATTGAAGCTTGTTGTCTACTACTCATTTAGTCAAACCAAGTAGTGTAGGAATTTGCTTGCATCATTTTAAGATGCTTTTCAAGTCAAGTAAGCTCATTTGTGTATAAAAAGCAATAAGAATGTCACAGTCCTTTTGCAGCTAGTGTCATTATGCTTTCAGGACCAAGCATTTTTTCAGTGGGATGCTCCCACAGGAGTTTTATGGCTGTAGTTGACTCTTGCTATAAAAATTCATTAAATATCTATTTTTTACAGTAGCATCTTGGAAATGGTGTCCTTTTTTCAGAACACACTGGGGAACATTAAAGTACTTCAGAAACCATAAGAAGTTAAGTGTTTTAATGATGTATTCTGCTTAGAAATACATGTTACTCTATGACCCCAGGGACCTTTACAATACTTGAAAGTTTTGTTGAAAAATGTTGATGTTTGGGCAATTACAAGATATTGTTTCACCTGAGTGATTGCAATGACATAATACACGTTTATTCCCAGGGTCTTTATAAGCAGGAATGGACACAATCTGATGCATTTAGTTCCTGTAGCGATTTATTGATGGATGTGGTGTTTTTAGTTATTTTATTGTGTGTTGTTGCTGATGAGAACCTCACCACCGCCTGTTCCGTCTCTGACTTGGGAATCGCAGCAGTGTGGAGTAGTGGTTAGGGCTCTGGACTCTTGACCAGAGGGTTGTGGGTTCAATCCCCAGTGGGGGACACTGCTGTGTACCCTTGAGCAAGGTGCTTTACCTAGATTGCTCCAGTAAAAACCCAACTGTATAAATGGGTAATTGTATGTAAAAATAATGTGATATCTGTATAATGTGAAATAATGTATAATGTGATACCTTGTAACAATTGTAAGTCGCCCTGGATAAGGGCGTCTGCTAAGAAATTAATAATAATAATAATAATAATAATAATAATAATCGCTTACATGCTGGATCCGCTGCTGCTGAGCCGCGTCGCCGTCTGTTCCGTCTCTGACTCGGGAATCGCTCGCTGCTTACGTGCTGGATCTGCTGCTGCCGCTCCTCTCCGCACCGATCTGTCTCTGTCTCTAATGCTTTATTCAAATAGTGGAATGTACACAAAATAACAATCTTCAATACAGGAATCCAAAGGATCCCTGGGTCTGATTCCAGGCACCGAGCTCAGTATGAACTTTTCATTCATATTTCCCGGGGTTAAATAGCCCTAGCTCCGCCCCTAGTCCCTGTAGCAGGCAACCTATAGAAAGTAATTTGTCCTTATCAAAACTCTGTGATTGGTTAAAATCCTACAGAGCTTGGCTCCACATAGTCTCGGCTCATGCTGTGACTAGATGGTTGTCAAGTGTACTGCAGAGTGTGTGACTAATGCTTTTGCATTGTTACATTCGATCTTATTGTACATAATTATAACAAACCAACATTCAATGGTGTCTGATTACAACATTGCACAGTACATAAAAACTAGCATTCAATTGTGTTCAAGGATTACAGATAATACTGCCTATATTTGCCTTTTAATACAGTGTTTTACCGGGTATTGTTAGTAGTGTGCAATTCCTGCAATATAGTAATAAAACATAGCTAATTTGCTTACAGTTCATGAAATAGTATCTGCTTATAGCCACTCGTTTCTTGATATTTATGAATGTTGTAAAAACATTATATATATATATATATATATATATATATATATATATATATATATATATATATATATATATATATATAATTATTAAAACACGAGACAGAATAATACCTTGTTTCCACGAATTATTTCCATACTGTGTCCGCACGGTACACAAATGGCATAGTAATGAAAGCATGCCAGGCTGTCAAAGTGTAATTCTGTGTAATGACGCAACACCTAAATGCAGACGTGTTAAGATGGAGTTTTTAAATGCAATGTTGTTTATTTTAGCGATGGTGTTCAACTTTATTATACATAAAACAATTGCAGAAGAAATAAAAAAAAAGACAACGTAAAGCCCGCTACAGAAGACGAAGGATAGCAAATAGAAAGGTAGCCTACGTTTTTTTTTTTTTTAACTTCAATTCCTGCGCTTCTTAATATCTGGGATATTTGGTTATATACCTTCATTTTCCTGACTGCGATGTTTAGCTGTTTTTGGATGTTATATTCACACCGTGTTTTTATCAGCATTTTAATTTCTTAATCCTCCCACGGAGCTTGTTTAACGACATTTTTTTGTTTGTTTTACTTTTCGTTCTTGTGCAGTTGCTTAGTCTCCCGCACAACAGTCAGCACTGTGCCGTGCCAGTATCAGATATGAAAGGATGCTGGCAGGGCACGGTATGGATTTGTACAAACATTGTGGAAACAACTCTACATGCTTTCACAACAGTGACAGCACCATGCCAGCACGGTGTTGCAGTGTCGTGGAAACGAGGTAGAAATGTTCTTATATTTCGGCCAAACTCAGCTGTTTGGATCTTATGTGCCATTCACATAGATTTAAACAACAAAGGCACTGCTTATTGCTGTAGTAAACGCTCTGACAGATCGATCAATCAGCTGCTTGCGCCTCGTTACTGAGCGATTTACCCATGTACTGTACCATAGCTATTTATCCCTGTAAGCAGTGTCGGGTTTACAGTTTGAGTGGTCAGTGAGGAAAAAAAAAAAAGGCGGCCACGATGCTATACCTGAAACGGACCGCATGCACGCTTGTTTGTTTTGTTTGCTGTGCTGGTGATCAGGGGACAGTCTGAATGTCAGGTTAATGTGTGGGAGGTCCTCCATGCTTATACCGTCCATCGCTTATTGTGGGTGTATCACGTTAACACAAACGCATCTGATATAAGCGGTGGCAACTGTACTTGCTTTTATGTTTGTTTAACTCTTTAATAAGGTGCATGTGGGAATTGTGCCATTTGGTGTGACATGCATTTATTTGTTAGGACATGCTCCTTAAGTACATAGTGAACACCTGCCCAGTTTTATAGGTTTACAGTTACTGAAAGAGTAACCTGACAAAGATCGAATTGCAAGGTTTGCTTGGCTTCTTGGAGCTTCTTGCACGTAAATTCGACTCACTATGCAATTAGTCCTTCAGTTAGCTCCCCCACTTTTCAACAAAGTTAGATGTCTATTTAAGTATTTGGCTATAATCAAGCGCTCAAAGTGCTCAGATTTCTCGGCAGTTCTTATTCTGCTGCTGTAATTCAGGCTGGAGAACTGACTGAGCTTTGACACACACATGCTGGGGTATACTCCTATAAGGAGAGTGAATCTAGGCAAACTGGCACATGAGTGTCATTTTCTTTTTTAAAATAGCACATTTTAAAGGCTAAGGGTGGAAGGGGGCCAGATTTGTGAGTGCCTAAAAAATGATTCAGCTGACACAAAGGGGAAATTAATGGTCTACAGTAGCTTACTTTAAAATAATTTAGAAGGCTTGAAAAGATTCAGCTGTAGGATATATTTTTTGTTTCCATAGATCTGATAACAAAATTGCCAGTTTAGTCATGGCCTTGTAGTTTCAGCCCATTTAACATATGGTCTGAGGAACAAAAGCCACTATTCACTGGGTCAAAGAAACGTGTCCTGTTTCAAACTCAGAAATTTAGCAAAAGGCATCCATATGTAGTATGTACTTCTACAGGTATATTGTAATGGTTTCAGTATTGTGAGTGATAAAATGAGTCATACAAAATAATACAGGGGGAATACCGAAGTCTGCTGTGTTACTGTAAGTGGAGTTATTTTCCCTAGACTGCACTAGCAGCTTGCTATTTTAAGAAGACTTTTTTTGGAGGTGTCATTTATTTTGAGAACAAAACCTTGACATTTTATTTAGAACTTAAGTGTTCAAATGCTTTGTTCTTTGGAACATAGTTCATTTTTTTTTTTTTTTTTAACTATTCAGTATACTGCTGTTCATTGTAAGCTAGTATGAACTATTAGTTGGAAAGAGTAATTACTCAACATTTTTGTATAAATGATGTTTTTATTAAACATTTGGATTAATCCCTGCCAGAAGCTTAAATATTGCACTTCTTGGGATTTAAGTGGGGTTGTCCCTGCAGATAGTTGTTTCAATGGAAATATAAACAAATAAAATGTAGGGCTGCTGGATTTTTCCGTCCACTAGTTACTGTAATTAAGCCCTGATTAACTTTGTCACACAGCACCCGTAGGTGTGCCTGCTTACTTTTCTAAATTAATTAATAAAATCAAAAGGAAGCATCATTAAGTAATAACATTCTATTTTACATATTTTTGCTTTGCGTAATCTATCTGCATTCTTTTTTTTTCTGAGCAAAACCAACTGTGTGTTTGAAATAAAGGAATGAGTCAAAACCTGGTTGAGAGAAATCCATGCATGCGTGTGTGTGTGTGTGTGTGTGTGTGTGTATTTTATTTTATTTTTTTTTGGTTTACTCACTTTTGTCCTGTGACAAGTGAGTAAACCATGTAGCAAATCCATGAATGGCCCTAAACGGCATGGCAGGGTGTAGCACTGACAAATTAATTCAAGACTTAACTGTAATTGTGCCAGTTTTTACAAAGTGCTTTTTATCTAGTGTGTTTCATCTGGTTGAGAAACGGATCCCCCTTTTTTTTTTTTTTTTAAGAAGCTGAAATCTAAGCTAATCATTGATTTGTAACTATTTAGATTGTACTACACTGCTATGCATTATTGATCATGACATAACTGCTGTCAAATTGAGGAGATTATGGACTGTCCATGATCCTTTGTGCAAGCTCTTCATTGCATTAATCTAGTGTTCTGAAAAATAAGCAAAAAAAAACAAAAAACTGCAGTGTGTTCTGTGTTTTTTTTTTTTTTTTTTTTTGTAAACCTCTCCTTCCCAACCTTCTCAGTGAACAAGCAAAACCTAGAAAAGATGTTTATTCAGGCCCCTGGTGTGTTTTTACCATTCATTCAGCCAGATTTACATTTGCATTATATCAGTGAACTACAAGTTAACTCAAGCAAAATGGATTAGGATGCATTATTTATAAACCAGTATTTTATTTTTTGTTCTGTTGGTTTCAAGAAACAAGTTATAAGAATAGACTAGGTGCTTTCAGTGAGAATAGTGCCTTCATGGACTACTCGCACAGAATGGACTAGGACCTAAAGGGGAGAAATTAACCAAAACTTCAGTAATCTTTGTGTGGAGGCAGGAGGCTGTACAAAACTATGCACCAGTGTAGGCTTACTTGCATGAAAACTAAGTTTAATTTGGGAGGCTGTGTGTTCCAGTGGTTAAAGAAAAGGGCTTGTAACCAGAAGGTCCCCGGTTCAAATCCCACCTCGGCCACTGACTCATTGTGTGACCCTGAGCAAGTCACTTAACCTCCTTGTGCTCTGTCTTTCGGGTGAGACATAATTGTAAGTGACTGCAGCTGATGTATAGTTCACACACCCTTGTCTCTGTAAGTCGCCTTGGATAAAGGCGTCTGCTAAATAAACAAATAATAATAATAATTTCCATAGAACATGCAGAAAGCATAAGGCTAGGCTGTACAATGTGTGCTCTCAAACCTTTCATCAACAAAAGGAAAGTGAAAAGAAAATAGCCCTAAATATCTGAACACCCAGACTAAGTATGAAGCAGCAGTTATCCCTACTGAAGGTTGTCAGAATCAGTCAGGTAAGTTTAGTCATAACCTTTTACAAAGGACATTTCCCAATGTCCTTTACACTCGGCTGTTCGAACGAGGACAACTCATTCAAATTTCATCCCTAGGGGGGTGGGCTCCAAAGTAATTTTCACAAACAGGAAATCCGTCTTCAGTGAATTCGTATAATAGGAAGTGATTTACAATAACTGGTTGCTAAATTTGGCCAGGACTATCTAATATCAGGAAATGTGTTTAATCAGAGTTGAGTCTTCGTGAGAATTGACTGTATTGCTTGCAGATGTCTTGGGAGGAAGACCATTAATCTATAAATTAAGATTTAATGGGTTTGATACAAATACTTTTCTGCAGCTTTTTGTTTTGAGCAAGGTACATGTTAAGACTACAGAATAAAGGAAACCTGTTTTTACTCAAACTGATTACAAACAAATGTGCCTAAATTAAATGCCAACATGTTCTCGTTAAGCCCGTTGCTGCAAGGGGCTTAACAAGAACACCAAAGTTTGCCAAACTGTGTAAGCTTGCTGATGGAAAGGGATGGTGGGGGAGATGACCTTTGGCAGTTCTGAAATGTGAAAGCTCCTCTTTCAGTAATTGCTAAGCATTTCACTGGATATGGGTTTCGAATAGTGTTGGTATTTGCAGTTGACTCTGTGGGTTGGTGCGATCTGTTCGCAGAAAGTTACTGTAGTTGCTTGCTCGTGTAAACGGTTCTTCATTCTCTCTTTTTGTAGGAGGGTAAATCAAGAATTCTAATAATAGTAGCTATAGTAATAAAACAGATTGCACAAGTAACAGAACATGTTTAAAACATGTAGGCAGATTTATTTAATGTTCCTTATTTAGAACTGGAAAGCTGCTTAATAAAGCCCAGAACAAAATGGATGAGATTTGTTATGCTTAACCCTTTGCGGTCCATTTATTCAGCGCGTCTCAGGCGTGTCTGATCCAATTTATTTTCACACGCGCAGTTTATTTTAGACCCACTGTTTAAAAGTATTTTCACAGTAAAAAAGGTTTAAAATGCACTGCATATCAACAGGACATTCAGTACTTCATCTTCAGCCCCGCCCTACCCCTTGTTCGCTGTATTTTTCATATACCTCTTCATAGTAGTGCATACCGATAAATCATCTCCTGATCACTCGTTTTATCACCAAACTCCTCAATAATGCGATCCAAGTCATTATTGTATTACTATAACTTATCAAAAAGCTCTGCAAATTTCTGTTATATTCTTTGAGCCCTGGATGCGGAAACAGTTATCTTGTTAGTTTATGGCCGTGTTATCTCTGTGGTGCCGGGGCTGTGTATTGCTCACATCTGCCCCCTTATTTTTCGGCTTTTCTCGGCTCCTATCGGTCTCACTCCGCCATTGCATGGTTTTCTCTGCTTTTTCCGGAGAAATGACTAGAGACCTGTGCTTTACGTATTTTTGATGATGTCGGACAGGGTCTGACATCGGACCGGAAAGGGTTAATTTTTTTAAAAGAAGTTTGGAAATGGAATCCTTTGCTGCAACTGTTTGTGGTGTTAATGAAAACGAGCTGTGCCTTTTGGGTGGCTGGAGGGGAGTGGTGTTCATCTGCTTTTCACAATGCCAGATTACTTTTGCTCTCATATCTTCTCAGATTTGGCCGCTGCTTGCTGTTGAAGGGATTGGTGACGCACAGTAATTGTAGTTTGTTCTTTTCAATTAAGGATTTCAGAATCTGTTGATATTATGCCAAATATTTAATGTTTCATTCTTAATATGGATGCCTCTGTAGCTAGCTGCAGTGTTTCTGCTTTTCATATCTTTTTAAAGCAGAAATGCCAAAAGCCAAATAAAACGGTGCTGCAGTGCTAAATTTAGAAATAAACGGGTACCACTTTTTTTTTTTTTGTGTAAATCTGCTGGTTGTGGAAAGGCGTTGGTGGATGCCTCTGTAGCTGTGGTGTGGTGGTGGAGTTTTAAAATAAAAAGATTATTAGTTAATCATGAATTTGCAGTTCCATCACTGAACTGAGTTACAGTAGTGAAGCCTCAGGAATAAAATTATAAAACCTCTTTCTTACAAAATGATCATTTATTCTGGTACTGTATGTGCTACTGGTGCTTTTATACCAGCCATTATTATAGTATCTCTAAACTGTGCCTTTCAAAATATTGGTGGCACGACCTGTTTCTTCTGTCATAAAAGATTTACTTTGAAAAAAGTTTGTATCTGTTTGATTTGGCAGTCCTATTGAAGTCTTCAAAGTTGTCTCAAAAGGTCTTATTCTGTAGTAGCATAAACCCCATGACAATTTTTGCTCACCTGACAAGCTGCATTATTAATTTGAACAAACTGCAGTAAATTCAAAATGTTATTTTAAACTTATCCACTGATGCTAACAGTATGAGGTGGCATTTTCTCTGTTCTTGCATTCATTACTTATTTTAGGTTTGAACTTAACATAACTTGGCTTTTTTTATTTTATTTTATTTTAAAGCGTTGCTTTGTTTAATGCATGAGATCAACAATGTACTTTGATGCAGTATATATTAGGCTGTCGTTGAGGGACAATATAATATTGTCAATATAAGCATCTCCACCCCCCTCCCACCTTGTTAGGAGACAGTGTTATGTGTGTTTCGGCTTATAATGAATATTGGCATTTCTATTCCAAAAATGATTTACAATGCCCAGAAGCCAAATTAATATTGTAGCATATGGTGGAAAATGAAGGAAGGAGACACACACAATTTTGCAGGCATTCGAATCCACGGCTTATTTGATTTATTCCCGGCCCCTGTTCAAAAACAACAAACAGTCTTGCACTCTGACACAGCAGCTTGTCTCACTCGGCTCTGCCCGAGCTGATGCGGGCACCCACTTATATGCTTTCATGTCCCTGCCTCCCTGTTGACGTTCTTGCAGAAACTAAGCGAATAAAGCAGAGTCTAATTCATTTTCTTTAGTGCAGCACGTTTTTTTTCCTAGAGCAGCCCTCCTTCTGAGTCAATCTTATCAAAAAATATTGTTTTTTTTCTTGTCATCCACACAATGTAGATTCTGCAACATCTATATCTTTTGAAACTTCTGCTTGAGTTTCACCTTTTCTTATTCTGTCCACTACATCAAGTTTCATTAAGAGATTTTTTTTTGCGGTCTACCATGCTTCATACTATTACTGAATTGTCAGAGTCTTGCTTTGTTGTTGAGCTCCAGTCACGCTGACAGGCTGTGATTGGCTTGTTTTTGTGACTAAAAAATAATAATTTGGACCAGTTGTCTTTATTTAGTATTTGTTGTCCAATAGATGGAAACTGAGCTTTCGATACAGCAAGTCAATATGAAAAAGCCAGGATTGATTTAAGTTTGATTTACAGGTGCTGCGGTGACGTTCCAGACTGGAAGCACACTAGAACTGGAAGCTGATTGGCTGATTATTACTGAATCGTCTTCTAGTTAGGGAGGCAATGTGGTCCAGTGGTTAAAGTCCAGGGCTTGTAACCAGAAGGTCACCGGTTCAAGTCCTACCTCTGCCACTGACTTACTCACTGTGTGACCCTGAGCAAGTCACTTAACCTTCTTGTGCTCCATCCTGTGACTCCGCATATAATGCATAGTTCACAGTCTACCTCTGTAAAGTGCTTTGTGATGGTGGTCCACTATGAAAGGCATTATATAAAAATAAAGATTTTATTAATGTTGTACAATGAGTGTTACAATGCTACTGTATAGACCACTTGCCAATGTTGGGCACTTCCCTTTCTGTATGCGCACACTGCCTGGCTGCCTACTCGCTGGTAGCCAGGCAGTGTGTCGTCTGTCGAGTACATTGACTTTTCTTGTGTGTTTTTTCAGTAAAAAGCCAGAGTTGTTTTGCAACAATAGAATTATAAAGGCTGCAAACTAACTTTTATAATATACCCATCAACGTATTTTGTTTTATCCATTACAAATGTTTTATTTGCAATTGTGGTGATTTGAAGTCCTGCGCTGGTGATTTACTTAATGTTTTGTTTTGTATTGAAATTGATAGGAACAGGACAAAACATGGATGATAAATAGCCAAATACAAAGACAATATTTATCTGCTAAATATATTTAAAAACAAGCCAAATTTGGCTGGAAAACCGCCAATCTGACAGCCCTGACTACTGAAACATGTATTGCGCTTGCTCATATGACCGACTGAGCCATTGCATGACCGAAGGATGCATTTTCTGACATTACACTGCCATAACAGTATTGAACATGTACAGCCAGAAAGTAATTGTATGCCTCGAGTGAATTTATTTATTTATTTATTTTTTCAGGTTTTACTTCGTGTAACTTTTGCTGTCTTGCCATATAATGTCTAGCAAAAGTGTGACGTTGTTCTCCCAGCACATCTTCACGCCACTTTCTCTGTTTTGATAGTCTGCTTTCAGTGTAAATGTATTTAGCTGACTTGTACATTTCATATTGCCACCGTTGTTGTCAACACACGCCTATGTAAACACCAAACTTCTTTTGCCAGTAGGTATGCGTGTGCAGGTTATGTGACGTAGGGCAGCAAGTGATCTATAGTATAGGGTGTTTGTGGAAAGCAAAAAAAAAAAGTGAATCGTCTACCATACTAGCTGCTGTGGGCAACAGGCACAGCGCAGGGCTGTCTGGAAGGAACTAACATTCTGTTTGCATTGTGATGTCAGCTTGTTGAAAATCTGGCGCAGTGTGAATGTTAACTGTTTAGCCAGCTGTGTCAAGTAATTGATTAGCAGATTCTGAGTTCTTGGGATCAGAGGCATTTCTTCATCTAGAACTCCTTAACAATGTTGTTGGGAGAGGTACGTTGGCATATCAGCTCAATTTGGTATGTTAACCCTTTTGTGATTCTCAAATTATGAAAAATCTGTGCAAAAATCATTAGTAACAAATGTCCATAAGTGGTAGCGTGCACAGTGGTTAATGCCTTGCAGAATTATTTTATATATAAAAGCTTCTCCCTGCCATGACTGTGGAGAACACTTGAAAGCAATTTATTTTTTATTTGTATGCTTCAGTAGTTTATTTCCATGATTTTATAAGATGGTGGGAATAAATCCTGCAGCAGTCTAACTGTGTGGTTGTTGGCAGCTCATTCTGTGCCTGTGCGTGACCCCTTGAGTGAACATTCCCTGCTTTTCTACAACACAGAATCTGCAAAATGCCTGCAGCTGCCAGGAAACCTAGTCTCCATTTCCCTTCACATTTGGTGGACTATTGTACTAACTGTACTGTATCGGAAAACCTGTTTTCTTACATTTGTTACAAAACACAGCCTTATAAGGTACTGCTGAAAATGGTAGAAATAAACAATGCGTTCTGTAAACCAGGAAGTAGCAAGCTTTAATGTGCCTGTATTTCCATTCATACAACAGCAGTTGTGTATATGTAGAGATACAAAGTTGTGAACTATACTGACACAAATCTAAACTCTACTTGGGTTAAGTTAAAATCCTAATGGTGCTTGGGTAAAATGTGATGTGGATGTTTTAATGGATATTATTGTAGGTTACTGTACATGTGTAGTCACACAACTATCCACATTAATCTCTCTGAACTAGGACTTGATTTGATACACGCCTCCTCTCAAATCATAGCTTCATATCTCTGAGCCATTTGATGCAGTAACTTCATATTTGCAGTGTCGTATAAACACTGTACATTTTCCAACAGCAGTACACATTCAATGTGGAAAAATAAGTTTCCGGTTTCCTTAGTATGGCTTGGCAGAAACAACAAAAAAGTCTCTGGATTCCAAAACATATTTGGATGTTGTAATGTTTACACTTGGACAGAGCTGACATACCGGCCTTCCTGTTTTTAAAACAATATGGGTCAAACAATAGGAGCCTAAACATGCTGAACCTGTTTCTCGTCCAAAAAAAAATAAAATTAAAAAATGCGGATGTCATTCCTTGTGATGCACTGTGTAAACTAGAAAATAAGACATGAACATGCCACTTACTGTAGGGCCACCTATCTGTTGTATCTTATCTGTGTTAATTTATATCTAAACACTTGTCTCAGTCTCCTGTGGGTGTAGAACAAGGGATATTCCAATCTAGCCCTAATGTTAAAGTGATTAAAATTAGTAGTACAGCAGTTGCCAAAGATATAACACAATACACACACATACAGAATTTCATAGGGTTTTATTTGTTTAGTTCCTTTTCCATTGTTAATGCTTTCTTTTGGTATACTTAATTACATCTCTCCTGCAGCCAGTACGATCAGATTGATCCCATTAATGTAAATTTCATACATTTTTTTCTTATGAAGTGGATTGAGCAACAGCACTGACTACATTTTTCTGTGACACATTGTAGAATAATCCAGCTCTGTTCTATGGTATTTAAAACTGCTTACTTTACTGTAAAATGAAGTTCTATATCCTTGAAATGCAAATGATTTTATAGTAGGAGGATTCCTAACTGCTCACTCAATTGAAGGGCCATAGAAGAGTTAGTCCCGTGGTGCAAGTTAAGTAGAAGTAACTGTTTTAGCTCACTCTTGATTACACAAGTCTCTTGTGTTGGCAGTTTTACTGGAAAGAATGTCCTGTTTTGTGTTTTTTCTTCCTAGGAAGCGAGAGGTGACTGACCTTTAAAAATATGAGCCATTTCTGGTGAAATATTGGTAACTGTTCTTTAATCTAGAAGGGTACAGTATTGCTTTTTATGTGGGTTTAAGTGGACTGAAAAATCCTCCTCTAGGTCCTCTGTGTAAAGTCTGAACACTGTCTGTGACAGCTGTGAAATTCTCAAGTGGACTTTTTTAATGATGATCACAGCTTAACACCAGTCTATGTGAGCATGCACCAATGAAGAGGTTTAAATTAGCGCTGAGTTGCAGAGCACATACACTTTTATTTCTACAGGCGTCTAGTCCCTTTTAAATTGAGAACCTGAAATGACATGTGCATTGCCCGGGGACCCAGGACAGGGCCAGTTGAACTGTTCTGTGGCACGTGTGGTGTTCGCTTTATTGGTTGCATTACATTAGAGTCGTAACGTTATTCACCTTGCAAACTGTTTTCTGTTCTTTAACCTTTTAAGGACCTGGATTGCGTTAACACGATCATACTGAAGTGGGCTTCTAGGACCGCGATCGTGTAAATATGATAAAAAAAAGCACTGCGTTTTGTTGACTTAAAGGGCCACCGTACTTTTGCAGTACAGGCAGGAAACACATCACATTGCATAGGGGAGGAACTGACGTTCACTCCTTGATGTTTTGTGTTTCGTGTGACATCACTGAGGGGCATTTAGTGTCTAAAGGGCAGTTTTTATAGGTGGCCGCAGAAACAAAACATCACAGGAACTTGTTTAGAGCTAATAAAGGGGAAACACTGTAAATCTGATGTATTTTACATACAATTATATTATAATATGTATTCTGTCTCGTATGTTTATAAATATCAAGAAATGAGTGGATATAGCAGATACTGATAATGGAATGAATAACAATTTATTAAATATTTATCAAATAATCGAGTGTCCATTATTGCTTCTATAAAGACCCTGAGAATAAACATGTATTATGTCATTGCAATCACTCAGGTGAAACATGTCTTGCAATTTGCTCAAACATCAATATTTTTCAACAAGACTTTCAGGAATTGTAAGGTCCCTCAAAGTTTTGTATGGTTTTTTATAATGGTACTTTATAATGTTCCCCAGAGTGTTCTGAACAAAAGGTCACCATTTCCATGATGCTATTGTAAAAATAAAAATAAAAGATTTGTAGTGAATATTTATAGGAAGAGAGTCAACTACAGCTGGTCCTGGGGGAGCATCCCACAGAAAAATGCTTGGTCAAGTGTGTGTCGATACATTTTTTTTTTTTTGTTATTCTCCACCCCCCTTTACATTTTATACAGTGCAATGAATTAATAGTATTCTTTTTTCATATCATTTCTGTGATGACATTACAGGCTTGTCCCACTTAGGAAAGTTAGTGTAACTGAACACCCAAACAGCAAACACACAACTTATAATTATATTTTGTTACTAATATTATTAAATCTCTGTTGTGAATTGGTAGAAGACAAAATTATACCGTAACAAACTTGTGCCATTTGTATCCAAATAAAATCAACTTCCTACTACAGCGCTGACAGGTTTTTAGTTGCGCCCATTTTATGATCACATAGATTACAGTGGGCTATGTTGTAGGGATGTGTTTGGTACATTTTTATGAATGTTTAAAAGTTATGCAGGTGTCGGCATTTTAAATGTTTTTAAACCATATCTACATACACACGCTCTTTTATATTACATTATGATATGTACTGACAGCCTTGGTTAGTATTTCCTTTTTTTTAATATAAATTTGGAGCTGCCAATTGTTTTATACCCCATTTTTATCCCCAATTTTGAAATGCCCAATTTTAAGCCTGGCTCACCGCTGCAACCCCTGCGCTGACTCGGGAGGGACGAAGACGAGCACACACGTCCTCTGAAAGGTGTGCCGTCAGCGGCCCACTTTTCACTCTGCAGGCCCGGCCTGCAGCTATCTTCAGAGCTGCAGTGTCGGAGGACCATGCAGCTCTGGGCTGCTTGCGGTTATAGTACTTCAGTAAAATATGTAATGAATATCTAGTGTGCAAGACAGTGTAAGAGAAGTACCATGGTAGAATATGTTTGAAACATACAAAATATACAATAACATTAATCATTTTAATTTCGAAAACGGAGCACGCTCCGTCCCTCCCCCCCTCCAGCTCTTGTTATCCAGAAGCGAACCTTTTATTTCTTCTTTCTCCATCTCGACAGCAAAGTGTTGTATAGCGTAAGCTGTATTGAAAGAAACTCCTCTGCTGTTTGGGATTTTTTTGTCAAATGCCCAGACGACCAAAAAAAAAAAGTTTAATGCTAACTGTGCAAGCGACTCATATCAAGTGTAAGTTCATATTAGTAGTAGTAGTATTAGTAGTACTATTAATATTTTTAGTAGTAGTAAAATGTGACTGATAACCTGCTTGGAACGGTGACTGTTAAATAAAGCTTTGTTTTGCCTCAGTCCGCTGCAGTTGTGCAATGCAAGCTTACTGTATGTATCGCAAACATCTTCAATTATGTGTAAATAAACAACATGTATTTATTTAAATTATAAAAACATAATTACTGTTCTATATAACATATTTTTAAACTACATGTGACCTGTTGTATTCCATTTATCTGGATTACCTGTAAATATATTTTTCTATCAAATAAACAAGTAGCTATGGTGACATCACCAGTCAATTTATGCAAATGAGTACCACTGAAGGTTCGAACCTTAAATATATTTAATGTTACACACACACACACACACACACACACACATAGTTCTAATCAAGTTTACTTACCCCAGTGTGTGTGTCTAAAATCTGTTTGGCCTTGCGGTGCCTTGATGATCACGTTTGCTAATCCTCTTTCTTTTTTTTTTTTTATTTTACAGATAACACCAGAGATTTTCAGTAACTGTAAACAGGCCTTAAGTGCTGAAACAGCTGAATGAGGTGACTAATAAAAGAAAGGAAAATGTCTTAACCTGTGATTCCTCCCGACACCCCATCCTGTTCACATTCTGATGTGACTCGCAGAGAACACCTAGTAGTAGGACGTTCCAGCAAGTTGGCAGCACGCAAGACATGAGTTTACAGACGCACCAGCAGATGGGCTCCGACAGAGACCTGCAATCTGTCGCCTCGTCAATCAGCCTGCCTTCAGTCAAGAAGGCGCCAAAGAAACGACGCCTTTCACTGGGCTCGCTGTTCCGCCGGAAAAAGGACACCAAGAGCAAGTCACGGGACCTGAACTTAGGAGTGGACGGCATTGCCAGCGTCGAGAGCATCCACTCGGAAATGTGCAATGACAAGAACTCTGCCTTCTCCACGGCTGGAGCCGCTTCCATGAGCGGAGCTGGCATCGCCCTGGCAGGCGTCCCCACCTCCTCCATATCATCATCCTCTTCCTCCTCCCACAGCAAGCCGAGCGGGGACTTCCTGGAGTGCCCGCTGTGCCTTTTGAGACACTCTCGAGACCGATTTCCTGAGATCATGACCTGTCACCACCGGTCGTGTGCCGACTGCCTGAGACAGTACCTGCGCATCGAGATCTCGGAGAGCAGGGTGAACATCAGCTGCCCGGAGTGCTCGGAGCGCTTCAACCCCCATGATATCCGCTTGATCCTTAACGACGACTTGCTCATGGAGAAGTACGAGGAGTTCATGCTGCGTCGGTGGCTGGTGGCCGACCCAGACTGCAGGTGGTGTCCTGCGCCGGACTGCGGGTAAGGACGTGCTTGTAGTACAGTCGCATAATTGCATAGGCTCGGGACCGGTGTGACGCTATGCACATAGCCGGAGTATGCAGATAACAGAAGTAAAGGAATACAATAGGATACAATGACAATAGGTCTACGCGTACATGTATATATGACTCGTTTTAATCAGATTCATAACATTATTTTACGTTTCTTTATTGCACGTAGTTTAAAATACAACTTCAAAACAATAAGCAAACTTGATATATGGTACAGTATACCTGTAAAACATTCAGACATCTCTGTGGCAACACATATGAAAAATAATAATAAAAGTACAATATAGCTGGCACGAAGTTCATGTTAAGCATTAAACTTAAAGAACTGTACATAGCCTACAACTTAGAAAAAACTCCACCGATTGAGCTGACAAAAAGTGATTGCAAACTACAGTATAGACTAGGCTAGCCTATATATACTGTATGTAGTATAGAAAAAAAAAAACTGTCACAAGACAAAACCATTTGCCTTCATGAAGGCTTGTATAGAGTACAGTATATTTAATTTAAAGTAACTTAATCAGAAAAAGAAACAAACCAATGAAAAACCGGTACGTTATAGAATGCTACTGTACGCTCATGCATGCACTACTGTATTCTCTGGAAACACAGTAAATTAAAAAAAATATATATATATTTTTTTTGTACAGTGTTGTGTCCGAGTTGAGGTGCACAGATTTAAGAAACTTCTAAGCTTTAGGCTTTTCGGAAGCCGATTTACTTTAGAATAACAACGCCAGGAAAACCAATCGTAATTCAAAAAGGATGTCACTTTTATTAGCAAAATAATTCAGCATAACATCACTCGCTCTGCTCCCAAATCCACTCTGCCCACTTTATTACTGAGAATAATAGAAGAATAACCATTTTATTTATAAACCATTCATTTATTTTGAAAAATAAAATGGAGTAGTGTCCGTTATTGCTTATAAAGACCCTGAGAATAAACGTGTATTATGTCATTGCAATTACTCGGGTGAAACAATGTCTTTTGATTTGCCTAAACATTAATATCAGGGTTCTCCCCAGGCCTTTTCAGTGGACTGCCAGGCAAATTGGCTGTCACCGCCCAGCTCAAAAAGCCCGATCCTCCCATCTTGCAGATGCTACTGTGCCTTTAACAATAAGGGTTGATTGCACTTCTAGCAGACTAGTTGCGTGTTGCTGGGTGAAAAAAAAAATCTTGGAACCACATGACAGCTGTGTTAAAGTTTGACACAACATTTAACCAATCGGACAGTTGAAGGGGCGGGTTTTCTGTGTTAAGCACTTTGAGAAGCTAAAACATTAAAAATAAAAATTAACCAATTATTTTCAAAGCAAATAGTGACAATGAATGCAGGGTGTCAAAATAAGCCGGCGATCGGTGCAGTCCACTGCCTAATACTATATTTGCGCCGGCTACTTAATTAAAAATATTAAGATTATTTTTGGGTATTATCATTTAGTCCATTTTTGTCATATACATGTGCACCAAAAAAAAAACCTCAAAAAGTGTGTTTCTTTTTGTTATATCGTAAGAAATAACAATATGTACCCAGGTGTTTGAAAGATATTGGGGGGGGTTCATATATAGAGGCTGTACGCCTTTAAGAAGAAAGGCGTGATGGGATATCAGCTGAACACTTGTCAGCTGATATACAAATGCTTAAGTGTAGAGCTGCTGGATTATTACACTCCGGTTTCATGCAACAGTTGGATGGTAAGCAAATGTGTGTGAGTACTGTTGTGAAAAGAAAAAATGGTTAAAATGAACAGTTGCATTCAAAAAATGTAGAGCAGCGAAAAACAAAAATAGACGTGCATTAACAGGGTTATTTGTGTGAACACCAATAACCCTACGTTATCTTTCCCCAGTCAAATCCTAGAGTGCCTAAATAAGCACAGTAATTTACCATAATAAACAGTAATGAAAAAGAAAATATAGAACATAAAGCGCAACCAGATATAGTAAAAAAAAAAAAAAGAAAAGACAACATATTCAAATTCTTTGTCGTATTATATATTTAAGGTAAGGCAAGTTTATTTTTCCTTTAAAAGTGCTCCTGGCTATAATGTTCTGCCTCCCGGCTGTACAGAATTCCTGGGGAGAACCCTGAATATTTTTCAACAAAACTTTCAGGAAGTATTGTAAGGTCATAGAATAACTCAGGTTTATACATGTATCTCTAAGCAGAATACATAATACAAAATGTTTTAACAAAAAAAAGCAAAGTTTGTATGGTTTCTGAAGTACTTTATAATGTTCCCCAGAGTGTTCTGAAAAAATGATTACCATTTCCCAAGATACTATTGTAAAAGATTTTTAGTGTATTTTTATAGGAAGAGTCGGGGAGCATCCCACTGAAAAATGCATGGTCCTGGAAGGGTTAAATGTATTTTAAATGGGGGGGGGGTTACTATTAAAATAGGCAACTGATAATGAACTACAGTAAAACATATTTAAAAAGGCTGTACAGTACCCAACCACTGTTGACAGAGTTGTCTTCAAACGTGTTCCTAATGCCATTCTAAATAGTTTATTCTTGGTGTGTCATCATATGTTCCATCTATACCACCCACAGCAGTGGTGTCACATTCCTGTCATGTTTCAGTCTCTGCTTCTAAAGAATTTCTCTTGGGGTGTGGCACATAGCCAGAGCCTTGTGTCATGTCCCCTCCAGCGACTCTCAATGTATCTGCATGATTTTTTGCACTGATGCATCAAACCACAAGCTGATGAAAGCACTGAGGCCTTGCTGTGTAAGAAGAAAGCCCTTTCTGCAGTTCATGACAAGACATTAGCAGTGTTCAAGCCACCATTTTTGTCCAAACTTTTTATGGTATCTCTTAGTAGCTAAAGTGCACTGGCCCCTTGTGTTACTTGTGATGCAATGGATATTTTCTTGTTTCAGACATTTTTAAGTTTAAGGCCTGCCTACTTGTAAATGATAACCAATTCAATGTATTTTACTGGTAACAACTGGCAGTGCACCTGTAAGTTGCCAGATATGCATGTTGCATTGAATTGTTAGCAATGTGTTGCAGTCTAATGCTAATTTTCATGTTTGGTAAAAGCCTTACACATACAGTACACACACATTTAGGAATTAAATACTCCTAAATACTATTTTTTTTTTTTTTAATTTTTTTTTTTTTTAATGCAGCATGTTTGATCATTGTGATAACTCACTACAAGATAAGGACATTTTTAGGTGGTTAACATGCTGTGTCTCTTAAAAGCTTTAAAACCTACTTATTATTATTATTATTATTATTATTATTATTATTATTATTTTCTTAGCAGACGCCCTTATCCAGGGCGACTTACAATTGTTACAAGATATCACATTATTTTTACATACAATTACCCATTTATACAGTTGGGTTTTTACTGGAGAAATCTAGGTAAAGTACCTTGCTCAAGCGTTCAGCAGCAGTGTCCCCCACCTGGGATTGAACCCACGACCCTCCAGTCAAGAATCCAGAGCCCTAACCACTGCTACACAATGTAGAGTAACCTTATCACACTGTGTTGCTCTGACCCTTCATTTTCAAATGGTTGGCTGGATTTAGACTATTAAGATCATTGCCATTGAACAGGCAGTCCTGTTGTGTCTTCCTATTTGATGCAAAAGGAAAACCTAGTTCGAATGGGTAATTCCTGTGGTTTATTGTTGATGAAAGCACTAGTTGCAGGTTAATATCCAGACATTCAACATGTTGCCCATAGTGGATATACATGGGATGACATACTTTTTTTTTTTTTTTTTAATTATTTTTTAGAAAACTTTCAATGTTATGGAATTGCTGATCTACAGCAGGGTTAGAAACTAACAAAACAACTCTGTATAAAATTCCACATTTTTGTAAGATGGCTTTACACTTCCTTCAAAGATGCAACGTATTTCAATAAAATCAAACGGCCACTAAACTTCGCATCCCGTGCAGAGGGATAACACAGACATAAACGTCTCATTAAGTGGGGTTGGCATTGCAGGAGAGATGAAGGGAGGTTTCAGTTCCGAGTGACAGTTTGGTAAGCATTATGAATGCTTATTCACCACCTCTGCACCCAGTTAGAAAATTGACTTTTCCTGCATTATTTTTTTTTTTAATGCAAGACTGAACTTGAGAGTATATCTATACATTTGCTTTAAGTACCAGCGTGAGTTTCTAACCGTGTACAGTATGTTCTGTAAAATACAGGCTAATCCTTATCCATGTTTCAGTATGTTTTGTCACAATGGGGAAAGTTATGCTTTCACTTTCAGCTGACATTGTTGCAGACTCTTGGTAGGTAGGTGGGGTCTGAATGAATTAATGCATATTGCCAACCGCACCACTGCAGAAATCAAATATTTCAAATAAATCAATATTTCAATGCTAAGAGACAACCAATATTAAGTTGATTTTTGAACCTTGATAATAAATAAATAATATATAATAATATAAACCTTGATTAAAAGCTTATATTGAGTCTATAACACCTATTACAAACCTCTATTAGTGCTTCTCAAAATGCATAA
This sequence comes from Acipenser ruthenus, assembly GCF_902713425.1. NCBI lineage: Eukaryota > Metazoa > Chordata > Actinopteri > Acipenseriformes > Acipenseridae > Acipenser > Acipenser ruthenus. Next base: position 44,355,446 of record NC_081192.1, read on the forward strand.
CAAAACCAGACAATCCAGATCACCATTCAGCATTACAGATAACATTATCTATTATCGTACCTGTTACTGCTGCGATGACAGCTACTGGAGTGTTGCATGTTTAGCAATATAAAGGATCTGGAAAGCAACTGCTCCAGTCTGGGTTGAATTTGCATCTACAGTGTTTGCGCTTCTTTCGAAAAGCAAAAAATCCAGAGATCCAACAGTACTGTCGTGAGATTTGCGAGCAGATCTTAATTTAACTTAGAAATTGCGTGTCTCACGATGAATTCTCGAGAGTTGGAATACTGTTAATGTATTAATATTTTGTATTGGGTCACTACTTTTCAAAAAATAAATGAATGACGGAAACTAAACTGGCACTTCTAGAACATGCTCAACAAAATGATTTTTCTGAAACTATGCAGTAGAACTAAACCTTATTAGAAAAGAAGTCAATCTTTTACTTGGTCAGCATGCAGAATTTCTTATTCATAGAGACAATACTATTTTAATAGCAGCAGACCCAATCATTTGCTTGCTTTGAGACTACGTAGTATTGAGCATTTTGCTTTCGTTTTATCAATTAAATCTACACATGGAGATATTTTGTCAGGCCCTTCACAAATAAACTCTGCATTTCCGTTCCTTTTACTCTAAAATTGTATAGCGCTGATATTTGTTATGATAAGGAAAAGTGTATGCGATTTTTCTCCAAAACCTCCAATTGCCACGGCTCTCGACTGATGACTCGGCAGCACTCTGAGCACCATTATCCCTAGATGAGCTGAAAGATGCTTTGCAGGACATGAGGAAGTGGAAGTCTCCTGGTATTGACTTTCTGGATACAGTTGGCCCCCCTTTTACTAACTATGATGCAGACTGCTATTGAGGTGTTAATTTTCATATAGATGTAAATACTGCTATCATATCTTTTATTACTGAAAAAAGATAAAGACCCCACAGTTTGTGTGAGCTATCGTCCCCTGTCATTGATTAACTCGGATACTACGCTAAAGTGCTCTCGTGTCGCCTTGAGACCTATATGATTAGATTAATACATCACAATCAAACAGGATTTATTAAGAGTCGTCTAGCATCTGATAATGTTCGCCGTCTTCTTGACATTATACAGACGTGCTCAAATTTGTTGGTACCCCTCCACAAAAAACGAAGAATGCACAATTTTCTCTGAAATAACTTGAAACTGACAAAAGTAATTGGCATCCACCATTGTTTATTCCATATTTAATAGAAATCAGACTTTGCTTTTGATTTTTTTATTCAACATAATATTGTAAATAATAAAACAAATGAAAAATGGCATGGACAAAAATGATGGGACCGCAAACCTAATATTTTGTTGCACAACCTTTAGAGGCAATCACTGCAATCAAACGTTTTCTGTAGCTCTCAATGAGACTTTGCACCTGTTAACAGGTAGTTTGGCCCTCTCTTCCTGAGCAAACTGCTCCAGCTGTCAGGTTTGATGGGTGCCTTCTCCAGACTGCAAGTTTCAGCTCTTTCCATAGATGTTCGATAGGATTCAGATCAGGACTCATAGAAGGCCACTTCAGAATAGTCCAATGTTTTGTCCTTATCCATTCTTGGGTGCTTTTAGCTGTGTGTTTTGGATCATTATCCTGTTGGAGGACCCATGACCTGCGACTGAGACAGAGCTTTCTGACACTGGGCAGTACGTTTCGCTCCAGAATGCCTTGATAGTCTTGATTTCATTGTGCCCTGCACAGATTCAAGGCACCCTGTGCCAGGCGCAGCAAAGCAGCCCCAAAACATAACCGAGCCTCCTCCATGTTTCACTGTAGGTATGGTGTTCTTTTCTTTGAAAGCTTCATTTTTTCGTCTGTGAACATAGAGCTGATGTGACTTGCCAAAAAGCTCCAGTTTTGACTCATCTGTCCAAAGGACATTCTCCCAGAAGGATTGTGGCTTGTCAATATACATTTTAGCAAATTCCAGTCTGGCGTATTTATGTTTTTCTTTCAAAAGTGGAGTCCTCTTGGGTCTTCTTCCATGGAGCCCACTTTCGCTCAAAAAGCGACGGATGGTGCGATCAGAAACTGACGTACCTTCACCTTGGAGTTCAGCTTGTACCTCTTTGGCAGTTATCCTTGGTTCTTTTTCTACCATTCGCACTATCCTTCTGTTCAATCTGGGGTCGATTTTCCTCTTGCGGCCACGCCCAGGGAGGTTGGCTACAGTTCCATGGACCTTAAACTTCTCAATAACATTTGCAACTGTTGTCACAGGAACATCAAGCTGCTTGGAGATGGTCTTGTAGCCTTTACCTTTACCATGCTTGTCTATTTATTTGCTTTATCACTCGAGCCACTCGCCCAGGCTGTCTGCCAGTCCACTATGTCTACCCCTATTACTGTTAATTCTACTCCACATCACATTTCGCTCTATGCAGATGATGTGCTGCTGTAATGTTGAAAATGTATCTCAATCGCTCCCCCACCTACTAACAATTTTTTATATAAATTTAGTCGTTGCCAATTATTTTTAGTATTTTCTCCCAATTTAGAATGGACAATTATTTAAGCTCAACTCACTGCTACCACCCCTGCGCTGACTTGGGAGGGCGAAGACGAACACACACTGTCCTCCGAAGCGTGTGCCGTCAGCCGACTGCTTTTTTTTCACACTACGGACTCACCATGCAGCCCCCCAAGAGCTACAGCATCGGAGGACAACGCAGCTCTTGGGCAGCTTACAGGCAAGCCCGCAGGCACCCGGCCAGACTACAGGGTCGCTGGTGCACGGTGAGCTGAGGACACCCTGGCGATGCTCGGCCAATTGTGCGCCACCCCCTGGGAGCTCCCGTCCACGGTTGGCTGTGGAATAGCCTGGACTCGCGACATCAAGACTATAGAGCACATCCTGCACTCCATGTGGAGCGCCTTTACTGGATGCACCACTCAGGAGCCCCCCCCCACTAACGATTTTTGACAATTTTTGTGTATTATTGGGATATAAAATGAATTGATCTAAGTCTGCCTTAATGCCCTTGAACACTATGATGGGGAGAATTGTCTTCCCTCCAAACATACTGTTGGTTAAGCATTTTAAATATCTTGGTGTAGAGATTCATCCCTCTCTTACATTCCAGCACATTGAATAACTTTTAACAAAATCTTTAGTCGGGTGGAGGCAGACTTAAACAGGTGGATGCACCTTCCTAACTCGTTGCAAGCTCGAATCTCGAGGAAGCATACTTCCTCACATCAATTTTTTTCAGCTCTGTGCTTCCACTCTCTCCCCAACAGGTTATTGGGATAGATTGCACACTATGATTTCCAAATTTATACGGAAAGGAAGGTGTCCATGCATTAAATGCATTACTCTGCAACACAAGAAAACCTTGGGAGGTTTAGCATTGCCAAATTTTTTAAATTCTATTTCTGGACTTTTGTGTTGCATCCGCTACTCCTGTCTCATGGCGGCCTCTAGAGGAAAATTTGGTATTTCCACATAGGCTTCAAGATCTGGTACATACTGGTATTTGTTTATTTAGCAGACGCCTTTATCCAAGGCGACTTACAGAGACTAGGGCGTGTGAACTATGCATCAGCTGCAGAGTCACTTACAATTACGTCTCGCCCGAAAGACGGAGCACAAGGAAGTTAAGTAACTTGCTCAGGGTCACAGAGTCAGTGGCTGAGGTGGGATTTGAACCGGGGACCTTCTGGTTACAAGCCCTTTTGGCAGTGCAGAATACGTTTTGGGTCCCATCATCACACATTTAATTACAGTTTGGCGCTTTGGAAAAAACATGCAACACTCACAATAAAATGGCATTCTCATACACCTATCTTTTCATAATTCTTTGCTTATGTCAGGTGGCTGTCCCTTTTCCTTTCCACAGCGGCGGAATAGGGGGATACATATTCATTCTGATATTTTTAATGATGGCGTCATTCGCACATTCCAGGATTTAGTCACAGTTTAACTTGCCAGGTGGTTCTTTCTTTTTTTTTTACCTTAGACTTCGTTCAGCAGTTCGTGCCTATGGAGTGCCCTGGGGACAGTTTCCATCACATACACTACATAATATGTTGCACACAGAGGTAGGACAAAAGGGCTGGTTTCTGCAATTTATGCTTGCCTCTTAAAGGCTTCGTATAAACCTCTTGCCGCTATTACTATTTGGAATAGGGACTTAAATTTAGATGAAGAAATTTGTTGGGATACTGTCTGGAACAATGTAGGCTCTGCTTCCAAGAACCCAAATCATCAGATTATCCATTAAAATTTTTCCTATAGAATACATTTAACCCCTTGTAGGCGTCACCTAATGAAACTTTTTCCCAGTCCTTTATGCACGCTCTGTCCTCAGGGGGCCATGGGCACCTTTCTACATATAGTCTGGGAGTGTCCGGATGTGGTTACATTCTGATCTTGGGTTTCTTCAACCTTGTTCACTATTTTGGAGAAGGATATTCCTTGCTCTCCTCTAGTGCTTTTACTGAATGATGATTCATGCCTTAACATCTCACTACAGTAGAAATGGATCTGGTTAAAGGGAGAAGGACTTGAAAACATGAGCAGTTCAGTTGCTGGGCTGCAGTCCACCACAATCACTGCTCCTTCTAGAGCAGATTAAATAAGCATCCATTTTCTTATGAAAGACTTGAGTAGTTTTAGTATTGCTCACTTTTGTATAATGCAGTGCTGCTGTGGCCCATCCCACTACTCTTCCCACAGCTTTTGAATCCAGGTTTGTGTGGTTTTCATACTTTGGTTGATTTCTTCATTGTAAATGTTGTATTGCCAAAGCAAACATGCAGATTCTGTCTGGTTTAGATTACTCGCCATACCACTCCATTTCCTCAGAACATACTGAGAGCAAAATACTTTTAAATGTGTGGTAGCGGTTGGAGCTTAAATGGGGAGTAGGCAGTGTGGCTCAGTGGGTAATGAAATGATCATGCTTCCTCTGTAGGAGGCCCATAAATGTAAACATTGTTTTAGTATTTATTGGGTTGTATTGGTGTTACAAAAATCCTGTCCCCGGGGCACGTCTGAGCTGTTGGGCACATTTAGTTTTTCTGACTCGCCACTACACTTGAACTGTGGTTTGCTTGCCTCCACACCAAGACGATGTGTGCAGCAGCGGTTAAATTAAGCACCTGTCCTTCAAAGCGCCTACTTTGAAATTAGCAGGTTACGGTGTAGGTAAGCTTTTGCTATAGGTATACAGTGACAGTTACTAGTTTGATTTGAAAATGGGGTGCAAGAGGAAAACACTCAATGAATATTGTGCACAATACCCTGGCCAATGGTTGAAGTCTCCACGTAGGGCGAAGTGGGCCCATCTGCCTTGCCTTCCAGTGACTGTGAGTCCAGCTGTGCTGAAGAAGGAGAGGGGGAGCTCAGACTCCGAATAATAAGTTCAAGTTAGTTCTGTTCAACTATCTAATGTTTTGTTACGTGAAATATTATTTTTTACTCATATTTATGCTATAAAGGTATAGCTCTGCTGTGACAAAGCGTTATTTCAATTAGAATGTTGGTAACCATGGTTTTGTTGCATGTTGAATATGATAAAGGGGTTTTGCTAAATGAGACGTTTCAGTGGCATAAATAGTCTGTTTTATTTTTTTATTGCTGAGTTTTCTGATTGGGTGACGGTTTCACTATGTCTAATTTTTAAGGACGTTGTACTCAAAATGATGCAAATAACAGTCCGGTTTCATTTAATGTATATTGTACTTGGTGAAGTACAAAGAATCCGCTTCCAACAGAACAACACTTCAGTAACTTCAAAGTATAGTGATTTTTGTATGTACCGTATATCAACAACTCACTTCCCCTGTATTGGAATAACACTACAGTGTAGCATTTAAAGACTGATTTTTAGCTTTTACTGCCTGTAAGTTTTACTTGTATAACATTACTGTGTGTGTCTTCCTGTAAATTGGATGCTGATTTCCAGAATAGCATGTTGTGTATATTGATTTTCATTGTAAATGAACTGAACCTTATTTTTTTGTATTTGCTGTAGTACATTGTTATGGCTAGAGGTTCCCAAAGGGAATCGTGGGGACAATTACACAAGTAGTTTCACAGTAATGTTATTTAACTTGTTTTACAAAACCTGTTTTTAAAAGCTATCAGTAGAATAAAGCATCGTCTCCCTTCTGACCAGTAAAATAATACTGTTACTTGTGGTATATACCTATTTCTTTCCATGTTTGGTATACACAATACGTTACCTCTCAAAGTCCATACAAGTAGTTTAAGTGCTCAATAATGTTAGACATACAAATCTGGATCTGGCATGGCCATGTAAGGCTATTGTGCCTGGTGGGCCACAGGCATTTTGGGGAGAATTTTATTTAGCTTAGGTCGGCCAGGGTGTCCTCGGCTCACTGCGCACCAGCGACCCCTGTAGTCTGGCCGGGCACCTGCGGGCTTGCCTGTAAGTTGCCCAGAGCTGTGTTTTCCTCCGACGCTGTAGCTCTGAGGTGGCTGCATGGTGAGTCTGCAGTGTGAAAAGAAGTGGTCGGCTGACGGCACACGCTTCGGAGGACAGCATGTGTTCGTCTTCGCCCTCAGCTTGGGAGTGTTAGTGGTGAGTTGAGCCTAAAAATAACACTGTGTAACACAACTTTTGTTCCTGGGTAGTAAGTGTTATTTCCTAATTGCTTATGCCTCAAAAGTATAGAAAATGGCTATTATTCCCCACAAACTTTGCTTTTGTGACCAGGACAGCGATATTTTGAAATTTACCTATTTGCAATGAGAAAACGGGCGAATTTGTGTCTCTTCATTCACATAGTCAGAAAAATACAACATATGAATCCAAATTAACATGTATTTCTACTAAAGTAATACAAAAATGACTACAAAAGATTTAGAAGTGAGTAGTTTTTCGAGATTTACGATTATACTGTAAATCACTTTCACGAATCAGCCCCCAAATGTAGTCTCCCATGTTCTCGTTATACTGTCCTTGGTAGCGGCGTTCAAAGTCCAGTATATCCTGGTGGAAGCGCCTTGCTCCTCCGAGTACGCTCCCATGTTCTCCTTGAATTTATCAAGATGAGCATCAAGGATATGGACTTTGAGGGACACCCTACAGCCCATTGTGCCGTAGTTCTTCACCAGAGTCTCAACCAGCTCCACATAGTTTTCGGCCTTGTGATTGCCCAGGAAGCCCCGAACCACTGCGACAAAGCTGTTCCAAGCCGCTTTCTCCTTACTAGTGAGCTTCTTGGGGAATTCATTGCACTCCAGGATCTTCTTTATCTGTGGTCCGACGAAGACACCGGCTTTGACCTTTGCCTCAGACAGCTTAGGGAAGAAGTCTTGAAGGTACTTGAAGGCTGCCGACTCCTTATCTAGAGCTCTGACAAATTGTTTCATAAGGCCCAATTTGATGTGCAGTGGTGGCATCAGCACCTTCCGGGGGTCCACCAGTGGCTCCCACTTGACGTTGTTCCTCCCCACAGAGAACCCGGTCCGCTGTGGCCAGTCCCGCCTGTGGTAGTGCGCCTTGGTGTCCCTGCTGTCCCAAAGGCAAAGATAGCAGGGAAACTTGGTAAAACCGCCTTGGAGACCCATCAGGAATGCCACCATTTTGAAGTCTCCTATGACCTTGATGCCATCTCAGAAAAATGCAGATATGTATCCACTTAGGCAGCTGGAACTAAACTGAACTGGTGGGCTTAAGGCCCCTGTATTCATACTACTATTTATATTACTGGAAAGTTCTAGAAGTTACTCCAAGTTTACTCAGCACTGAATCTATCTGGAATGTTCTGGGAAAATAGGTAAATTTCAAAATATCACAGTCCTGGTCACAAAAGCAAAGTTTGTGGGGAATAATAGCCATTTTGTATACTTTTGAGGCATAAGCAATTAGGAAATAACACTTACTACCCAGGAACAAAAAAAATAAATAAATAAAATTGTTACACGGTGTAATTGGATATTCTAAATTGGTAGAAAATAATAAAAATAATTGCCAACCTAAATGTAGAAAAAAATAAAAAATAATAATGAAAATATAATGTGTAACTTATATGTACACTGAAGGTGCTGACTGCATGACTTTCATATAAGTTTTACCCTAAACTATTGTTGGTGCTTGTCATTCTGCTGTGCAAATTGTACCCTGTAGTATCCTGTTATGGATACAAGTTTTACTTGCAGTACCAAGACCTACATTTTAAACTGTTCATAACAAATTTAATACATTTCCTAAATAGCTGCTTAGAATGTTTGCCTTATTATGGTTAAATAAAACAACCTGAAAAGCCTTAACCCAGTGGTCTGTATTGTGCACACTGCCCTCTAATGGTACCCAACCTTGTATTTTATCTATTTAACTTAATTGTTTTATTTCCCCGTTTCTTATTTATTTTAACTTGGGGAGATGCATGACGGGGTGCTTTTAGGTCAAAACTACTTTAATCAAAGTATACAAATGTTAAGTTTTTTTTATTTATTTTAATTTTTTTGCTTTACAGGTATGCAGTGATAGCATTTGGCTGTGCCAGCTGTCCAAAAATTACTTGTGGCCGTGAAGGGTGTGGTACAGAGTTCTGCTACCACTGTAAACAGATCTGGCATCCTAATCAGACCTGTGACGCTGCTCGTCAGCAGAGGGCACAGAGCCTACGCCTGAGGACAATCCGTTCTTCATCTCTCAGTTACAGCCAGGAGTCTGGCACAGCAGGTATAGATGTGCTTTTCCCTCTTTGTGCCAGACATGTCAGCCTGTGTACATCATCAATGAGTAAATATCTCACATTCTACATACCTGCTTTTAAATAAAAATACCAGTGTTTATTTGCAAAGATAGTCAGTTAGATCAGACCTCATGATGTACAGTTAGCTAATAAATTCAATAATAAAAACACCTTGGTTAACTTTGTTATATACAGGCTAGATTAGTAGAAAGGTTCCAATCCCAGCTCAACCCATCTACAATAGCAATGTTTGAAATGTAATCTTAGTGTCTTTTTTCACATCTTGTATTGCAGATAATTCCATCTTTTAAATGCCTGCTGCAGTATTGCTGTCTGTTAATAATGTGATTTGTCTTCCTTTCCAGCTGATGATATTAAGCCTTGTCCAAGATGTGCTGCTTATATAATCAAGATGAATGATGGAAGCTGCAATCATATGACATGCGCAGTGTGTGGCTGTGAGTTCTGCTGGCTCTGTATGAAAGAGATCTCTGACTTGCACTATTTAAGGTAATTGAACATCATGTGAGAATGCAGTGTCGCATGTAAACTTTAATTCTCCCACTTTTTTCTCAACATTTGGGCAATTGTATTCAATTTGTTCTTCCAAAAACCAATTTCTGGCCTATTTTCTATTGCACCTTGGTTTCTGATCTCATTAGGTTTTAGAAATGAGTAGATATGCAGTCAGTACTTTTGCTAGGTACCCTGACCGTACAGTAGTGAGCACCACCTGTGTGCTCCACCAGCGCTCTGTCAGTGTTTGGGGTGGTGGTGGTGTGCTTATGGAGGTGCCTCCCTTCGAATTGAACATTGAACTGAGACCCTGTGTTTTGGACAATAAATATCACCACGCACTTTTGCTGCCAATTGATCAGTGATGTCGGTGTTAACCAGTGTCCTGGCTAAATTCAGAATTCCACACTGCACTGACAATTAACAGGGCACTCATGAAAAAAAGATACTGCGTAATATTCAATTACTCCTGTACCAGACATGTATGTGCTGCTTTGTTAACCTTAAAAGTAGTTGTATTTGGTGCATGCGGAGTAATGAATAACTCCTAAATCTCATCTCCATCAGCCCTTCAGGATGTACATTTTGGGGCAAGAAGCCTTGGAGTAGGAAGAAGAAGATTCTGTGGCAACTGGGTACTCTGGTGGGGGCCCCTGTTGGGATTGCATTGATCGCAGGGATAGCTGTTCCAGCCATGATCATCGGCATCCCTGTGTACGTGGGAAGAAAGGTAGGCATTGTTTATAAAAGTGGCAACAATTCTGTTCCATTTATAAATCTTTGATGTAATGGCAGATTGAACAGCTGCCAATAAAGTGTGTTCAACAGTGACAAACCCAAATGTAACAGGCGGTCTGCTTGACAAAACTTTCATAAGTCTTTTTATGTGATCTGTGTCTGGTGACTATTTGTGAAACTAGCTCCTTTTACTGAGATGATTTTAAATGCACTGTTTTATATACTCATAGTTTTAAATTAAAATAAGGCTAGAAACGGGATATAAAAGTTGTTTGCTATATAAATGAATACAGTAGTTCGTCTCATCCGACTGCAGTGGGACCAGAGTAAAGGCGGATATATAAAAAGGCGGATAAATTTAATAATAGTTGAAAATCAACTACTGCTACATGCCCCCTGGACCCCTGGCCCACTAACCTTGTCTGTCTCTGTGCCTCTGATCTTGCTTCCTCCATTATCCACACTCTCAACCTGTCCCTGGACTCTGGCTAGGTTCCTGCTGCCCTGCTGGATTGTGAATGATCTCCTGCTCAATGCTGATGCTGGTGCTCCCTCTGTGCTTGTCCTCCTTGAGCTAACTGCCGCTTTTGACACCATAGATCATGGCATTCTTCTTGACCGCTTTCAGAAGTATGCTGGGATATCTGGAATCTGTCTCTCTTGAATGTCCTCTTAATTATCTGGACTCATGCAGTCTGTTTTCTATGCTGGACATAGTGGTGTTGCAAACCCGGTCACTTGTGGTGTCCCCCCCCCCCCCCCCCTTCTCTTCATTATCTACATGCTTCCCTTGGGTCACCTCATCCGCCAACACATGCTCATGTTTCACTCCTATGCTGACGACACCCAGCTCTACTTAAAACTCGACCCTGGAAGCCCCTCTGACAAGGTCCGGCTCTCGGCTTGCATTTCAGACATCGAGGCCTGGATGTCTGCCAGTTTTTTTTCAGCTGAACACTAGCACATCTGCACTCCTTCTAGTAGGATCTAAAACTCAACTTAAGAATCTAAATATATCTGCCCTGAACCTCAGAAACTGTCTGCTGCTGCCTTCCCCCACAGTACGAAGCCTTGGTGCACTTATTGACAGCAACCTCTGCTTTGATGCCCACATCTCCTCCGTGGTCAAATCTTCCTTCTACCATCTTCTCCAAATTCCGTCCCTATCTTTCCCTCCCGGATGCGGAGATACTTTGTCATGCATTTGTCTCTTCTCGACTACTGCAACTCTCTATATGGCGGTCTCCCGGCGCGCACCATAATCTGACTGCAGCTAGTTCAGAATGCCGCTGCCAGGATCCTTACCAGATGTAAAAAACGTGATCAAATCACCCCCCGTCTTGCCCAGCTGCACTGGCCATCTGTAAAGTTCAGGATTATTTTCAAAGCTCTCCTGCTCACCCACAATGCCCTTCATCACACAGGTCCAGAGTACCTCCACAACCTGTTGACCCACTATGTCCCTGCCCGCAAGCTGAGGTCCTCTGACTCTGGCCTGCTTGTTATCCCCAAGCAAAAATGCACCACACTTGGAGAACGCTCGTTTAGCTTCCTGGCTCCGACTCTTTGGAACTCTCTTCCAGCTTTAGTGCATGATGCTCCCACCATTGACCCACATGTTCTCTCTTGCTTTCCACGCTCTTTAAGCCTGATATTTTTTTTGTTTATTTAGCAGACGCCTTTATCCAAGGCGACTTACAGAGACTAGGGTGTGTGAACTATGCATCAGCTGCAGAGTCACTTACAATTATGTCTCACCCGAAAGACGGAGCACAAGGAGGTTAAGTGACTTGCTCAGGGTCACACAATGAGTCAGTGACCGAGGTGGGATTTGAACCAGGGACCTCTTGGTAACAAGCCCTTTTCTTTAACCACTGGACCACACAACCTCCTATCTGCAATTAGCTGCTGTGTTGCTGCTACGATTTCATGTATTATGCTACTGTCATGTTTTATGCACTCCACTGTTTTATGTAGTATTGTTTTTTTTTTGTTTTTTTTTAACTGTATCCTGTATTATGCATTTCTCTGTATTTTGAAGTATTATGGATTTTCTTGTTACCGCATCTTGTAAAGCTCTTTGGTGGTCCACTATGAAAGGCGCTATATAAAATAGATTGATTGATGTACTGTATATTGCAGTGTGACTAACACCTACATGTATTGTTTTGGCTGGAAGGTTGTTGTGAAGTACTGTGTGTCCATAAATTTGGGCATTCAGAATTTGGGTATTAGCTTAAGCTGTTTTTCTTTGTTCAAGATTCACAACCGGTATGAAGGAAAGGATATTTCAAAACACAAGAGGAATCTGGCAATTGCTGGTGGCGTCACTTTGTCTGTAATAGTTTCTCCAGTGGTTGCGGCAGTAACTGTAGGTAAGCACTGAAACAAACTTTTAAACTAACTTCCTTGCAGCAAGAGCTCTGGTGATGGTTTGGAGTTTGTATTAATGAAGTAAAAAAAAAAAATAGTTGAACCTTTGTAGGAGTACAGTCTGGCTTTCCATCCCAATCATGGTGATTTTTGGTCTCTGTGCTTCCATAAGTCACAGAATAAAGTGGAGTGTGCCAGCCAGATGGAATCAAATCCCTGAAACTTCATTTATTTATGTATTTTTTTTTTTAATCCCTCTAAAAAAATGAGTGATAGCAATATTAAATGAAAAAAGGCAAGAGTATCAAAAAATGCTTTCTTTCTTAGTTAATTGTTTTGTTGCACATGTTCATTTTCAGTGATTTGACATTGCAGGAATTGGAGTACCCATCATGCTGGCCTATGTCTATGGAGTTGTTCCCATTTCCCTGTGCCGCAGTGGAGGCTGCGGGGTTTCAGCAGGCAACGGGAAAGGAGTGCGGATCGAATTCGATGACGAAAATGACGTCCATGTGGGAGGTGGAAATGCTGCCACTGGTGAGGCTCATTCCACTGAAGGAATAGGATCCATCCATAACCCTGTGTTTTCAAGGATGAACCCAAGTTCATTTTTGACAAGGAAATCACTCCATGCCGAGCTTAGAAAACAAATTAAAGACATTTTAGGGATGCACGGTACAGATAATTGCATGGAGTGATGTGTCTAGGTAACAGGAAGGCTGAAAGAACATTCTTGAAGAGGAGCCACAGTCTGCTGCCCTTGCTTTGGTTGGGTATATATCAGAAGCTGGTTTATTATCAACTAGATACAAGAAGAGTGCTCCTTCCAGCTGGATTGAATTTAACAAAACTTTTAGCTGCTGCTGTTACCTGCAGATACAGCCTTAATTGAAATTAAGTTTTTGTTTCACTTATAAACAAGCTATATAACTGTTGAAGCAGTTTAGTCGATTTTTCTGATATTATTATTATTTTTTTAAATTAATTTATTTTATTATTTTGATTTCAGATGCTACGTCTGTAGCAGAAGCCCATAACAACCCCAGTATTGGCGAAGGCAGTGTTGGAGGGATGACTGGGAGCCTGAGTGCCAGCGGCAGCCACTTGGACCGCATTGGAGCAATACGGGATAACCTGAGTGAAACTGCCAGCACTATGGCACTGGCTGGGGCCAGCATCACAGGCAGCCTTTCTGGAAGTGCCATGGTCAACTGCTTTAACAGGTATGGTTAGGCATTTTTTAATAGGACCATAAATGGTTCTGTGTTATAAAGGTCAACGTTTGAGCAAGATGACATTTTCACCACTGTCATCTTGCTCGACAGTTTAATCTTGTTTGCATTTTTTTTTTAACCTGTTCCAAATTGATGTTGCTCATATAATTTGATGGCAGAGTTTATTTGCTTGTTTTTTTTTCAGGCTGGAGGTGCAGGCGGATATACAGAAAGAACGCTACAGTCTGAGTGGTGAATCAGGCACAGTTAGTCTGGGGACAATCAGTGACAATGCAAGTACCAAGGCAATGGCTGGATCCATTCTCAACTCCTACAATCCTGTGGACAGGTAAGAGAAGATTCAAAAGATGAATGAGTGCATGATAAACTCTTATGAGATGTGGTGGTGAAAAAAGTATGCAGTATGTTTAATGCATTAAAAAAAAAAAAAAAAAGTGTTAACACTGACCAGTTAAAGAGACAAATATACTGTACGATCATAGTTTTGTTCCAAAACTTCAAAAATGCTTTATGCACACCATATAAAAAACTATTGTTGCTCATGTAGGAAAGATCTCAAATATTGCTGAAATATTTCAGTTTTTAAAAAATAAAATAAAAAAAAGAATAATTTTTTAATGAACATTTCAGAGATGGAAACAGTATGGAAGTGCAAGTGGACATTGAATCAAAGCCTGTCAAATTCCGACACCACAGTGGGAGCAGCAGTGTGGATGATGGCAGCAATTTGGGCCGTAGCAATGCTGTTTGCACCTCCTCTTGCCTGCTGGAAAATAAGTGCAGTGCCACCAAGTGGTCAAACGATACAACTGCGGTGAAGAAATGCAAAGGCAAGCTACGAAAAAAGGGCAGTACAAAGATAAATGAGACCAGAGAAGAAATGGATGCTCAGCTTCTCGAACAGCAGAGCACCAACTCGAGTGAATTTGACACTCCTTCCCTGAGCGACAGCATTCCCTCCGTAGCAGATTCACACTCCAGCCACTTCTCAGAGTTCAGCTGCTCTGATATGGAGAGTATGAAAACTTCCTGTAGCCACGGTTCCAGTGAGTACCACACCCGCTTTGCCACAGTCGGTCCCCTTCCTGAGGTGGAGAATGATCGTTTGGAAAACTGCCCCATTCCTGTATCCACTGCGCCAGTACAGAGTTCAGAGGTCACACAGTTAGGCTATATAGCGGAGGAGAACATCAGCATTGGGAACTCAACCGATGTGAACTTTGAATCAGGGGAATCTTTAAAGGAAACCAATAACAACCATCACCAGCCACCTGGTGCAGTGAAGAACACATGTATTCAGACTGAAATATAATACCTTAAGTGCTGCAAGTACTGTTCTATTTGAACTTGTCATTCACTTTCCCAGCAAACAAGAGGTTATTCACATGATGACAGGTCATTTCTGAAAGTTAGATTCAATCTAAATGTCTAGGTAACAGGGTAGCATACTATATTGATCAAGGTTCTAATGGCAAATTTCTAATGACAGCAAAAGTGATGCAGGATTGAAAAAATAGTTAAGATGTGTACTGTTTTTTTCAAACAGCATTAAAACATTACATCCCATTGCCACTGCAAGAATAGTAAAGTAACCACTGTCACTCTGGGGAGTGACCAACCTGGTTACCTGTCCCCCTTTTCTCTTCTTGTTTAATTTTTAGTTGTAGACCTTAATGTGGTTTAGCATTCTGTTTTGTGGTTTGATAAGACAACCACTGTGCCACTTTATATATGTCCAGTCAAACTCATGCAGAAGCCCAAATAGGTCTAGGTTGATAGGGAACAGGCAGTTTGTAAGGAGTCTGGATTCAAATCCCATATTTATGAAACTGGTTAAAAGGTGTCATTTTTTTGTAAAGAGTGTGTACTACAAGTTGTAACTCACTTGTAGTAGGTTGCTGGACCCTTTTAATTGTAACGAAACTGTATACTATTAATTGATTCGATGGCCTTTTTTTTTTTTTTTTTCAGCAGACCTCGCATATTTTAAGATTGACTTTTTCTCTTTGTCAACTCATGGTGCCTTTTGAAAACCTTTTTTTTCTTTTTTTTCCTATTCATGTCTTCAAAAGTTAAATGTTTAGCAATGTCTTTCTAGCCATGGTAAGAAAGAGATGCTATAGTTAGTTATGTACTGTGGTAGACCTAATGTATACATTTACTTTTAATTGCCTACCAAAGACAGCGCTCAGGCTTTAGATGACCCTTTTAACATAACGCTTGCTGTAAAAAGTCTATTTTATAACACTTGCCCAGCTGTGGGATATTGTAGACTAAAAGCACAGTGCAGTGGCTGCACAAACCTTACTTGGGGATCACATGAGAATGAGAAATAAATATTCAGATGGCTGTTTTGTAAATGCTTAATGATACTAACCCAAATAATACAAGCCAGGCACCTGCACTGTTAATTTCACTACATTAATGTATTGTATTGTATTGCATTGCAAAATCATGTTGGGGGTACACTTTTTTTTTATTTTTATTAAAACATTTAATTTAGTGTGCCCAATTATTTTACCCCCAACTTTTTTCCCTCCCCAATTTGTAATGTCCAATTATTTTTTTCTCCTCACCGCAGCAAATCCTCACACAGCTCAGGAGATCCGAGGATTCAGTGGGCATCCTCTGATCCCACGACTAAGCCAGCTTCCTCTCTTTCACCCAGGAATTTGAGAGTGGATGTCAGTGAGCTATTGGCCTTTGGAGAACAAAGGCCATCCTTGCAGGTGTCCGCTCTAAGCTCACTGGGTGCCTGACCAGCAGGGTTCACTGTAGGGCCATTGAGAAGCAATCCATGTTGTTTTTTCCTCCCTAACCCACATGAGCGCCAGAGGCAGTGCGACACTCCCTTTGGAATCCCCAGCAAAGAAAACTTAGCACAGCCAGGACGCGAACCTGATATTGGGAATACATGTGAATGCCAAAACTGGATTTGTTTCCTGTTTGCCATTAACAGGAACGTTGGTGCTGCTGAAAGTTAGTTCTGGACTGATAAAAATGCCACAAGCTGCAGACTTTGCGTCTCTCCCATTTCTTTACTATGCTTTGAACACCAGTGCCAGGTTATATTTCAGGTTTGTTGCAGAAAGGCTTAAGGTATTTGTAAATTTGTTTGCTAACATTGCTTTACAATATGTGTATTAAAATGCATAAACATCTAAAGATGGCCACTTTCTATTGTGTTGCTTTTTTATTGAATGGGTTTATTGATGTGAAAGGAACATCACCAATTGAATGTGCTCATTTTGTGTGTCATGATCTACGACAACAGTTTGTAATGATGCAGGTTTAACAGAAATAATATTCTGAAGGTATTTGTCTTTATGTTCTCTCTTAATTGAAACCCATATGAATATGGGTAGTGGTACATGAACAAGAAACTTAAGTCCTCAAACATGCTCATGTCAAGACTGACTGCAAAGTGAAAGTTGTAAGCCTGCATACTTTTTTTTGTTTTTACAGTGAAGTTTTTTTGAAAAATACACAAAACATGAATTTGAACAAATAAAGATCATTAAATCAAACATGCTGTATTTAATCATAATTCTGCATTGGTCACCACTTATAACAATAAAAAGTGCAACAGGCAGACAACCTGCATATACCCACCCCCCCCATCTGGACCAAGTTTCAATACAATAGGTTCTCTAGCTGTGAAAAACTCAGACGTTCATATGATAATCTCCGCTCTCCACCAGTGGGGGATAATACTAAATGTGTTTATATATTGTTTATTATTGGGGGTTTTTGTAACCAAGTAAGCAACTTCTCACCTGCAGGGATATCGTGGTGACAGATGCACATCATTCTTAATTTTGCACACAGCTGATGAATTCCTAATCCAATTTTGATGAAACTTGCTCACGACCACCTCTTGCACAAGTTACTGAGTGTATCATAATCCAGGGAATTCCATTTTTACATATTTCTACACAAGAACCGCTTACAAGGTCATGATGAAACTTGGAAAGGACATTCTTCCACAATTACGTATGGAATTTCCTCCATCTTCTAAAAACCTTTCCATATCCAGATGTTTTAAACCACAGTAAAAATTGAGCATTTTTGTTGCAAGCATTCATAAAAAATTCTATTTAACATACACTACACAGAATGTATCCTGCAATTCATGTCAGACTATATATAGTAGCTCTACATTTGAATTGCATATAGTGATCTAAACTTTAGTTTCTATGAGTTAATTGGTGTAACATGGACAAATATGTGAATGCTGAGCCTTAATCCTAGGTACATTTCCCTCTCCTCAGCCAGTGTGATGTCTGATTTTATATATTGTCTTAATCCCAGCCCTATGCTTTAACGGGTTTGGCCGGCACAACGATTACATTTACAACAAACCTATTGGATTTATGATGCCAACCAAAAAGCAAGGGAAACATACAGGCTTATTTTGGCCTACTAGTTAATATTGCTCCAGTTTCCATATAGTAATACATCCATAACCTAATCAGAAAGGACAACAATTGAAGTTTATTTAGTAATCTAAAGTTTACTGACTTGACAATCCATATTTTATATTTATCGTCAACATCCAAACTCATCTGAGTTTTTCAGAATTGTTTTAAGCCATCATGTGGGTTTGGGAATTTGTGAGAAATGTCTGAGAAACCCTTTTGTATGACTGACACAATGTGGGCACAGCAGCCCACAATTTGGGCTTGTGTGTGAAACTGAGGATTCTTAAGCAACTTCATAAATTCCTAATTAAGTTAATCTGGTTATGACTTAACACATGTAAAAAGGACATTTGCTGTGACTTCCACAATTTTTCTTTTGGCGATGGAGTGTAAAAAATATGAGCAAAAGCTGTATGAAACACAGGAAAGGAAAGGTACATACTGCATAAATCGATGGTATGGTTTTTCAAATTTTAGGTAGAAATTGGCTGTCATGTGTTCCGATCCTCTTCTAATTATTAAAAAAAGAAGGGAATGAAGTATTAAATTTTGTGGACATATAGATATCTTACTGAATTAAACTGAAAATCCAGATGAGACATTTTTTCTTGTTTTAATGCATTTAAGTTAGTATGACTGACAAACATTAGTAATAAGTTTAACTTACACTTTTTCATAAAGATAGTGTAGCAACGTGAATGTCTGGGTTTTGGAAAAGTTGTACGGTTAAGACTCTTATCAAAAGATGATTTAAGGAAGAAAAAATAAATAAAAAATACTGTTTAAAACATGCAGTTTATTGCTCCAGGGTAATTGCTGCATCAAGCTCATCTCCCTGAATTTAGTACATTCACTAGATTTTCATTCCAAGTAGAAAAAAAAAATGTGAAATACAGTCACCTGCATTACAGATATTTAATAAAACATTTTATTATTTTATTCATCCACTTGATAAAATAAATAGCATTTTGCAACTGAGAAGAAACCTGAGTGGAAGACCTAAATAAATATACAATGTCAAGTTTCAAAGCAGAAATATCTCCAATATATTTTGAATACATGTTCCATCAAAAGCTTTAATACAGTGTAAATTCATCACACATATACACTGCTTTGTGGTTAATTCTGCTGATTTGGCAGAATTTCTCTGTACAATCATCTTAATGCAGTATTATGTATTTGAGATAAAAATAGACAGTCTAGAGACCATTTATTATTGCATTCTGGTTTTGTTTAAAGAGCTTAAAAAAACAAGCAGATTTGATTACCCTTAAAAATATGAGATGTTGCACCTAACTTTGACAGCTAGCTCCAGACTTCCAATTAATGATTAAAACATTCCAAAAACACACACTTTACCAGCCCTTTGTGTTTTTATCACAGAAAAGGTGATCTGATATATATAGAAAGCAATCAGGTACTTAATGGTCAGGACAAGCTGTAAACTGAAGCAAAAATGACCCAGACCTATACAAAGTCCCACTAAAACAAGAAAGTACATAAGTTATAATGTAAAAATCTCCAAATGGAAAAATAATATGTGCATCCCCAAATTAAATAAGACCCCTTTCTATATAAAGGAATTATATATTTTCTTTTAACATGAAACATGTAACAGTATATGTGTCATACTGTTTGCATAGATCCAAGTCTAATTAATGCATGCATATTAAAATAAATAATGTTTTGCAAGATTCTGGACGTCATCTGATGTGAATTGTGCACTTTCCACTTTTGAGAGATGATCAAACAGCTGCTTTACTTGTTCCCTTTCAGTTTTGCCCAATTGCAATGACACCATCTACAAATAAAAAGTGTATCAGTTATGTTTAGAAATGTATACATAGTTAACATGCATTTGAAAATGTAGAGATTAGGTAGAGATTTCAATCCAGTAAGATTTCAACTTCTACAAGTAGAGATTCCAATTAGAGCCTTGATTAGTACAAAACTCCAGAGGTGATCTCAACTGGCAATTTCAAACCCTACCTGTAGAGAGGAGTAAAGAGTTTGTACTAGTACAAACTTAAATCATGTCAAGAATTATGGCTCTATTGAAAAAAGTAAAACAAAAAAATGCTTACCTTAAACCTTTCTGCTTCATGCAGATAGACTAGATGACGGTACACCAGTTTAGGGTCCTTTTGAAGGAGATGGCTGTCCAGTGCCTGAATGATTATGGTAAAGTTGTCTACCTCTAATTTATTGCTCATCAGTGATGGTAGGTTCTCTGGTTCCACGCTGCAGAGAAGTTTTGCACAAGCGGCAACGTCCTCCTTAGATTTCACTGCATTTAAGGCTTGTCCAAACTCATAAGCATCTGTGAGCTGTAAAGGGAACATGTTTTCAGAACCACAGTGGTTAATTTCATTATCTCCTTCTGTGCCAACATGATGGTTGAACTCTTTTCCATCATTTCTGTCTCGTGCATTTTCTGTTTCCTCTTCATCACTGTCACTGACCTTCAAAGTAAGGAAAGGGTGTAATTTAGTCTACACCAGGGCAAGAACAAATTATGACCACCCACCTTTTTTTTTTTTTTTTTACTTGACAAACTGAAAAATAAATGCATTATTAAAAGATGTCCCACTTCTGCACACGCAGCACATTATAAAACTGTCCCATATTAAAAGCATAGCAAAGTGCAATAAAGCATGGAAAGCAAGGTTACAAACGAGAGGAGGCCATTCGGCCCACCTTGCTTGTTTGGTTGTTAGTAGCTTATTGATCCCAGAATCTCATCAAGCAGCTTCTTGAAGGATCCCAGGGTGTCAGCTTCAACAACATTACTTGGGAGTTGGTTCCAGACTCACACAATTCTCTGTGTAAAAAAGTGGCTCCTATTTGGTAAAAGGAAAGCACTGTAAAAGAATAGTGCGGTATGGCAAAGCATATTACTGTATTAATAAACATGGCAAACTATGGTAAATGCAGAGTATAACCATGGGAAAAGCATTGTAAAACAGCAAAAATATAGTGCAAAAATACAGTGGTAAACTTTCATAACCCAAGTAAACATGATTTAAAAATGCTTTATCACATTTTCTGCGCTTACATTTTATTGAAGTGTCTGCTTCATGACAATAATCTCCATTGCTGGATGGAGCTGGAACATTTTTCTCCTCTCACCAGAAAACGCCTCAAAGTGAATTAAAGTTTGCTTTACTGGGTTCTTCAATGTAATCGCACCAGAGTTCGTTTGCTTTCACAATCCAATTTTTGCAAGTGAACCTGATCGTCAGGATATGTACTCGTGACCACAACGTATATACTGTATATAATAAACATGGAAGATTGCTTCTGTGTCAGGCTCGCTGTACTAGCTATGTTTATTCACCATCTGCTATTGGTAGAATGGCAGCACGAAAATCGGGTTAGAAATACACCAATGTTTTCATGCTAAATTATGTGCAAGGAGGAGACATTCTTAAAGGTGACATATGAGGAGGAATACTTTATCTTTGAATTTCTGTTGGCTGTTGCATTGCCACTGACATCAGTCCGACATGGGTAAATTGTTAGCAGTCTCTACTAATTCCTGTTTCAATCAGGCTTTCTGGTCTCAATAGGATCAAACTGTAATGATACATTACCGCTTGGCAAATAACATTTTGTCAATGAGGAGCCGTTTCAGACTGGTCTCCGTGTTGCATGGTCAGGAAGAAACAAACTGATCTCTTACCCAGAGATCATTGATGTAATCCTTTTCGACGCCAAAGCCCATGTCACTTCCTCCATAAAAGCCCACGTCATAATCGTTGTCCAAATTTTTGTTTTACCCCTATATTAACCATACTTTACCCCGTGGGTTTTGATGGATCCTGAAGATGGTTTCCTTCCAAGACTGCAACAGAACTTGATGCAGGACGAGATCCAGTTTAAATTTGTCTGTTTTGAGACAGTTTTGCCCTAGTGTTGTGATCCCTCTGAGATCACAGTCACGAGAAATGCAGTAGACATTTTTCTTACCTGTAGCCAGGGTCCAAGCTGTGGTAACCTAAATTGTTGAATACAGAGCAGATCGCTGCTCCACTGTAGTTGCAGGGCACCACTTCTGCTGGATTTCAGAAATCCAAAACCTCGGCCCAGTGAGGAGCTAAGAACAAGACTGGCTTCCTCTCAATTTACTATCCAAATATTGTTGGCCTGTTGTCAGGGACGAATATGCCAGTCGACAAAGAAATGGATTGGATTGTGTGCATGGCTGCTTCCCGCTGAAAACTGGAGCAATTAAAATGGTACTAGTGTTCTTCTGTTGTGCGAAAAAAAGGGCTATTCTTGTAAACTAGTAGATGAATACGCCCTGTAGCACATCTGGTGGATCTGTTACTCGTCGGGTACCCTCTGTGCAGAGTAGATCCGGGATGCTATTGGTAAGTCCAGCAAGTAGGCTGTGTTGATTGAAGTATGCCCTTGTCGGGATGATTTTAGTGAAGGTGTGTGTTCTATCTCCCAAAGGCTTAATGCTGAGGGAAACTGGGAAGATAGTTAAAAGAATAAAAGGAGACCCCCGTATGCATGTCACCTGTAGTTTTGCTTCTTTTACCAAGGAGATTACTGCTGCAATAACTGTGCTGTTGGCCTGGCCCCTATCTAGAAAAGACTTGATAGCTGATGGTTTGTGACCATTCTCTCGTGTGAAATACACTCTAAGATACACTCTTCCTGCAATTGTATATAATTGGGTTCCCAGAAATGCCAAGAGAGGTGATATTTCCCTGTAGTCCAATAAGCCTCTGTCCTGGAAAAAAAAGGTTACTGTGCTCCAGGGTGTACTTTTTTTTGAGAGAGAGAGATATTGCTCTCAAAAGATGTCTAATGATGTATGCCTATACCTTGTGAATGTTACTTCATCTATACTTGGTGAATACTTTAGCTATAGAGATCCCCAAGAAAAAAAACAAAAAACATTGAGCTGGTATTAGCAGGTCCTGATGGAGAACAGAGTTCTTACTGCAGTCCTTATGTACGTAGAGATAGAAGTGGCTCTCCTATAGATCTATTGGAAACTCCCAGTCTCCTGGGAGGACTGTCTTGATGATGGTGGCGGCGGAGGTGCCTTCCTGAATTTTCCCCAAACAAATGTAGCGTTCAGACCCCAACTTTTTTTTTTTTTTTATTACAACAGATACCTGGAATGGTCCCCTTCTGAAAGAATGAGAGCATGGATTTAATCTTTTGTAAAACTCTCTAGCATAACCAGTTCTCAGTGTGTGGATATATATGTTGCTGGTGTTAAACTGTTCTCAATGTTGTTGGCTATTTATTCTGTGGGGTAGCCAGGTCAATTTACGTTCCAGGATCGTAGGGAGTGAATGTATATTTTGCCCACTTGCCAGAAAATGGGGTAAAGGTAGGAATATCAAGACTTAAAACTTGCCACTTTCCTTATTATGGCCATAGAAAGATCAGCATCCCTGGCCCCGCTGGAAGTGGGCTTACCTTTCCAAAGGGTACTGGAATCTCTGATATCTGAAAGGCAACTGCTTGTTAAGAATCCCCCACTGAGGAATGTGCCTCTCACAGCTGTTGAGCAGGATAGATTGCCTGTCTCACCTCCTTCATATGGAACAGGGGATCCTTCAGACCACTGCCAAGAGGGAATCCCTTTGAGAGGGGCAAATTCCAGCAGTTTGATTTGTGCATCTGCTGTTAGTGTGAATGTCTTCATCTGATAACATCTCCTACCGTGATGACCTTCGTCAAAGCCGTGACGTTAGTGTCAAATGCATAGCATGTAGCCTCTAGGTAAAATACTAGTATATACAATATAAAATGGCTAGTATATACTAGTTGGTGCAGATGTCTGCCTGACTGCAGACATCCTTCCCCCCCAAGCTTGTGTTGATATTAGGCGACCTACCTTATAGTTATTAACATACCTGTTGCATGTGGAGATGGTGTAATCCTTCTCCAGATAGGTGTCAATCCACCCTCAGGTGGTGTAGCCAGAAAGAGCTTCAGTTTTGGCTGTTAACAAGTAGAATGTACCCCTTAAGATCTTAAGGAAAACATCCTCATTAGATCTGAAGTTGAGAGGATGAAATCCCCCTTAAAACAGAATCAGTATACCCGTATGCAATTATTCACCAATAATTATTATTATTTCATCTGGCAGATGCCTTATACAAAGTAACTACAGGAGTTACAGGGTAGGTTTGGCTATTGAAGTTAAGAGAGGATGAAATCCCCCAGGATAAGCATCGGTACATATACGGCCTCGTCAGGGCAGGAGTCAGTGATGTCATCCAGACTGGCTGCTGCAGCCAGAGAGTACAGCTGATCGCTTGTTATTGTGTTTGTTGCGGTACCATCGTCGCCAAGAGAAGCATACTAAAACCACTCTCGCAGGGAAAAATGGTGGCGGACTTGTCAGAGCACTGGAATAGCCAGTACAAAAACTAGTTTGCCATCTTGTCTTGTGCAGTTCTGATCCCAGCATCTTGTGTTTAAGGAGGATGACTGGCTTTGTCGGGTCGTAGCTAGAACATCGGAGCCTTTGTCTTCTGTGCTGGCGATCTCGATATCTAACACACTTAAACATAGATGCCTGCTACAAATGAGCAGGATACCACACATAAACATAAAAGAAGCATAACTAACTGAAAGCTAGAAGGGCACACACACACACACACACACACACACATATATATATTATATATATATATATATATATATAATGTGTACAGTGGTTTGCAGAAGTATTCACCAATAATGTCACATTTTGTTCAATTACAAATAATGTATGCACAGTTTTTCAAACAAACTTATTTTTATTTATGAGAAGGAGGTTAAATGTCAGCAAAACTTGCAAAGAATATGTACAAAATTAAATTTACTGGTTGCATAAGTATTCAGCCCCTTAAGTTAGTACTTGGTAGAAGCACCTTTTGCAGCAAATACTGCTATGAGTCTTTTTGGATAGGTCTCTACTACCTTTGCACAGTAGGATGGTGACATTTTTGCCCATTCTTCACGGGAAAAATGCTCCAGTTCTGATAAGTTTGTTGGGGATCGTTGATGGACTGCAATCTTCAAGTCTCGCCATAAATTTTCAATTGGATTCAAGTCAGGACTTTGACTGGGCCACTCAAGAACATTAATTCTCTTCTTGTTCAACCATTCCAGTGTGGCTTTGGCTTTGTGCTTCAGGTCATTGTCCTGCTGAAATGTGAATTCCCTCCCCAGTTTCAGAGTCTTGGCTGACTCAAACAGGTTTTCCTCAAGGATTCGCCTGTACTTTGCACCATCCATTCTCCTCTCTGTCCTGACAAGCTTCCCAATCCCTGCTGAAGAGAAGCATCCCCATAACATGATGCTGCCACCACCATGCTTGACATTTGGGATGGTGTTGACTGGGTGATGTGCACTGTTGGGCTTGTGCCAGACATATCACTTGGGGCAGCAGTGTGGAGTAGTGGTTAGGGCTTTGGACTCTTGACCAGAGGGTCATGGGTTCAATCCTAGGTGGGGGACACTGCAGCTGTATCCTTGAGCAAGGTACTTCACCTAGATTTTCCAGTAAAAACCCAAGTGTATAAATGGGTAATTGTATGTACAAATAATGTGATATCTTGTAACAATTGTAAGTTGCCCTGGATAAGGGCGTCTGCTAAGAAATAAATAATAATTTAGACCGAAAAGTTCAATTTTTGTCTCATCTGACCACAAAACCTTTTTCCACATGTCTGCAGTATCATCTACATGCTTTTTCACAAACTCCATACATGCTTTAAGATTAGGCTTTTGGAATAATGGCTTCTTTCTTGCCACCTGTCCATACAGGCCAGCTTTGTTTAGGGACTGGCTTATTGTTGATGTGTGAACAGTGACTCCCATCTCAGACACAGAACTTTGCAGATCTCTCAAGGTCATTGTTGGCTTCAGAGTGACATCCAGAACCAGTTTGCTGCTTGCCCGGCTACTCAGTTTGGGAGGGCGACCTGATCTGGGTAGTATGATGCATCTTCCACTTCTTAATGATGGACTTCATCGTACCCTTCTCCTGCTCTGTGCCTCTCTACTACTTTATACCTGACTTGTTTTGAAAGCTCGTTGGTCTTCATGGTTGCGTTGTTGATCACTATGTGAGTTGCAGCTTGAAAGTCTTTATATACCTGAGGGAAATTATCTACAAGTTAAATCACTTTGAGTACACACAGGCTGAAACCATTTCACTAATTTTGTGACCTTTCAAACAAATCATTTGCACCTGAGCTGATTTAGGGCTGCAGTAGCAAAGGGGTTGAATCCTTATGCAACTGAGATTAATCTGTTTTTCTTTGTAAATCTTACTTATTTATATTCTATATGCATTTTTAACTTTATCAACGTGGAGTAGTTTGTGTAGATTCTACATGTAAAGTCTAATTTGAAAGCGACGTGGAGTACGCTCGGGTGCCAACAAAATGTGAAAACTGAGGGGTGAATACTTCTGCAAACCACTGTGCATATGTATGTATATATATATATATATATATATATATATATATATATATATATATATATATATATATATATATATATATAAAAACATTTTGATAAAACAATAAACGAAAATGAAAACGTAAACCCCTACACTTTCTCTGTACCCAAACAAATGCAGGAGAAATTTGGACAATGATTGGTTATGACATGGGCTTTTATGGAGGAAGTGACATGGGCTTTGGCGCCGAAAAGGATTACATCAATGATCTCTGGGTATGAGATCGGTTTCTTTCCTCCTGACCAAGCAACATGGAGACCAGGAGTTCACTCTGTGTGGAGTTCATCAGTCGAGGTAAGAAATAGTATTTTTTAAATGTATTACACCATTTTAAATGTTATGTTTTATTGTTCTCTGAGACTACACGTCTCTGATGTACATTGTATTAACTTATTATTGTGGTAACATGTGAATTTATTATAGATCTGTAACTTCAAACACACATATTAACATATTCAGTAAAACTAAAAGAAACTAAATAAAGTTTAACATACGTTTAGATAAAACTTAAGTATTACTGTTTTGGTTCCCTGGAAGCTCCTATGTGTATTTCCTGTTATATTCACGCATTACAATTTAATTTCTATGACAAGATGCAACAGAAACACAATGATTCTTGGTTGTTCTTTGGATGGGCTGGTGTGACAGTTCTTTCCCAGGGTCGGGAAGTCGGCCAATCTGGATGAAGGCGAGACTCTGTTGCAAGAACGCATTGACCTGGAAGGGAAACGACGTGGCAGCCGCAGATTGGAGAGGCGGTTGCACTCGTTTACCAAGGGGTCATATGTGACGGCATAAAAGGGGACGGAGAATCGCAATCTGTTCCTTCGCTTTGGTTTATGTAAATAAACTGAGAAAAACTGTGAGAGACCCCATTCCTAATCACCATGAGTGTTTTGTTTGTTTTGTCTTGTAATTGTCTTGTCTTGTCTTGCACGTTACCAGACAGCTAACACAGTTCCGGAGCTGTTGCCGAGGGCCAGCACTAAGCCGGAACGGTACTTCACCAACAGTTACTAAATAACCTGTATCACCCACCACAAACACTACTGCACACACCCAGGACTGGTGACTGTGTATGTATTATTGTGGGTCAGATATTGTTTTTATTAGTTGGGACTGCAATCCCATTATTGTTTACCCCGTGCAGTACACATTGTTGTGTATTGCTGGGGGATTATTGTTTAGGTCACCAGACCTGGAATAAAAATAAAGTTCACTGTTCCAAACTGGATTACAAGACTGTCTGTTTAATTACCGCACTGCATCACTCCTGCACCTGTTCCCACTCAGCCAATTTGTCACACGTGGTGTCAGCCCACAGGATCATGGACCGCAACACACTGGCAGAGCTGCTGGAGGCGCTGGACAGCAGACGGAAAGAGGGAGGAGCGCTACAATGCGCTCATTGAACAGGTAGGGCTGGCGTTTTCCACAGCACCAGCCCCTACAGGAACACCAGCAATGTCGGCACCGAAGGCTCGGGAGATGAAGATGTCGGCAGAGGATGACCCAGAGGCGTACCTGGTCGCGTCTGAGAGGCTGGCCACCACTGCGTCATGGCCGCGCGAGTTCTGGGCAAGCCAGCTGGGACCCTGCCTGATCAAGGAGGCTCAGGCGGCCTACCACGCTATGAGCGACCACAACGCCGCCAGTTAGACCTCGTCAAGCTGGCCATCCTCCATCGCCTCAACATTATGGCACAGACTCTACGGGTATGGTTCAGGGAGTACCAAAGATCCCCGGCGACACACCCCAGGGTGGTTGCGGAGCGGTTGTGTGACCACACGGTACACTGGCTGACTCCAGAGAAGAAAACCAACTTGCAAATGGGGGAAGCAGTGGTTGTGGGGCAATTCTACCATGTGGTTGGCGCTGATAACCAAGCCTGGATACGGTGCCACAACCCCCACACCCTGGAAGACACCGTGAAACTGGCCGAGGATTATGAGGACTCCCAAGTCTCCTCCCAGACCAGGATACTGTCGGTTCCCACCCTTCGGAGCAGCTGAGCCCCTCCTCTCTCTCCTCCGCCACCACCACCACCACCACCATCAGCCCCGGGACCCAGACCTCCGAGACCGCCTCCGAGGTGCTGCCCTTGCCCTGTTGCCATAACAGCAACGGGACAGATATTTAACCAATGCCCCCTCTGTCCCCCCAACTTGTTTTAGGTGCAACCAACAGAGACATCTGGCCAGGTCATGCCCTGCTGCCATGGAGTGTGACGTGGCCGTGTGTAAATTGGGCACCTGAGATAGGTAAGCGCAGGGAAAATGGTCGGGAGGGGCCTTGTATAATTGATGTGGTTTTAGGCAATGTGAAAACCCATGCATTAGTGGACACAGGATGTGAGCAAAGCTTGATTAGAACAGCTCTCTTGGGCGGTGTGTCGTGGTGGCCACGAGGTCAGGTGGCCATCTCCTGTATCCATGGAGACACGGTGGCATAAAATGTCGCCTGGTAGTAGAGGTGGCGGAAAGGTTGCCACATCCAGTTATTCTGGGCCGAGACCAAAATTCAAAGAATGAATGCAAATAATGGCACTCAGCCGCACACGTAAACGTGGCAGAAAAAAAGAAAAAGGAACAAATTGGTGATGTGTTTCCTTTTCAAGCCAAAATGTTTTCTCCTATTTTCCGTCCTGGAAAAACAAATAAAGAGAGAAGGACTGCAAAATGGGACGGAGCATCACTGAGACAAGGCTGGGGTCTGGTGGGAGAGCACTCGGATGGTAACAAACGCCAGTCAAAGGGAGTTGGAACGTAGTGTGACTGAGAGGGCGAGGTTACTGGGCCATACAGGGCAGATGCTACTCCAACCCCTCTCAATATACTGGACATGTGGTACTCAAACACAGACATAGTGTGGGGCCAACATAATGACCCGTCACTAGTGCACGCTTGGGGGCAGGTCCGGTCTATTGAAGGTAAGAATGTTGATGGCGCTTGGGCACTAGCATATCCACACTTCAATATCAAGGGGCAATTACTGTATAGGGTAAATCTAGCCGCGGGCACAGGACAGCCTGTAACACAATTATTGGTTCCCCCGTCTTGTCGGACCGAGGTCATGAGGCAACCCCTTTTGCGGGGCACCTCGGAGCTGACAAGACAAGGGAGCTGACATTGGCGCGATTCTTTTGGCTAGGTCTTCATACTGATGTGTCAAAATATGTAGCCACATGCCCAGACTGCCAGCGAGTAGCGCCAGGTCGAGTGCGCCCTGCCCCTTTGGTTCCACTGCCGATTATTTCCACTCTTTTTGAATGCATTGCAATGGACATAGTGGGCCCTTTGCTACCTTCTGACTCAGGGTATATGCATATATTAGTGGTGGTAGATTATGCAACGCGATAGCCGGTAGCAGTTCCATTGAGGTCACTAGTGCCGCTGCAATAGCCACAGAGTTGGTGCAGATTATGTCTGGAGTAGGGATCCCCAAGGAGATTTTGACTGATCATGGAACCAACTTTTTGTCTAACACGTTACAGCAGGTATATAAAATATAAATACGTCCCATCAGGACATTTGTTTATCATCCACAGACGGACGGTTTGGTGGAACGATTTAATCAGACCTTGAAGCAGATGCTGAGATGTTTTGTAACTCAAGAGCAAAAACATTGGGCATCGCTTCTTCCCTACCTCCTTTTTGCAGTGAGAGAGGAACAGTGGCGCACCTCACGGTTTGAGAACCCCTGGTTTATACTGATAGCAATATTCAGTTATATCTTTTTAGCAGTATGTAACTACAAAAACATAATCCTTCAATAACTAAAAATGATTGTCTTCTACCGAAACAAGATTAGTCTATAGTATTGAGTTTATTTCGCTCGTACAAAAGTCTGCAGTTTTCATTGGAAAAGAAAACATCTAAGGCAATATATGGGGCATTTTTGACATACTGTACTGCAATAAATTTGAACACAATTTTATTTCAGAAATGGACACAGTGCTTTCTTGCAAAGAAAAATGTGCTCACCATTGTCCACTAGGTGGCTCTGTGTTTTTTTTTTTTTTAATTTATTCTAAAACTGTAATTGTTTTCATGAAACAAGCTTACTGTGCAGCAAGGGAACAGATGTTTAGCACCATGGCCTGACAACCAAAAATACATCCGGTCATGTGACATGATAAAAATCAATGTTGCCTTAGTGTACTTTAAACAAATGGCTGGTTTCACAGACCCTGATTAGTACTAGTCCTGGACTACCCAATGTTAATTTAGGTAAGGTAAAACAAGATGAGTGCTAATCTGGGTCTGTGAAACCAGCCAATAATACTGTATTCTTAATTATACTGCCTCCTTTACAATCTGTTACAAAAACACAAATGATTTACATATTTATGTACACGTTCCTTGCCTTATTTGATCCACTATATGTTGCTCTCAGTTACTATATAAACAAACCAAGATCCCTGTAATGAGGTTGGAAGTATCAATTAATAAAACTGTTGTCAAGCCTGACGGCCATTGGTACAGTGACTAATAATAAAGTCCTCTACGAAAGACTAAGCTTAATTTCTATTCACTCATGAACCTCATTAAAAAGCATTCTACACTGTGATGAGTTGCAACTAATTTAAATGTGATGTGTGATAAGTAGGTGAAGTTGTGATAAGTGTGTTCCCCACTTTTTTTTTTTTTATCCTAGGATACAGCCAGACATTTATAAATGAGCTTGTTAAATGAATAATACATTGCTAATGGTACCCAGAGATAGATAGGCATAATAAAACTAGCTGTTTTCCTTTATCGTTGTTTGGATAAAGATTATACCTCTTGGATCTGGATGGTCTCCCTCTGCTTCTCCTGGCTATCGGGAGCAACACTCTGCTTGCTCAATAGTTCAGCTGCCTCCTGCAGTTCCTTCTCTGCCTCAGCAACCTTCGGGTCCAATCTTAGGACTTCTTTCAAGTCATCCATGCAGTAAGCATAGTTCTAGAATAAAAGATATCATGAAAAACTAATTATGATCCAAAGGTCCTGCATATACAGTATACATATTCACACTTAAATTGTGTCACATAAAAAAAAGAACAAAAAACTGTCAAAACATGCAGGGTAAAAACAATTAAAATAAGATAGAAATAATCATGTTTGCTGCTTCAACAATAAAATGGTTTTTGTTCTTTTGTATTTTCTGTTTTGGGAAGTTGGGTAAATAGGTTGCTGTACAGTTACTATTGAAACTGATGGTTACTTTTTGTATTTTACAGAACAGAAACATTTCTACTCTCCTAACGGAAGGGAACCTGGGCAGAGAGAGAAAAACGACACAGTATATGTGGTTTATGATATTTGTTGAATGCAATTTTAAAAGGGATTTATTACGTGTGGTTTCTTAAAGAAATCCCGATTTTAATGTGGACTTTGTGACATGAATTATATAAATAGTATAATATCAGAGGATAATTACCTGCAACCCTTTGTGAGCCATGGCTCTTCTATAAAATGCTTTCATATTGGAAGGTTCTAACTGCAGTGCAGAATCACAGTCCTGTTTGGCCTCTTCATATTGATTCAGTTTTAAGTTACATAGGGCTCTAAAAACAGAACAAACAGATCATAACCTTCCTCTCTTCTTTAGCCATTTTGGTGACAGTTTGTTCTTCTGTTTTTTGGTTTCTAAAATGATAACTTTAATGCTAATGATGACTCAGTACATACCAAGTCAGTTCTAGGCCTTAATTTCAACTGTACATCTAGGGTTAATTACACTGTTTTTGCCCCTAAAGCACTACGAACTAATGCACGCATGGTTGTGGCTGTAGGTCGAAATAATCAAGTTATAAGGTCGTTGTACGTCATGGCCGGAGCAGGGGAGAAGGGAAGGAAATGCAAGCCAGCTGACCACACGCATTTCTGTGTGTTCCGCTTTCACATTTTTTAAATGGTCAGTTTGAGAAATAAACTTTGTTCAACAGCTGGCCTTGCTTTAGTGCAAAGCTCAGGCTACATACTGTTTTACATAATGGTAACATTGCTCTTAAATTACTGTGGCGGATTCTTTGGCTGACGAGATACAGTGCCTATAGAAAGTCTACACCCCATTTCAAAATTTTCACCTTTTGTTGCCTTATAGCCTGGAATTAAAATGCATTAAAATATTTTTTTTTGTTTTCATTGATCTACACTTCCTACCCCACAACTTCCAAGTGAAAAAAATATTCTAGAAATTTGTAGAAAATTAATTAAAAATAAAAACTGAAATAGCTTGGTTGAATAAGTGTCCACCCCCCTTGTAATAGCAATACTAAATTAGCTCAGGTGTAACCAATCGCCTTCAAAATCACACACCAAGTTAAGTGGCCTCCACCGGTGTTAAATTGTAGTGATTCACATGATTTCAGGATAAATTCAGCAGTTCCTGTAGGTTTCCTCTGCTGGGTAGTGCATTTCAAAGCAAAGACTCAACCATGAGCACCAAAGCTTTCAAAAGAACTCCAGGACAAAGTTGAAAGGCACAGATCAGGGGATGGGTATAAAAAAATATCAAAGGCCTTGAATATCCCTTGGAGCACGGTCAAGACGATTATTAAGAAGTGGAAGGTGTATGGCACCACCAAGACCCTACCTAGATCAGACCGTCCCTCCAAACTGGATGACCGAGCAAGAAGGAGACTGATCAGAGAGGCTACCAAGAAGTCAATGGCAACTTTGTAAGAACTACAGACTTTTATGGCCAAGACTGGTCAAAGTGTGCATGTGACAACAATATCCCAAGCACTCCACAAATCTGGCCTGTATTTTACTCAAGAAAGACCACCTTGAATCCTGTTTGAAGTATACAAAAAAACACTCAGGAGATTCTGTAGCCATGTGGCAAAAAGTTTTGTGGGCTGACAAAACTAAAATTGAACTTTTTGGCCTAAATTCAAAGCGTTATGTTTGGCACAAACCCAACATAGCGCATCACCCAAAAAACACCATCCCTACTGTGAAGCATGGTGGTGGCAGCATCATGTTATGGGGATGTTTCTCATCGGCAGGGACTGGGGCACTTGTCAGGATAGAAGGGAAAATGAATGGAGCAAAGTACAGAGAAGTCCTTGAGGAAAACCTGCTGCCCTCTGCAAGAAAGCTGAAACTGGGATGGAAGTTCACCTTTCAGCATGACAACGACCCAAAGCACACAGCCAAAGCTACACTGGAGTGGCTAAGGAACAAAAAGGTAAATGTCCTTGAGTGGCCCAGTCCGAGCCCCGACCTAAATCCAATCGAAAATTTGTGGCATTACTTGAAGATTGCTGTCCATCAACGCTCCCCAAGGAACTTGACAGAGCTTGAACAAAATATTGGCACATCTAGGTGTGCAAAGTTGGTACAGACTTATCCCAACAGACTCACACCTGCAACACGTTAGTGTCAAAACGCGTTGTTTGTTTTACAACTATGTACTTTTTTAAAATCAATAAAGAGATTTTGATGAAGAATATAAATGAGCAGGAGAAGTATTTAAAGCTCTTTGAAGCAAAATGATGAATTTTGTTTGGTAAGCCATTTAAATATAGTTTGGCAGAAAGAAATTTGAATGCTTGCATTGCTGTAGAGACTCTACTTTAATTGTGTGTGTGTGTGTGTATATATATATTTATACCGATTATATATATCTCAGACCGAGGTCACATTCGTAAATACTGACACTTGCTTTCAAAGGGAGATGCAGAATTTCTGTGCCTAACCCCTGAAAAAGTCCAAATGTTTTTTTTGTTGTTGTTCTTGCATTTCTAACCATTTTAAATCGGAGCTCTGCATTATAATTTCTCTGTGCTTCAGTGGTACAAACAGATTGATACACGATGGTGCGATTGACAGAGCTTTGTGTTTTGAGGAATCATATTGTCATAAAGAACTGTCGCATACCAGTAAAGTACCAGGTTGAAAACCACTGGTCTAGCCGGTCAAGTCGAGTAGCTCCGCTACAACAGGTTGCGTGGAGACGTTTGATTTTATCAAAAAGGGATTCGAACCATTACAAATGTAATATATACTCACACATACTAACACAGTATAGAGATATTTGAACAGAAAGAAATTCTGAGGAACATAACTGTTGGTGCCTGTTAGTAACATACAATTTAAAGTACATGCATCAGTGAGAATGTCAAAGCTTTCAGGAAAATAGCAGACCATTTATTCATTCTATATATGACTGAAAGTACTGCTCAAGTTACAAATAGTCCCTGTTCATTCTGTACCTTAAATGTTTAACTTTTTTTTTTCTTGTAGTTCAAAACAAACAAAAAAAACACTTGCATATACTGACCTGTTTGTGTAAATTGCACATTCGCTTGACTTTAACTTCAAGCATTCAGTGTACTTTCCATGGGCATCTTTATACTGGCCCCTCTTCACAAAATCATTTCCTTCTTGTTTACAGGACAGGAAGAGAGCTTCTGTTTTTTTACCTTTAATAAAACCAGGGAAAAAAATATGCATTCATCTTTAACTGTCAAACTACTACATTGATCCATCGCAGAGTTAGTTGTTAGTTGTTTAAATATCCACTGTTGTTTAAACTACTGTACTTCTGTGAGCACCAGTCTCACATCCTCACACGGCCTGTTATACACTAGCAGCCTACGTTAGCAGCATACACAAGCAGCTTCAATTCAGATTCAAAACGACCCCACTTTAAATTATTTCTCTAAAGCAGTTCTCAAAACTGGGGTTCGGTATCTCCCGGGGGATCACAGAAAAACTTTAGGGGGTTTGGAGGGGGGGGGGGATAGCAAAACAACCAAGCACAAGCAGAACAACACAGTTGTTAATAATAATTATTATTATTATTATATATCTGCTCAGTCAATTGCAGTGCATATGCAGTGAGTTATGTTATGAAAGTGATTAGGAATAGGACCATGTTAATGTTAATCTACATAGACTTTAATCTATAGAATATTTTAATACAGGTGTATATTGTGGGGGGGGGGGGGGGGGTTGCAGACCCGAGACACTTCAAAGGGGATCCAGGTTAGAGAAAGTGATCTAAAGTGAAATATAATTAAATATATAATTATTAGACACTTTTTTAATAAGATAGCATGGAAGGTTTGAATCACCTTAAGCCTTTATGAATGAAATGCATGTCTGATACTCGAGTCTGTAGTCTCTTAATAAATATAACTATTTAGAACATGTATTTGTTAACATGTACAACTATTAATGTATTTATATGTAACCCCACCCCCAACTTTAAATGAGCTAAAAGAAACATCCGGCTGATTTCATTACTCAAGTCTTCTGTCTGTCCAAGGAAAGCTAGAGTACAGAGTGTGCTCCCATGTGATAAGCACAAGGTTGCTGAAAGACCATTTCACAGATGGTTAACTTTTGTAATATTGCAAGTCTCAGCTTTTCTTTTGTTTGGATATCTCA
Source organism: Acipenser ruthenus (assembly GCF_902713425.1). Classification (NCBI taxonomy): domain Eukaryota; kingdom Metazoa; phylum Chordata; class Actinopteri; order Acipenseriformes; family Acipenseridae; genus Acipenser; species Acipenser ruthenus. The sequence continues at coordinate 44,391,296 of NC_081192.1, forward strand.
AACTTTACAGGTGCTACAAAATATTAACTAATAGTGATTTAAAGGGAAAGTGCAGATGGGAGAATCAGAGATGATATAAAACGGAGCAGATAGAGAAACATGAGTAATGTAAATAATATTACTTAATTACTTATGCCTGCACAGTTAAAAGAACCAACAACTTAATGGTAAATTAAACTGCATCAGTGTCACATAATCACAAATACCTATGTTTAAATTCATGTGGTTAATATACACCAGTGATCCACACTAAAACATTATGGGGAGCTACATATGTAACTACAGAATTGTGGGCCGTGCAGAAAAGTACTATAACCCTTTTAATCCTCAGACCTTTAAAATAACACAATTTCACTGTTAAAAAAAGCACAGTATTAACTAGGAGCAAGACACATAAGTATCCAGTTAACACATTGCTGCAGGACCAAGCAATATAAGCATCCACCAAACACAGTTTTAAGATTGTTGAGAGGGAAGTAAGAGTAATTCAAGTATCAGAAAAAAGACAATATATTCTGTTTTTCTCTCAAATTCAAGGTATTCATTGGTTAACAGAAAAATAACTTTATATAGCAGCAGGCTAGGGAAAAAATGGCAGCAGTCCAGCCAGTATTACAGAAAGACCTGGTTATTTACTGTAGTTTCCCTTAGAGTGAGAAGTCAGCAATCATGCTCTCTTGAAGATATAATCAATAGAATTGCTAGTGTGTGTTCACTACGAACTGCCAACACAGTGTTTTTACAAATGACCAAGTTAAAAAATAATCGCTGCATGTCTTAAGGTCTCCACACACCAGACGCAATGCGATTTTTTTATTGGCGACGAAACACTTTTGCAGAGACTTGACCACACACACCAGAAGCGACACAGAGGCCACGCGACAGGTTTGAAAACTGCCAGATCTATACAATTGTTCAAAATTGCTATTGACAAAACTGTGATCAAGACTGGTACATATTCGTCAACATGATGTGGAAATTATGTGTCTACTCTGACGGTATTTCAACAAATATGGCAATAAATCACACACCAGGCTTATCCAGTTCCTTCGAAATGGACTCCCATATATTATCTTTCAAATCTGTATCTTTATAATTGTGATGCCCTTTGCATCACAATTATAATTAATGTGATTAACATCTATTAGATCAGTGCAGATTGGTGGAGCTAGGATGTTCACATTCACAGTGTGACCTATGGAAGGTCATTCAAACGTATTGTGCTGAAGACCTCTTCCAGGTGGTAAACTTTACACAAGCAGCTCACTTGTAGAAATATGATACTAGATTAGTTGCCCGCTAGATCCCCAGATTTAATACTTGATAGACAGACTTGTCTTGGTCCCAACCATACCACTGTAATCTCACACACATATTTTTTATTATTTTTAAACATATTTAAAAACTAAAAAGATGCATTGTGCTAAATATACTGTACTACATGATATGTGTGCTACCTGTGTCCTGCACAGGTTTAGAGCCACCAGATTCTTTAGCCTTTTGCTGTGTTTGTTCACAGTTTGCAGAGGTCCCTTCCCATCTGTTTTGCTGAGCAGATAGTGGGACTGCTGGGATCTCAGGAAGTTTCTCTCGCCAGCTAAGGCCATCCTGGTCTCTCAACAGTCTTGTAATCCTAAATTAAAAAAAATAAGTGTTTTTTTTTTTTTCTTTAATCATAAATAAAATTGTTAATTGTACTCTTAGACAAAGTTACAGGATGCCACAACTGGAATTTTTTGCCTGCCTGACAGTACTGTAGATTACAAGTCAATGCTTTTTTCGGGGGGATTAATTCAATTTATGTTTTATTATAAGTGTGAGCAAAAGAAAATTGTTCTACTAATTTTTTTTTGGTTTTTAAACAAATACAAATCTGCTATATGTCATATAATTAAGTTCACTCTGAATGATTTTCTAATATGTTAAGAAATTTAAGTGTACAGTATAAACAAAGGGAAATAAGCTAATTGAAAAGCTTTGAAAAGCTGTCACATGATTTAATTTATAGCACAGTCATTCACATCTCCAGTCAATAGTCTTACAATAAATTACTTAGTCGAACTAGATTTCACTTACTTACACAACAACATTTCAAACAGCTAAACAACTACTATTCAAATGACATATTAAAACAAAGAAAACTAAAATGTGAATTTTATGTGCCTTAAGAAGTGATCACAAAGACTGTATTGCTTAAACATAAGCAACATTATCACTGGTCCCTTTGTTATGTTGAATATCTTTTCGCTCTTCATGTATCTTTAGAAAGGTTAAATTGCTGCTTCCTTGTACCTTTCAGTGCTGACGGTCAGCTGCATGGTCTGGTCTCATTCCCATGGTGTAAATCCAACACGGGGTGATCTGCATACCCTCAATTAAATTAAGAAACCAGCAAAGAACAAAAAGATATGGCGCAAAATAATGAGAGAACCAGTGATATTTAATATGGGTAGATATTGCTACTTTGATTTCATGTTGGCAATGTAGTTAATTGAGAAGCAGCTAAAGGTCATATGTTTACCTGTTGACGCTGTCATTGGCAGACTGTACCCCACTGTCAATCTGAAGAACAGTCTTATAATCCACATAGGCTTGCCGGTAACGCTCTAGTGACTCATAAGCCATTGCTCTCCGAAGGAGAGGCTTGACAGAGAAAGGCTGAAGCTCCAAGGCTCTGTTAAAAATAGATGAATTAAGGGATCAGGCAAAAAGTTAACAGAAGGAGGACTGGATTTATGCAGTGGTATGAACAGTCAATTGCTCTGTATTAATATCAGTTAACGGGTGTTAATTAACAATTGTGCTGTATTTTTCCATGTTTAGCTCCATCATTTTTTTTAAACTGACTGAAAGGAAAACAAACAAACAGCACTTGTTCAGGTTACAGAGGTTATGACAAGAAAAGCTATAATTTAATAATATAATAAGGTCAGATCAGAATATATTACACTGCTAATATGTTTTAATTAATTCAAAATAGTTAACCAAGTGGGTTTTTACTGCACTGGGGTATGACAGAAGGAAGTTCCTGTTTGCTTTTCTCATTTTCATGTCCCACTCAAATTCATAAAGTATGTATCTGCACCTAAACAAAACGAGGCGCATTACTGTATACTAAAACGAAACGCTTTTTGTCAGTCACACTCATATCATAGAGGTCATCATCACACAAACTAAAATGACAAACAACCATCTGTCTTTAACGTTCTACCGATAAGAGTAGAAACACATGCTTGATTCTTACAGGAACCGGAACACAGGAATCTTGATTACCACTGCACTTTTACATTACAACATACACTTTGGCATAGTAGTCAGCAGGTTCTGTTTCTGTGATTGTCAGTGCCACATTAAAAGAGGTAACTTGTACAAACAAAAATAGCTAAACATCACCTCCAAAACTGAAACTACTCAGGAGAAATAGCAGTATCAAAGGTATTGGAAAATTGTAACAACCATAAAGATAACTATCAACTGGTTAATTGTCAACCTCTACATTCTTGAAGTTTTCCACACATTGTGTTTTACTGTATTGAAACTAAGTATGAAACTAATAAACAATAATTTTCATTCAATTATTCAAAAACCAAAAAGTCACATGGGCACAATAAGGCAGCCATCTCAGAGATTTTGCCCAAGGAGTTCTGGCATTGGCTGCGGATTTACAATTACAATTATGCTCCCTTAAGAATGCTTAATAAAGTATGCTACAAATTACAAATAAGTCATGGTATAATTAATTTAAGGGATAGACTGCAAGTTAAATTATAGAGGACAGTTCTTTAACATAACATCTTGAATCTAGATTAGAAATCTGAAATTATTTCATATTTTGAGGGACAATGGTTAAAAATAAATGCAAATAGTTAAATTATGCTGTTTTTAGGTTCTTAATAGAGGTACAGCTGGTTAAATAAAATTTGTATTCCTACCTTGGGGTTCCACTTAAATCTTTGTTATTCTACTTATTTGAAAAAAATGTTAATTTGTTTATTTATATTCAGATATAATTAAACCAGGATTGGCCAACCTAGATTCAACATTCTAGTTCTACCCAATATGACTTGCTCTGTACCTTCTGTTCAGGTGTCTCTTACTGTATAAAATATGTCATCTCATGCATGGCAAAGCTGACCAGTTCTGGCTGCTCAAGCTTTATGAAATGTAGTCGGTTATATTTACACCACCCTTCCTTCCTTAATACTGTCATATGGACATACATCAAAAATCACAGTGAATAGAAGAGCTTTTGTTCAATGTTCACAAAATAAAAAATATCAAACTGCAAGTGCCTCACCTGGTAGAGTCCTGGATACAATCACTACAATTACCATCCTTTAGGAAGCATGCTGCTCGGTTTGAAAACAAAATGCTGAGATCTCCAGGACTGTCTATCTCTGGAAAATACAAAAAAAATATTGTTGTTTATAAATTATGCAGAAACATAGTACTTTGAGGTTTACGGTGGAAATGATGTCTTTATTCTCTCCTGTTGCATAAATGTGATCAGCTCACAGCATATACAAAAATGCTCCCTCTTTTTATTCTTGTTGATACTTCTTGAGATTTTCAAAGCTTTGGTTTTAAGACATTTAAAAGAAAGCGCTGGCGGTCCAGATGCCACAATGTAGCTTTTCACTGCATTTGCTATGTAACTGAATTACGTCTGTTTGAAGGAAATGCATCTTAAATTTTTGCTCCCTTGCTCTGGGCCATGCTTTGCCTAGATCTCCCTAATTACAAAAGAAACACATTCTCGAAGTATCCAGGTACAGCACTGCTGATTTTATCATTCCTTCTATGATGTGAAAAAATTAATTCCTTTCTTTTTCATTAAATCATTTTAGGGTTTAGAATAGGGTTGTAATATGATTATTCTGCTAATGTCAATACTTGAACTATACACACAGTTTGGTTGGTTGATTATCACATGTAAATGACTCACTGAGCAGTGATCTTCTAACTATGCCTGAAAGAACATACCCTGATTGTTTAGTAGTATTTACTATTTAGTACTATTACCAGAATACAACTAAAAAGACAAAAAATGTCATTATCAAAATGACAAAACATTCCCTACTCGATTGCTATTTATCATCTTTCTGTTGGAAGGGATTATAACAACGTATAGTACAGTGACATAGGAAGCTATCACTTTACACTTTGACCCCAAATAACTGAAACAACAGAAGGAAAACATGGGGTTTCAACTTGATAAAATACACAGACAATTTACCATACACCTCACTTGAGAATTCTAATTAAGCTGGTTTGTGGGTGATCTGCAAAATTAGGGAATTGGTACACAAAAATATTTCGTATCAACAGTTGCCCAGCTGGTTAATTAAAACCCAGCAAGGATTCACACATTCATATTTTAATTGTAAGCAACACACAACTGACTGCAGAATTCTAGAGAGAAGGGGATAAAACTCAGTTTCTTTTCTCCCTCAAACTGGCATAACTAGCTCTTAAACCAGTATTATAATCTCTTGAATCATCTGAGAAAATATGCTAGCTCTTGAACCAGCATTAATCTCTTGAATCAAATGAGAAAATACACAATCCTCTCACCACTTTAAAATAAGGGCTTGCCACTGATTACATTTTTTAAGCAGACACAGTTTATATAAAAATACATTTTGTTTGAAGGTTTCAGAAAAAACTAAGTTTTAACGTATCCTATTACAGAAACCACATTTAAAACTACGTAATACATACAAACAGAATTTAAATCTTACCGGCCTCTGTGAAGTCATTGATGGCTTGTGTGTACTTAAGCAGTGCTTCAGAAAACTGTCCGCTCTTGAAAAGCTCATTGCCTTGACTTTTCAGCCTGGCAATAGCAGGAGGCAGCGCTCCTGAGTCTACCGGCACATCAGGCCTGCTGCTGTCAGTACCGGATGAACTGGGTCTTGTCTGATCACCTGCATAGCTCCCATTCCTCTGGAATTCATTGACCTGCCCCTGATCTTTAGCCAGGTTTGCACCCTGATAACTGCCTTTTTCCGAGCTCCCTCTCTTTGTCTGGGCCTTCTTGGCTGTGGATGGAGGTTTATCTTCAGTTTGTGGTCCACCATCTCCTCTGCCAGGAAACTTTTTCTGTGCATTCCCCATTTCACCCTTCTCAGTAGCAATCTCCCCACCACAAGCAGGCAAGATTCTGCAAGGAAATAGCACAAGAACACACCCACACAGTCGCAGTCAGTGATTACATCAGCCGGTGGGACAGCCTACTGCAGCACTACATAGAGGGGTGTAAGGAAGTGGTACTTAAACAATAAAATGTCAGATAGTGGTCCTTTTGTTACATTTTTTTAAATTAATCATTTGAAAATTTGTGAACTCAAATTAAGACACTGCTCTGCTTGAGCCTCATGCATTGTTTGATCCCAACAATAAAAAGCTTCCTTTTCATAGCAGATTAATAGATTTGAAGATCCTGAATGAACTGGTTGCTGCAGCAATAAGCCTGTGTAACCCTTTCAGTGCTGTAACATATCATGCATGTTCCTCTTGTTTTTATGGTCCACATTGGAGATGTTGAACTTTTTTTTTTTTAATAGGATTGTCTGAGTAGTGTAAACTGTTTTCTTATAGGTCAGTACAGAAAATTACAAAACAACTCATAACATAAGTAAAGCTATTGTAAAGCTAGCTGACCATTCTTATTCTAATTATTACATGTGGTTAATATTATATTACATTGTTATATTTGTAAGCATGTAGAAAATGTCTGTATGCAGAGGTTATATGTAAATTACTGAAAATTGGTGACTCGGGTAATAATAATAATAATAATAATAATAATAATAATAATAATAATAATAATAATAATAATAATAATAATAATAACTTTAATTTGATATAGCCTTAGGAGACCTGCCAATATTGTGCCCATGCATTACAGTCCCAAATAATTCCACTAATTTAATGTGTGTTTTGCAAAGCTACTGTATTTTATAATAACATTTTGTACATCTGTATACCTCAAATATGATCTCAAAGATACATTAAAGGGATTTATATTTAAGAATGTTATGCTCACTAAAAAGATAATACAGTGCTGTTGGCTAAATGCAAAAGAGCAGTAGTAAAATCTGCATTCAAACCCAAAGTGGTTTTGATGCATTTTGATGCAAAATGCTTTGTAGTTTTCCAAATGTTCTCTACAGCTTTAATATATTCGATATGTAACCATAAGGGATATATTTAACTAGTATTTGTTTGTTTGTTTTTTTAAGTATTTAAGTGGTGTTTATCCTAATTATCTGGCTGCACAATGTTTTTTTTCTGTCCATTGGTGAGGTGAAGGAAGTTAGGAACTTTCAACTCAGTTGACTTGACTTGCAGCTATATAGGTAAATAACTGATAGCTGGCTTTCACTGTAACCACAGTTTATATTTCTCAAGCCCTAAATTCAACAACTGCTCGTAAGTTTCCTGTTTCACAATTACAATGTTCTTTAGACAAAATCCAGGGTAGTCTGCTGGTTAATTCACACTTTGGTTAAAAATAAAAAGGCTATAATATTTTTAACCAAAGTGCAGAAGGGAACTGTAAAATAAAAAGTGAGATGTTGAAATAATATATTATACACACCGAATGTACTCTGAAATTTAAATGTATATTTATTTAAATTGAAGTTGTTCCTGAATCTAAATCAATCCTAAATTCAAAGACCAAGAACAGGAAAAAATAAGACCTTAAATGGAAGTCACAAATAAGGCCGAAAAAAAAAATAAACACTGTAATTAACAATGAAGTAGATTTTTTTTTTTTCAGGAGCCAGCAGATAATTTATAAAGACCTAATAAAGACTGATGAGCTACAAACAAACAGTAAAAAAAAATGTTATTTAAAAACACCTAGAAAAAAAAGCCTGAAGCAGCTATCAACAAGATTAAAGAAAATATTATAAAATATTATATAAATAATATTAAAATAATCCAAATATATTGTACTGTATATTTAATAACTGATTACCCCAAACAGGCAGTAGTGGTTGGTAAATTAACAAAAATAAAAATAAAAATTGGCCGAACACAGCAAGATGTTACTGAGCTTTAAAGCACTGCTGAAGAGCAGCAGCCTCACGAGAAAAAGGGACAGACGGTGCAAAATAAAGGCAGATGAAAACTGTGAAAAGAACAAAGTTGAACAAATAAGAGTATTCATAAACATTCATTTAAAGACGAAGTTAGACAAAGATAATTAGACTTGTGAATTTTATTTTAATATTTAAACGGCTTAAACGCTTTCTGTCTTTCCCCAAAGCAACAGACCTTGCAAGACCTTTGTTAAGACTGCTGTGCTCCACCCAGATATTTTTAAGCCAATCACAGCCAAATGATTAGCTCTCATTATGTATCTAATTTGATTGAACTACTATAATTTTACCTGACTTATTATCTAAACAATCAAAAAAGTGTTTTAAAATAAGACTCAGTAGCCCAGTGGCGCTCTCAATATGGTTTCTTTTGAAAATGTTGTCATCTCAAATAAAAATCCTTAAGAAGGGTTTTTTGCTGTCAAAAAGCAATCTCTCTTTGTACCCTCAAAACTGTATTAGTGTCTCAGGAGCTGGCGGCCCTACTGCAGAAACAGGCCATTTCAATTGTTCACCCTGTCAGTGAGAGAGAAGGGTTTTACTCCAGGTGATGAAACAGGATGGCAGCCTCAGAGCGATCCTCGACCTCAGACAGCTCAATCTGTACTTGAGAGTATGAAGGTGCAGCAGCTGTTGCAGTCAGTAAGGTCAGGCGACTGTTCACTACAGGAAGCCTACTTTCACATCCCTATAAGACCTGGCCACAGGAAGTACTTGCGGTTCACCTTTCAAAGCACCCCGTGTACTGCCGTTCGGCCGTTCGGCCTCTCTCTAGCTCGATGCTATATTGGCCCCTCTGAGACTAAAAGGCATCAGAGTGCTCAATTACAGCACAGGCAGTGTTGCACACAGGACTGGTCACCAACCACCTCCAATGGTTAGGCATCACAGTGAACCAGCTGAAAAGCCGGTTAATGCCCTCTCAAAGGGCTGTCTATCCAGAAATTCCGGTAACATGAACCCAGTGGATAACTGCCTGTTTGGAGCTGTTTCATCCCAAGGCAGCGGTGAGGGTACTGACCATCCAGAGACTTTTGGGCCTGATGGCAGCAGCATCCCAGATCCTCCCCTTAGGGCTCTTACATATGTGCCCTCTCCAAGCCCGGTTCAACCACAGGGTCCGGCACCCTGTCATAGAATGCCACTGCTTACTCACAGTGTCTCTGTATGGAGGGTCTCTCGTGGTGGAAACAACCAGCTCATCTGTGCTTGGGCACAGCTCTGGGCTGTATCACAAGGAGAGAGGTGGTGACAACAGATGCTTCCAACCTAGGTTGGAGCGCTGTCTGGAACAACTTGGGAGTACAGGGAGTGTGGGAACCTCCATGGGAGGGTCTACACTTAAATGTTTTGGAGTTGTGGGCAGGTCATCTGGCCCTGCAGCAATTTTTCCAAGAGATACAAGGGAGACAGACAGATCCATACAGACAACACCACAGTGGTGGCTTATATCAACCACCAGGGTAGTCTGTGGTCTCTCGGTCTCAATCGTGTTGCCAGGAGCTTTTGCTAGGGCTCAAGAACATTTGCTTTTAGTAAAAGCAGTTCACTTGCCAGGGGTGAGGAACTGGACGGCGGACCTCCTCTCCAGAGGGTGCCCCCACAGTTTGGAATGGCGACTTCACACACAGGTTGTGAACCTCATCTGGGGAGGTTCGGGTGCACAGAGATAGATCTCTCTGCGACCCAGGAGTCCACCCATTGTTCCCACTGGTATTCCCTAGTGGAGAGCGGCTACCTGCTCGGCATAGACGCACTGGCCCACAGATGGCCCAGGACTCTATTCTATGCTTTCATTCCACTGTGTGTGGAGAAGATCAGTCAAGATCAGGTTCGGGTGCTCTTAGTAGCCCCAAAGTGGACCAGGAGAACCTGGTTTGAGACACTGGCACAGCTCCTGTTCAGCCAGCCGTGGGAACTGCCGGCCCGTCACGGCCTGCTGAGCCAGGCACAGGGGACTCTGTAGCATCCAGACCCAACTAAGGCTGTGTTCTAAGGTTCATTTGCTAGCCGGGAATTCGAAGGTAGTTCTAAACCTTTGAAGTTTCATCAGGTGGCATTCATGAACTGCAATGTGACTGACTGATAACCTGCTTGGAACAGTGACTGTTAAATAAAGCTTTGTTTTGCCTAAGTCCGCTGCAGTTGGTGCTCCTGCAATGCAAGCTTACTGTTTATATCGCAAGCAGCATCAATTACATGTAAATAAACAATGTGTATTTTTATTTTTATTGAAATTATAAAAACATGATTACTGTTCTATATAACACATTTTCTTAACTACATGTGAATGTTTTATTCCATTTATATGGATTACCTGTAAAATAATAGGATTTTCAATCAAATACAAACAAGTAGCTATGGTGACATCACCAGTAAATTATGCAAATTAGTAGCTGTAACAGGGCGAGGTGCCCTGTACATTGATTTGTTTATTTTATTTTAGAACGGGGTCCCCCTCCGTCCCTGTGTTATATTGTAATTTGTGTTTTATGGTTTATTATTGTATTTATATGACAGCGAAGCGCCGCTGGTTTTGTTATTGTTTATTTGTATATTTAAAATGTATGACGGCGTATGTTTTGTTTATTTAAAATGTGTTCTGGCAGAGGCGAGAGTGGGTGCTCGTCCTCTGCCAGGAATAAATTAAAAACCTTGTGCAGAAGGTGGCCATCTCCCGAATTAATTAAGTGATTCATTTGTTGCTAATCGGGAGATGGTCACCGGCATAAAAGCCTGCAGCCTGAGCAGCGAGAGTGGAGAAAACGAGGAGAGAGAAAACAAAACTTAAGTATAAAGGAACAGTGACAGCGACTGCCCAGCCTGACCTGTGTGGTTTATTATTTTGTGTTCGTGATTTGTTTTATTTAAACCTTTTATTTTTGTATTATTTAAATAAACGGCGCCGCCACGACTTTATTATTTTGAAACTGCAGTACTACTGGTGTCAGTTTTTTTAGTTCATGCTTCTGCCTTGACGTCACCGCACAGCCACCCTGGCACACGTGCTGTCCAGCGGTGGGATCACCAGCGCCTCCTGACCTCAGGCAGAAGAGGGTACTGCAGTTTTTTTTACGTTTTTTTCGGGTTTTTTTCTATTACCTGTGGAGAAGGGGAAGAAGGAGGATGAGAGGAAAGAGGAGGATGGGAAGGAGACAGCAGCCACTGCAGCAGCAACAGCCGCAGCAAGTCTGCCTTACCTGCCTATGGGGGGAGGAGTGGTGCTTTAATTGTGGGGAGTCATGGCACGTTTCCCCTGGCACCTTCCCCATATGGCAGGAGGAAGAGATGCAGACAGAGGTGAGGAGGAGGCAGAGAGCAAAGAAGGAACGAGAGGAAGAGGAGTGGTGCACCAGCTGCATGCGGTACGGGCATGAGGAGCACCACTGCCTGGAGGTCTTCCCGGACACAGACCTGGAGTGGGAGGAGCCCGAACGTCCTATGCCTGAGTGGGAGGAGCCTGAACGTCCTGCGCCTGAGTGGGAGGAGCCCGAACGTCCTGCACCTGAGTGGGAGGAGCCTGAACGTCCACAGCCCAAGAGGTGGAAGTCGGTGCATCCACAGCCTAAGAGGGGGGAGTCGGTGTGTCCACAGCCCAAGAGAGGGGAAGTCGGTGCGTCCACAGCCCAAGAGAGGGGAGTCGATGCGTCCACAGCCCAAAAGGGGGGAGTCAGTGCGTCCACAGCCCAAGAGGGGGAAGGCCGAAGGTCCACAGCCCAGGTATCCGCCAGCAGAGGGAGAATACCTGCTGGTTCCACCTCCACTGCCCTGGGAGGACTGTTTGTTGCTCCCACCTCCACCAGCAGAGGGAGAGTACCTGCTGGTTCCACATCCACCGTCGTGGGAGGACGACTTGTCGCTCCCACCTCCATCAGCAGTGGTTCCACCTCCTCCGCCGTGGGAGGACTGTGTGCCGCTCCGACCTCCACCAGCAGAGGGAGAGTACCTGCTGGTTCCGCCTCCATCGCCGCCACCAGCAGAGGGAGCATGCCTGCTGGTTTCCCCACTGCAGCCAGAAGGGGAGGAGCCCCTGCCACCTTTGCAGCCAGCAGGGGAGGAGCCCCTGCCGCCTTCGCAGCCAGCAGGGGAGGAGCCCCTGTCGCCTTCGCAGCCAGCAGGGGAGGAGCCCCTGTCGCCTTCGCAGCCAGCAGGGGAGGAGCCCCTGCCGCCTTCACCAGGAGCAGAGCAGCAGGAGCTGCCTCTGCCTCCACCACCACCACCACCCGAGGGAGAGGAGCAGGAGCTGCCTCTCCCTTCAAGACAGGACGGACCGGGACAAGATGCTGGCAGTCCACAGCTGCCCTTGCATAGGCTGCAAAGAAGAGCAAGGGGGAAAACCTCCGGGTCGCAGCGGCTGAGAAGGCCAACCCCAGCACCACCGCTGGTCCTGGCTCCCCTCGGGGCTGGAGATAAAGTACTGAGTGTCCTGTTGATATGCAGTGCCTTTTAAACCTGTTTTACTGTGAAAAAAATACTTTTAAACAGCACGTCTAAAATAAACTGCGCGTGTGAAAATAAATTGGACCTGACGCGCCTGACACGCGCTGAATAAATGGACCGCTAAGGGTTAATTTTTTTTTTTTTTTTACATTTTGACCACTTTTTCAAACTTTTAAATTGCATTCCCTACCTCAAGATGGCTTTCCATGTACCCGCATGGACCTCTCAGAACTACATTTCCCATCATCCTCCTCCTCACATATGTAACTGAGATGGATTTACCAGTGAGCAGGAGGATGATGGGATATGTAGTTCTGAGAGGTCCATGCGGGTATTCTATCCCATTAGGTAATGGTTACATTTTGTACTTGAAAGGGAATGTTTCACTGCATAGGACATGTAACCATTACCCTTCAAGCTCGCTGCGTTCACTGCAAAGCAGCAGGCCTGAAGACATTTATACGTATTTATCTCCTGGGGGCGGAGACGATGTCTGACGCATACAGGGCTCTTAAAGGAGCAGCTTTGATATGTCCTCAGGTAATTCATATTATAAGAGATATATCCCATTAGGTAATGGTTACATTTCGATTTCGGGGAACCAGGGTTAAGAAAATAACCTAACCTGTTGAAGGATACATGCTACTGAGCTACTACAGTAACAATATTATTGTAAACTCCCAAGGTGCACAACCTATCACATGTATTACATTTTCATAGAACCCAGAGTAGAATAAGTTATTTTTGTGTTCTACATAGTATAAATTTAATCAGCATTTTACCTTCTTGGAGGGAACAAAGACATTTGATACACGCACAGGTGGCACATTTTCATAGTTAACCAGGACTGATTGGTGTTTTAAGTTCAGTTTCTCTTTGATTCATTTCTTTTGACCAACTCTGTCAGGGATGATCAAACACAACTTATTAGAGATTATATACACTGAATTACATGATATAGGACCCTAACTGTTGCAGACTACTTACTGTTTGGCTAAAGTTTCCATTTTAATTGAAATATATTAAGCTAGTCCTTTTAATATCTTTCACACACAGGCATGTAAAAACAGTTATATTATACTCTCTAATACAATGAGCATACTATCTAATAACATTCCTTAGATAAAATACTGGTAATTAGGTTAAGAACATAACATAAGAATATAAGAAAATTTACAAACGAGAGGAGGCCATTCAGCCCATCTTGCTCGTTTGGTTGTTAGTAGCTTATTGATCCCAGAATCTCATCAATCAGCTTCTTGCAGTCTGGTGGTACAACCCCTGTGTCAAGACAGTTGCATGATCTTGGTTAGCGGTTTGTAACTACGCTACCCAGCTCCTGGTCCAGGCCCTGGTACTCTCCCGCCTAGACTACTGCAACTCCCTCCTGGCTGGCCTCCCTGCGTCCGCCACCCGTCCGCTCCAGCTCATCCAGAACTCTGCTGCCCGCCTGGTGTTCTCTCTGCCTCACTTCGCCCACGCTACTCCACTACTCCGCTCGCTCCACTGGCTCCCGATCACCGCTCGCATCCAGTTCAAGACTCTTGTACTAGCCTACAGATGCCTTGACCAGACTGCACCCAGCTACCTCCAGACCCTCATCTCTCCCTACACCCCCACTCGACCTCTCCGCTCCGCCTGCACTAGAAGACTGGCTCTACCTCCACTACGCTCCCCTGCCTCCAGAGCCCGCTCCTTCTCCACCCTTGCTCCACAGTGGTGGAATGACCTTCCTACAGATGTCAGGACTGCCCAGTCCCTGACCACATTCCGGTGCCTCCTTAAGACTCACCTCTTCAAACAGCACCTGTAGAACTCCTCTGTTTGTATCCTGGGACACTATCACCCTTCATTTAAATGTGCTTTATTTTGCTCTTATCTGCCCCCTATTTTACTGCATTTAATCCTGTATTTCAGAATACTGTAATCTGCCAAGTGTTTAACCTGTAGTACTTTGTATTTAATCATATCCTGATGTAACTATCACTATTTAATCATATCCTGATGTAACTATGTCTGGTTTGTCACACTTGAACAAAAGTTATTGTATTTCTTGCTCTTATTGTATTACTTGTATTGTAACACTTGAAATGTATTTGCTTACGATTGTAAGTCGCCCTGGATAAGGGCGTCTGCTATGAAATAAATAATAATAATAATAATAAATAACTTCTTTCATTTCTTTGAGTACTATTGGGAGGATCTCATCCGGCCCTGGGGATTTGTTTATTTTAAGAGCTCCTAGTCCCTTTAACACTTCTGCCTCTGTTATGCTAAAGTTATTTAAAACTGGATAGGAACAGGTCGACATGTGGGGCATGTTGTCTGTGTCCTCCTTTGTAAAAACCTGTGAAAAGTAATCATTTAATATATTTGCTATTTTTTTTCTTTGTCTATGATTTTGCCATTTGTGTCTTTTAGACATTTAACCTCCTCTTTGAATGTTCTCTTGCTATTATAATATTGGAAAAACATTTTGGAATTGGTTTTAGCCCCTTTAGCAATATTGATTTCTATCTCTCTCTTGACCTTTCTAACTTCCTTTTTGACTTGTGTTTGCAGTTCCAAGTACTCTTTCTGTGTACTTTGTTTTTGGTCCCTTTCAAACACTCTGTAAAGTGCCTTTTTCTGCTGAATATTTTTTTTAACTGATCTATTAAACCATTTTGGCCATTTCGTTTTAGATTTAGTTGTTTTCTTTGTCCAGATTTAACACCTGGGCTTCAAGACTATTTCTTATGTATAGCACTGCCCCTCCGCCTCTTCTGTCCTGCCTGTCTTTTCTATACAGTGTGTACCCACTAATATTATATTCATCTCCAACACTCTCAGACAACCAAGTTTCTGTAACACCTATCACATCAGTTACTTGTTAGTGCAGTAGCTTCAAGTTCTAACATTTTGTTTCTGAGACGTCTAGCATTAAGATAAATGCATTTAATAGCTGTTTTACCTGAGTTGTTGCCTTTATCTTATTTAGTGCAGCTGTACCACCGGTTTCTTGCTCCTGTCAAATTAAAACTAGCAACAGTTGCTGGAGGCTTTTCCTTTTGAAGAGCTACTGCTTCTGGGATCCAAGCTTTCAATTTTATTTTCACAAAACTCAGTAAGATCAGGATAAATCCCCTCTTCACCAGATCTTCAATATAAAGAAAGTTAACTTAGTCAAACTTAAGATTTCCTTTAAAACATAAAATATAGTTGTATCAGACACTTAACGTGATTTATAAATATGTATAGTTCTCTTTATTTTTTTAATAAGCCAACCAAAGGCTGATGGCAATATTTAAATGTTATCAATGTGCATCACTTCACTTATACAAAAATGTCTCTTCCTTTTTTTAAATGTCACTCTTCATACGGTGTACGTATTTCACAAACAATCTGTCGACCAGATAAAGTATTTGTCTATGATAAACATTAGCAGTAGCTCACCAACAGTGGCCTCCCTTAATACAGTATTTACTTTTTCAGTTTTGACAGTGTATTTAAAACCATCTATGGAACATCTGTAAGAATCATCCATGGTCAAGAAACGAAGGTGATATGTAGGTTTACAGTCCCGAAATGTAGAGTTGCCCTGCCAAATTGTAAACAACCAAGTATTTAATTTACTTTAATACCATCAGTATCTTTTCCAAATGGCGGACATCTGTACACTTCGCAATAAAACTGTAGTCCTGATGTTCAACAGGAATTTTGCAACTTTTGGTTGTTCCAAGATACAACATGGCAAAAACCTGCTCAGTGCCCATAGCTGTAATAAAATTGCATGGCCCAAAAAACACAAAGTATCTACTGTAACACTTCTACTGAACAAGAAGCACAACAGGCTTACTTACCAATATGGAACACACAGTATGTGCAAAAATACTACATATGGGTCAATTAAATTAACTTTTTGCTGTAAGGGTTTAGGAAAATACAAACGTATACAATGAGGAACACACGTCCATTGTAATTTTGATTCATCATCGATGATATGTAAGTTGATTAAAATAACATTTCCTTCACATTTGCTCTGTTTATTGCTTTATTTTGATAACATCTGCAATGCTTGTTCTCACATTGAATGTTACCATAATTAGACTGGGCCTACAGTATGCTTTAAAATACAGTACATCTAATTAAGGATCAGGTTCATGAGACAAAATATATGAAATAATATATTTACATATTTTAGGCAATATATTGTTTTTCCACATTTACAGTTAATATTGTCTAGTTGCAACATGCTATAGTAAAATTGCTTTCTTTGGCTTCTAAAATTAGTATTGTGTAGGCCCTACTTTAAGCACGCTTAGATAAGGTACTGTATTTTGCCTACAGTTTAGATAATTGGCAATAACTAACTCTAAAAACATGTAGTGCATATTATCAAATGTTTTGCTAAGAAGCGAGCAGTCCAGGAATATTGTGGAATAGTCCAAGAAAGGGAGAAGAATTAATTAAAATAACTTCATAAAACAATAAAGCACATTCCTTCCTCATATTCCTTGATAAAGTACATTTGAAGCTAATTTAAACTAAACAGATAATGCAGTTCAATAGTCCCTTAACTTCTAATCTGGAGCATCATGAAAAGAGAAAAAAAGACAATTCCTGAATGGAATTAAATTAAATCTATTTTAATAAATAAATAAATAACTGTGAGTTCGTCTATACTGTATATTTGAGAGTAGTTTATATAGGTTAAGGAATCGTTCATTTCTGAAACAAGCCATTTTGCTTGGTTCTGTCCTGATTCAGAAAACAAAATAATTAACTTAACGAATTATTTTGTGAGGTAAGGTACTAATTAATATAAACAAAATAGTTAACTTACTGAATTATTTTGTGAGGTAAGGTACTAAGTAATATAAAGCCAGATTAGACTGCTGTCCAAATGAACATAACAACAAAACGGAATACATTCTATTTATTGAGCTCAGTAATAGTACTTTCTAACATCCAACACTCGTTTAACGTTGTCAATGAGTGAACGACACGACAATCCTCTCGTGTCGCTGGGATTGAACTGGAAGCGTTACGTTTCCATGGAGACGAGCAATATTACAGTCTTCTCCAGCATTTTCCATCCCAAGTTTTGTTTACAGTCGTGCAGTAAAGATCTACTATGCTGTCAAAAATAGTTTTGTTCGTATACATAATTTTTAAAAAGCACCCCCTAGAATCTAATGATATTGATCTTGCATAAAATAATTACATTATAATTAACACAAAAGACACCGCTGTGTTCCCCAAACAAACAACACATGTGACGTATTTTCCAACAGAAGCGATGGGTTTAAAGGAACAGTGTCGTTTTGCAACACGGCTTTTGAAATGAAAATGACACGTGTCTCATTAAAACACATTTCTGGGTTTCATTATGAGCATAATCAGTCATTAAAAGATTTGGTCTGTGGACACTCTATCTGGCATTGTAAAAAATGTGACAGTTCTATTTGTAGAAGCTATAAAGGGCAATATTTTTGATCGAACAGAATAATTTAGTACAATAATTGTAATTTTTAGCTGTAGAGTGTAGACAGTAGAACTAAACAAATCCAAAATAAAAACAGACCATTTAATATGTGTCAAGCTCCATGCAGAAGTAATGGCTTTTAATGTTCTTCAACCTCATGTCTTCAGAGCAACATTGCATAAAAACAAAAATAATTTTAACACTGTATGTTGGAAAATGTAATGCTGAAACTTAAAAGTAATGCAGATAAATAAAGTATATGATTGTAGAATATAGCTCACCAGTTCGCCTGCCTGCTCAACAGCTATGAAGTTATGGAGGACCTCCACTGGCCTAGCATGGAGGGGCTCAACGGTACGCAGCGCCACATACTGGAAATGCTCCTGGGGGAGTATGAGGCCGGTTTTGCCCCGAAGTCCAAGGACTGCATGCGGACTGGGTTAATCCAGCACCACATCACCACGGGAAATGCGGCGCCTAGCAGCGAGCATGCTCTCCGGCTTCCACTGGCCAAGAGGGCATCATCCTAGAGATGGCCACCGATGGGAAGATCGAGCCATCCCACAGCCCCTGGGCGGCTCCCATATTGCTCTCGCCAAAGAAAGGCGGCAGCCTCCGGCTTTGTGTCGACTACCGCCGACTCAATGCGGTCATGAAGAAGGACGCCTACCCGCATCGATGAGGCCCTGGACAAAATCACAGGCTCCCATTGGTTCAGCTCCCTCAACCTGCGCAGTGGCTACTGGCAGGTCGAGCTAGCCCCCAAGGCCCGGCCGAAGACGGCTTTTACCATGGGGCACGGCCTCAGGCAGTTCACAGTGATGCCATTCGGGCTGTGCAACGCCACTGCCACTTTCCAGCGCCTCATGGAGCACGTCCTCAGTGGCATCCCCCGCTTGGCCTACATGGTCTACATAGATGACTTGATCATCTACGCAGCAACCAATGAGGAGGCCATTGCCAACCTGAGGGAGGTGCTGGACCGGATCCGGGCCACTGGCCTGAAGCTACACCTGGGTAAATGCCACCTGATGCGCCAATGGAGTTGCCACCAACCCAGCCAAGGTGGAGGCGGTACGAGGGTGACATTGCTCGTCTACTGCACTCCATCAAAGAGGAGGGGAAGAGGTTCAACTGGACCGAAGAGTGTGACAGCGTGTTCCACCAAATCCGATATGTGCTGGCCATCGCCCCCATCCTTGCCTTTCCTGACCCAGCCCTACCCTTTTTGCTCGACACACGATGCTAGTGATGTCGGACTTGGGGACATGCTGTCCCAGGTGGGCCCCTTGATGGGGAAAGAGTAGTGGCCCACTACAGCAAGGTCCTCAGCAAGATCGAGCGGAACTACTACGTCACCTGGAAGGAGCTGTTGGTGGTGGTGCGTCTATCCATCACTTTTGGCCCTACTTGTATGGCAGACCATTCAAGAGTCCGGACTAGTTGAGCGGTTTAACTGCACCCTGGCCGTGCAACAGGCCATCTGGAGCGACCACAACCAATGGGACTGGGACCACCACTTGCCCCTGGCTTTCTTCGCCTACCAGACAGCTGTTCAGGAGTCCATGCCGGCAGCTTTGATGTTCGGGAGTGAGCTGCGTATCCCTGTGGACCTACTCTTCGGCCGACTGCCTCGAGCGGTGAATGACCTCGCTCTGGCAATCCCTGACTGTGTATGACCTGCAAGACCAGCTGGACCAGGTCCACCAATTTGCTCAGTAGCGGCTAGCGGGCACTGGACTGAGGAAGAAGCAAGCCTACAATGTGCGACCGGGAGACAAGAGTGTGAGAGAAGGTTATGTTTAGGGGAGAGAGAAAAAGAAGTAGGATAAGGAAAGACAACTAGGATTAATAATTGTTATTTTCATTTTCGACTCCCAGTTTCCCTTCCCTTACCTTATGGTTTTATTTTATTTTATTGATTATTTGTCAAAAATTCAACTCCATCCTCTGGCCTCAGTCTCATCTTTATTCCAAGAAATTGTGGTATGTCTCCAACTGCTATTCAAAAATTTTATTTTCTGCCCCTGAAATGTGTGTATGTAAAAGAACCCCCAGTACTGCTCCCCCCTAAGAGAAAACTCTACAAATTAAGACTGAAGGGCAGACTGCATAGCCTGTGTAGCAGCAAACAGTGAGCACTCACGTTAACATTATTCTATTTTATCCACATATTCCTGAAGCAAAAAGCACTGCATTGATGTGCAAATGATCAGTACATGATCAGACTATTAGAAAATGCCTTTTTTTTAACAATTCAAAGATATTCTGTTTAGGGTGCATTGGTTTTAAACACAAAACGTACTGATATCTTCAGATAACTGAAGGTACCATTGCAGTATACCCAACAGATCTTACTGATTTTAATAAAATAAAACTTAATGAATTAAATAATTTACTCTGAATTGACTTTTTTTTAATGCTGATATATTAATAGAGAGAATACACCTCAATTGCCAAAATGTTAGATATAAAATAAATTCTAGTACCCACAACACATCTCACTGATTTTAATAAAACTTAATGAATTAAATAATTCTGGATTTAAAACAGTTCCTTGAGTGAAATAACCATACTGCCTGTGAATAGGTATATATTTGGTAACACTTTAAAATAAGTGTCTGTTCATGATTATTTCATGTGTATAAAGGGAAATGTTATGAAGTCATGAAAATTATGTCATGAACTCATGCTTGTGACTTTTGAATTCAATAGAAGATTCATTTGAATTCTGTAGGAAATCATGTGTTAGTTACATTGGAATTACAGACACTTATTGTAATGCTGCAGACCTATCACATCTTGGAAAAGGAATTTTTCACACCAGAACTAACAAGCTAGCTACATAGTGGATGTTGTACATTATGTAACTATATAACCTTGACTGTCCACATGATAATATTCATTATTTTGGGTATTTTGTGTTAGATGTGTCCTTTGAGTTACCTATTCTATACAACAGAGACATGTAGCCCAATGCTATAGTTGTTTGTGCAGAATTCAAGACAGTGATGGTTTTACTCGCTAATTCAGGGTGTAGGTAGCCAAATGGGTTAGAATTATGTTTGTATAAAAGTGAGGCACTTTGTTCCATCAACCTCTTCCATTGATTTAAAGATGATATGCAATAATTACAGCACAAAGCACAGTTTATACCACTCATGTTGTTTTTTTTATTACAAACTTAAGCAATCATTACATTTTTCTTATGAAACAACGATGCAACTGAACTAAAATGTAATTAAAAGAGGAAAAGGTGAAAATATGATTAATCTTCTATTAGATGGAACCATCAGACTTCAGCGAGCATCAAACACAACCACTGAAATACTGTGAGTTAAGGAATGAAGATTTTAAAAAAACAAATTTCACATATTTTACATGACCACTGGATTAAAAAAAAAAACACTATTCACATTTCAAGAACAATATAGTTTTCTGAATGGATAAAATCATATTTTTATAAAACAGGAGATGGCTTCATCCCTTTACGCCCCATGTGTCCTCTAGTTAGAATTATATACGGCAACAATTGCTTTGGTCTTTAAGGTCCAGTATTTTAATATATAGTAATTTAGCCACAGACTGCTGTGCTATGCTGTATATGGGAGCCTGTGTGACATATATGCAGGACAGTACCTGCACAATACTGTATATAGCAGTATATACTGCTGTAGCTCCTGTGTTCACATCTTTGCAAATCACTGATTCTTGGATGGACTTGGTTACCCCACACTGAACGATTGCATATCTTCTAGTTTTTACTAATGTCTTAGCCAATACCAATCTGGTCTTTAAAGGGTACAACTGCGGTACTTTTGTCATGGGTTCTCCAGTTTAGGGTTTGGGAGCCCCTGGGGGGGGGTCATGAAACACTACAAGTTTTTATCAATTATTTTTATACCTGCTTAGTCAATTGCCATTAATATTTTGTATAGGGTTGTGTTGAAAGTATACTGAATTAATAATAAGACTTTTTTTTATTCTACGATATATTAATACAAAGTGAGGATACACAATGAAAAAGTAAAGTATGCTTAAACGTATTACATTAAACAACTGAATTCAGAGAATTACTTTTCTTAGATCAAGCTCTGCATATGCTTAGCTATGCAGTGTGATTTGGAGCAGTGCGATTTCCCAGGTCATTCTATCATTAGATTTGAATGAATGCAAGAGAACAAAATCATCCACAACCATATAAACACTCAATAGTGCTAAAAGAAATAATTATTAAAAAACTTAAATTCAATGACCAGCATTTCAACTAGAAGTCTCCCTCAATGTCTTCAAAGCCATTGAAAAATATATCTTTCAAATATAAAAATACAGAAATAATGTACTTTCCTGAACAATTGTATAGATAAAAAAATGTAGTACCTCAAAGATTATATATCAAAATTTTCACCTTATGTTGCCTTATAGCCTGGAATTAAAATGCATTAATAGTTTTTTTTTCATTTGTCTACACATCCTACCCCACAACTTCCAAGTGAAAAAGATATTCTAGAAATGTGTAGAAAATTAATTAAAAATAAAAACTGAAATAGCTTGGTTGGATAAGTGTCCACTCCCCTAAATTAGCTCAGGTGTAACCAATCGCCTTCAAAAATCACACACCAAGTTAAGTGGCCTCCACCTGTGTTAAATTGTAGTGATTCACATGATTTCAGGATAAATTCAGCAGTTCCTGTAGGTTTCCTCTGCTGGGTAGTGCATTTCAAAGCAAAGACTCAACCATGAGCACCAAGGCGCTTTCAAAAGAACTCCGGGACAAAGTTGTTGAAAGGCACAGATCAGGGGATGGGTATGAAAAAATATCAAAGGCCTTGAACATCCCTTGGAGCACTGTCAAAACGATTATTAAGAAGTGGAAGGTGTATGGCACCACCAAGACCCTGCCTAGATAAGGCCGTCCCTCCAAACTGGATGACTGATCAAGAAGGAGACTGATCAGAGAGGCTACCAAGAGGCCAATGGCAACTTTGCAAGAGCTACGGGCTTTTATGGCCAAGACTGGTCAAGGTGTGCATGTGACAACAATATCCCAAGCACTCCACAAATCTGGCCTGTATGGTAGGGTGGCAAGAAGGAAGCCATTACTCAGAAAGCCCACCTTGAATCCCTTTTGAAGTATGCAAAAAAAAACACTCAGGAGATT